>NC_090269.1:381845461-382177544 GCF_040414725.1 Anabrus simplex | reverse complement strand
AATCCCCAACCCGGCCGGGAATCGAACCCGAGACCCTCTGAACCGAAGGCCAGTACGCTGATATTCAGCCAACGAGTCGGACACTTTTATTCATGATAGAAACAAATAATTTTTTGTAGACCAGTGTTATTGAAGTTGTGCACACACACACCATCTTCGGTGGTGGCGTTCTGTGACGTGCATGAAGCAGGAGAATAATCAACACGGAGACGGGGGGGTTGTGAAATAGAGGGATACAAACATGACAACAGTTAATTCAGTTTCTGATGATTTAAATAGATATGGAACGAAACGTTTCTAGAGAGCTATTTGGAAATACAAGATCGTAGAGGTATGTAGTTAATGCACAGGACCTTGCGAACTGACGAGGGAACACATACATATGTTACACTCGGATTCGGTTGAAATTTGCTAAGAAAATTCTTGGGAGGCAGTAGAATGCTAAGGTGAAAACTGCATGTGCCCAGCGCAAGTTTAAACGCCAAAATTGAACAAATAAATAGTCGTAAAATTAGAAGTGCCGCGGGAGTATCGGGATGTGGCAGAGAGGTAGGGAGGAGCGAAGCAGCGGGCGTGAGCTGGCGCGGCTGTACACAACCCGGTTGGCTCACGTCCGCTGCTTCGCTCCTCCCTACCTGTCCTCCACTCCCCAATACTCCCACGGCACTTCTTTTACGACTATTTATTTGTTCAATTTTGGCGTTTAAACTTGCGCTGGGCACATGCAGTTTTCACCTTAGTATTCTACTGCCTCCCACGAATATTCCTACCAAATTTCAACCGAATCCGGGTGTAAAACATGTATGTGTTCCCTCGTGAGTTATGTGAAGTATGACGGTCTATAGTCAAGATGAATGTATGTGCAGTCATGTTTAAACACTTGGCTTCGCGAGATCTCTGTAGTTAATCCTGGAGTATTAACGTGATGTTTTCTAGCGCCAATAGTAACTGGGGGTGAACTCGCACCCTCCACCAGTTTATTGTCATCTGTGAAACTGGAATGAACGCAAAAACAATTTTTATGAAATAAACAGTAGGAGCGGTTTAAAATGAGAATAACACTACAATGCAGTACAAAATACTTTACTCAAATGCCAACAAATAGATAAAAATCACAGGTACAACAACAATTCCGTTTTCTATCACTAGATTTTTTACTGCAATCAGTGGCCCATACTGACGGCTACCAAGGCTATCGGTGAAGCCCGAACATCAGATGGGACAATGGAAATCTTAAAGCACATTATAATGTAACTTGAAAACAATAAGAAAAAACATAGCTTGCAATTCTGAGTGCAAGGCATCGGAGACCGACACTGCTGCCCGGGTGGTACGTCCCTCACTCCTCGACTCTCCTCGAGCGGCTTGCTGCTGTATATCAGATTGGTCAGGGGACCGAGAGGATAGGTATGCAAAGCTTCTGTCCGTCAGATCGCCACAGCTAACCAGGGTGAGGGAGCAACCATGTGTTCCTTGTCACATATACTTCCTCACCTCATACTTCTGACTTAATTATATAGATAACAAAGTGCTAGTATTTCACACCCGTCTACTTCTACACCTTTGTAGGAAGGCAATGCAATGTCTGCTGTTATAAGTGTAATATAATTTTCTTTTTATACGTAGATATGCTTAAATGTAATAAATAGTCTTTCAGGTTCAGTTTTCTTTTTGTTTTATTTGGAATCGAACCCGTGATCATGGGTCAGACACCACCACTGATCTACCAAGAAAGCCAATGAATCAGTGAACGACGTGTAGGACCGCTTGTAACGCAGTAAAATTCCACATGTCCATTTGATAAAAATAATAATAATAGCAAAGCAAAGTCATCTCCGTACAGGCCATGAAGGCCCTTGTAGCGGTGGAAGGTAAAGGCTCCCACTGTCCGTAACCTGGGCACTTGATCGGGTAGAGTGATTAGCTCTACGCCCGGCCGCCTTTGCCCCCAGGAATTAACCTGGTACTCATTTTGGTATAGACTGAGTGAACCTCAAGGCCATGTGCATCTGCGGAAGTTGAAATCTCGTTTCTTAAATTTTACGACTTCCTGACGGGTATTCGAACCTACATCCTTCCGGGCGAATCGAGCACGCTTTTACCGTCTCAGCCAGGCAGACCCTCAATAATAATAATAATAATAATAATAATAATAATAATAATAATAATAATAATAATAATGTGGTGCATAGCCTCTGGAAGGTCTTGGTGGTGACCCAGTGATGCGGCCATAAACACCCAGTTCCGAAACGCGGGGAATTAAGAGTACGAGGAGGTTGATTCCGAGAACTGAACCGAGTCCATCGGACCAAAGGCAAACATTCTACCCATTTAGCCATAAATCTATATATATAAAAGCAAGTCGGGCTGGAGCGATGTATATATAAATATTTAAAAATGAAAAAAGACGTGAATTAATGAGGCACTTCCATAAATCTCAGAAATTTGAAACTTGGTACGGAGGAAACTGATGACCCCAGGATCCCTAGAAAAATCGGAAATTCTCAAAATTCCGTGAAGGGGGCACGCTGGGGGGGCTCAAATTTTGGGCTCAGCATAAGAACACAGTCGTATAGTATATCCAAAACGATAACCTATAGGTTTCGTGGGCTTAAAAATTTTCGAGAATTTCCTCATTTTTATCCCCTATCCCCCCAAATCAAAATGGCGGCACAACCTGCCAGACGAAGTAGACAATTGAAATTTGGTGAAATTATAGCTTTTGGTCCCTAACCGACGGGAAAATTCCAAGATGTTCAAATTTTTCACTTTTTACCCCCCAAAGATATCGAAATATGGAGGCAATTTTAATGACTGTGCAGACATTCCTTTTGAGCTATTTTTTGGCTAAACGGTAAGTCGTATCACAAAACGGATGGCACAGTGTCGCTTCAATTCGGAGTGATTTACAACTTTGGTCCTGTGACATTTAGTCGTATCTCTCTCCCTTATACGTTCAATTTGGCCGTATTTCTGGATTGTTCGTAAATTTGGTGATTTTTACAAGTATATTTCATTGTTTGACACACTTATAAGAATGATAGGATCATCACGTTGTGTGCGCACATTGGCACGATTAAGGGACATGTGTGTACCAAATTTCATGAGTCTAGCTTATACATAAGTAGGCAAAAAGTAATGTAAAATGTTAAAAATGCACCCAAATTTCACCCTATTCAAAATTTGATCTCAATTTACCCCCTTAATATTGGAGATACGAGGAAATGGTTTAGAAACGAACATGTAGAGCGATAAATGAGGCGTCTGATGGCGCAAACCGTTTCTTAATATCATAAACCGTTTAGGAGATATGAATCTCGAAGTGGAAGTCTGCACTTTTCAACGTGCTCATGCTTATCTGTCATCTATATATATAAAAGCAAGTCGGGCTGGAGCGATGTATATATAAATATTTAAAAATGAAAAAAGACGTGAATTAATGAGGCACTTCCATAAATCTCAGAAATTTGAAACTTGGTACGGAGGAAACTGATGACCCCAGGATCCCTAGAAAAATCGGAAATTCTCAAAATTCCGTGAAGGGGGCACGCTGGGGGGGCTCAAATTTTGGGCTCAGCATAAGAACACAGTCGTATAGTATATCCAAAACGATAACCTATAGGTTTCGTGGGCTTAAAAATTTTCGAGAATTTCCTCATTTTTATCCCCTATCCCCCCAAATCAAAATGGCGGCACAACCTGCCAGACGAAGTAGACAATTGAAATTTGGTGAAATTATAGCTTTTGGTCCCTAACCGACGGGAAAATTCCAAGATGTTCAAATTTTTCACTTTTTACCCCCCAAAGATATCGAAATATGGAGGCAATTTTAATGACTGTGCAGACATTCCTTTTGAGCTATTTTTTGGCTAAACGGTAAGTCGTATCACAAAACGGATGGCACAATGTCCCTTCAATTCGGAGTGATCTACAACTTTGGTCCTGTGACATTTTGTCGTATCTCTCTCCCTTATACGTTCAATTTGGCCGTATTTCTGGATTGTTCGTAAATTTGGTGATTGTTACAAGTATATTTCATTGTTTGACACACTTATATGAATGATAGGATCATCACGTTGTGTATGCACATTGGCACGATTAAGGAACATGTGTGTACCAAATTTCATGAGTCTAGCTTATACATAAGTAGGCAAAAAGTAATGTAAAATGTTAAAAATGCACCCAAATTTCACCCTATTCAAAATTTGATCTCAATTTACCCCCTTACTATTGGAGATACGAGGAAATGGTTTAGAAACAAATATGTAGAGCGATAAATGAGGCGTCTAATGGCGTAAGCCGTTTCTTAATATCATAAACCGTTTAGGAGATATGAATCTCGAAGTGGAAGTCTGCACTTTTCAACGTGCTCATGCTTATCCGTCATCTATATATATAAAAGCAAGTCGGGCTGGAGCGATGTATATATAAATATTTAAAAATGAAAAAAGACGTGAATTAATGAGGCACTTCCATAAATCTCAGAAATTTGAAACTTGGTACGGAGGAAACTGATGACCCCAGGATCCCTAGAAAAATCGGAAATTCTCAAAATTCCGTGAAGGGGGCACGCTGGGGGGGCTCAAATTTTGGGCTCAGCATAAGAACACAGTCGTATAGTATATCCAAAACGATAACCTATAGGTTTCGTGGGCTTAAAAATTTTCGAGAATTTCCTCATTTTTATCCCCTATCCCCCCAAATCAAAATGGCGGCACAACCTGCCAGACGAAGTAGACAATTGAAATTTGGTGAAATTATAGCTTTTGGTCCCTAACCGACGGGAAAATTCCAAGATGTTCAAATTTTTCACTTTTTACCCCCCAAAGATATCGAAATATGGAGGCAATTTTAATGACTGTGCAGACATTCCTTTTGAGCTATTTTTTGGCTAAACGGTAAGTCGTATCACAAAACGGATGGCACAATGTCGCTTCAATTCGGAGTGATCTACAACTTTGGTCCTGTGACATTTTGTCGTATCTCTCTCCCTTATACGTTCAATTTGGCCGTATTTCTGGATTGTTCGTAAATTTGGTGATTTTACAAGTATATTTCATTGTTTGACACACTTATAAGAATGATAGGATCATCACGTTGTGTGCGCACATTGGCACGATTAAGGGACATATGTGTACCAAATTTCATGAGTCTAGCTTATACATAAGTAGGCAAAAAGTAATGTAAAATGTTAAAAATGCACCCATATTTCACCCTATTCAAAATTTGATCTCAATTTAACCCCTTAATATGGGAGATACGAGGAAATGGTTTAGAAACAAACATGTAGAGCGATAAATGAGGCGTCTGATGGCGCAAACCGTCTCTTAATATCATAAACCGTTTAGGAGATATGAATCTCGAAGTGGAAGTCTGCAATTTTCAACGTGCTCATGCTTATCTGTCATCTATCTATATATATAAGCAAGCCAGTCGGGCTGGAGCGATGTATATATAAATATTTAAAAATGAAAAAAGACGTGAATTAATGAGGCACTTCCATAAATCTCAGAAATTTGAAACTGGGTACGGAGGAAACTGATGACCCCAGGATCCCTAGAAAAATCGGAAATTCTCAAAATTCCGTGAAGGGGGCAGGGGGGCTCAAATTTTGGGCTCAGCATAAGAACACAGTCGTATAGTATATCCTAAACGATAACCTATAGGTTTTGTGGGCTTAAAAATTTTCGAGAATTTCCTCATTTTTATCCCCTATCCCCCCAAATCAAAATGGCGGCACAACCTGCCAGACGAAGTAGACAATTGAAATTTGGTGAAATTATAGCTTTTGGTCCCTAACCGACGGGAAAATTCCAAGATGTTCAAATTTTTCACTTTTTACCCCCCAAAGATATCGAAATATGGAGGCAATTTTAATGACTGTGCAGACATTCCTTTTGAGCTATTTTTTGGCTAAACGGTAAGTCGTATCGCAAAACGGATGGCACAATGTCTCTTCAATTCGGAGTGATCTACAACTTTGGTCCTGTGACATTTTGTCGTATCTCTCTCCCTTATACGTTAAATTTGGCCGTATTTCTGGATTGTTCGTAAATTTGGTGATTTTTACAAGTATATTTCATTGTTTGACACACTTATAAGAATGATAGGATCATCACGTTGTGTGCGCACATTGGCACGATTAAGGGACATATGTGTACCAAATTCCATGATTCTAGCTTATACATAAGTAGGCAAAAAGTAATGTAAAATGTTAAAAATGCACCCATATTTCACCCTATTCAAAATTTGATCTCAATTTAACCCCTTAATATGGGAGACACGAGGAAATGGTTTAGAAACAAACATGTAGAGCGATAAATGAGGCGTCTGATGGCGCAAACCGTTTCTTAATATCATAAACCGTTTAGGAGATATGAATCTCGAAGTGGAAGTCTGCACTTTTCAACGTGCTCATGCTTATCTGTCATCTATATATATAAAAGCAAGTCGGGCTGGAGCGATGTATATATAAATATTTAAAAATGAAAAAAGACGTGAATTAATGAGGCACTTCCATAAATCTCATAAATTTGAAACTTGGTACGGAGGAAACTGATGACCCCAGGATCCCTAGAAAAATCGGAAATTCTCAAAATTCCGTGAAGGGGGCACGCTGGGGGGGCTCAAATTTTGGGCTCAGCATAAGAACACAGTCGTATAGTATATCCAAAACGATAACCTATTGATGTCCGAAACGGGGGAGGAGCTTACGGTCAGCTGTTTCCAATATGGCGGCGAGATAGTGACGGGAAGTAAAGACGACAGTGATCGGGTGTGCGTCTGCAGGATCTATTAAGTGTTCAAAAGACATGCCAAAGCGTTAGCCAGATGACGGGGGAGTTACCTGTCTTGTAAACTGTAATCTTGGGGAAGAAATAAAATAATAATTCTACTAAGTAAATGTTGTAAAGCAAATAAATCCTAGGCTATATACAGGCTTGTGTTGGCACAGCCCACATCCTATCTTAATATTCTTCCATTTTTACCATCAGCACAAAAGTTAGAACTTAGAACCGACAATAATAAGTATAAAATTATAACTACCTACAGAATATGCAGAGCAAAGTTCGAAAATTATAATTTAAGAGTACAATAACCTCTACAGTCACAGCTGTGTGGGGTTGAAGAATACTTGGTTTGTCCAATTCTACCAAATAATTAGGTTATGGCTTCTAATTTATGATGACCGGACGAGTTGGCCGTGCGGTTAGGAGCGTGCAGCTGTGAGCTCGCATCCGGGAGATAGTGGGTTCGAACCCCACTGTCGGCAGCCCTGAAGATGGTTTTCCGTGGTTTCCCAAATGCTGGGGCTGTACCTTAATTAAGGTCACGGCCGCTTCCTTCCCATTCCTAGACCTTTCCTGTCCCATCGTCGCCATAAGACCTATCTGTGTTGGTGTGACGTAAAACAAATAGCAAAAAAAGCTCATTTATGATGGCAAAATACTACATATTTTCTTTCATTGATAGAAGTTTTTTATAGGCAATTTAAATGCAGTGCTTAATTACTACCAGTTAAAGATATTACTCACACGTAGATAGTTAATTTGCTGTCTGCTGTTACACATATGAAGAAGTTTACAAAGAGCGGATTACATTCTATGTGCGGCACAGAAGTATTAGGCTACAAGTTTATCAGTATTTTTGATGTAGCTAAATCTTTGTGAATACAAATTAGAGACAATAACTATCAATGAGTACAATAAACAGTACCGGTACCTACGCTGTGGAAAGAAGTCGTCTTCACGAGAATGCAGACTGCACACTGTCATGTATCGCGTAACGCGTTTTCCAATTGACAGCGCGGAAGCCCATCTTTCTCTCTGAACTTTTTGTACAGGAAAGTAGTGAAGAGATTTCGCATCCGTTTTATACGATTTGCAACCGTATACAGAGCAATACCTCCTCAAATTTGACCATTTTCTTTCTGTTTCCATCACGACGTCAATGCTTCGCCAAGTAAATAAACGTCACCAGTCACTATGTTGCAGCTTCAACATTCTTCCGCGTGGCTGCGCCATCCAACTTTTCTGACGTCAATAGGTTTCGTGGGCTTAAAAATTTTCGAGAATTTCCTCATTTTTATCCCCTATCCCCCCAAATCAAAATGGCGGCACAACCTGCCAGACGAAGTAGACAATTGAAATTTGGTGAAATTATAGCTTTTGGTCCCTAACCGACGGGAAAATTCCAAGATGTTCAAATTTTTCACTTTTTACCCCCCAAAGATATCGAAATATGGAGGCAATTTTAATGACTGTGCAGACATTCCTTTTGAGCTATTTTTTGGCTAAACGGTAAGTCGTATCACAAAACGGATGGCACAGTGTCTCTTCAATTCGGAGTGATCTACAACTTTGGTCCTGTGACATTTTGTCGTATCTCTCTCCCTTATACGTTCAATTTGGCCGTATTTCTGGATTGTTCGTAAATTTGGTGATTTTTACAAGTATATTTCATTGTTTGACACACTTATAAGAATGATAGGATCATCACGTTGTGTGCGCACATTGGCACGATTAAGGGACATGTGTGTACCAAATTTCATGAGTCTAGCTTATACATAAGTAGGCAAAAAGTAATGTAAAATGTTAAAAATGCACCCAAATTTCACCCTATTCAAAATTTGATCTCAATTTACCCCCTTAATATTGGAGATACGAGGAAATGGTTTAGAAACGAACATGTAGAGCGATAAATGAGGCGTCTGATGGCGCAAACCGTTTCTTAATATCATAAACCGTTTAGGAGATATGAATCTCGAAGTGGAAGTCTGCACTTTTCAACGTGCTCATGCTTATCTGTCATCTATATATATAAAAGCAAGTCGGGCTGGAGCGATGTATATATAAATATTTAAAAATGAAAAAAGACGTGAATTAATGAGGCACTTCCATAAATCTCAGAAATTTGAAACTTGGTACGGAGGAAACTGATGACCCCAGGATCCCTAGAAAAATCGGAAATTCTCAAAATTCCGTGAAGGGGGCACGCTGGGGGGGCTCAAATTTTGGGCTCAGCATAAGAACACAGTCGTATAGTATATCCAAAACGATAACCTATAGGTTTCGTGGGCTTAAAAATTTTCGAGAATTTCCTCATTTTTATCCCCTATCCCCCCAAATCAAAATGGCGGCACAACCTGCCAGACGAAGTAGACAATTGAAATTTGGTGAAATTATAGCTTTTGGTCCCTAACCGACGGGAAAATTCCAAGATGTTCAAATTTTTCACTTTTTACCCCCCAAAGATATCGAAATATGGAGGCAATTTTAATGACTGTGCAGACATTCCTTTTGAGCTATTTTTTGGCTAAACGGTAAGTCGTATCACAAAACGGATGGCACAGCGTCGCTTCAATTCGGAGTGATCTACAACTTTGGTCCTGTGACATTTTGTCGTATCTCTCTCCCTTATACGTTCAATTTGGCCGTATTTCTGGATTGTTCGTAAATTTGGTGATTTTTACAAGTATATTTCATTGTTTGACACACTTATAAGAATGATAGGATCATCACGTTGTGTGCGCACATTGGCACGATTAAGGGACATGTGTGTACCAAATTTCATGAGTCTAGCTTATACATAAGTAGGCAAAAAGTAATGTAAAATGTTAAAAATGCACCCAAATTTCACCCTATTCAAAATTTGATCTCAATTTACCCCCTTAATATTGGAGATACGAGGAAATAGTTTAGAAACGAACATGTAGAGCGATAAATGAGGCGTCTGATGGCGCAAACCGTTTCTTAATATCATAAACCGTTTAGGAGATATGAATCTCGAAGTGGAAGTCTGCACTTTTCAACGTGCTCATGCTTATCTGTCATCTATATATATAAAAGCAAGTCGGGCTGGAGCGATGTATATATAAATATTTAAAAATGAAAAAAGACGTGAATTAATGAGGCACTTCCATAAATCTCAGAAATTTGAAACTTGGTACGGAGGAAACTGATGACCCCAGGATCCCTAGAAAAATCGGAAATTCTCAAAATTCCGTGAAGGGGGCACGCTGGGGGGGCTCAAATTTTGGGCTCAGCATAAGAACACAGTCGTATAGTATATCCAAAACGATAACCTATAGGTTTCGTGGGCTTAAAAATTTTCGAGAATTTCCTCATTTTTATCCCCTATCCCCCCAAATCAAAATGGCGGCACAACCTGCCAGACGAAGTAGACAATTGAAATTTGGTGAAATTATAGCTTTTGGTCCCTAACCGACGGGAAAATTCCAAGATGTTCAAATTTTTCACTTTTTACCCCCCAAAGATATCGAAATATGGAGGCAATTTTAATGACTGTGCAGACATTCCTTTTGAGCTATTTTTTGGCTAAACGGTAAGTCGTATCACAAAACGGATGGCACAATGTCGCTTCAATTCGGAGTGATCTACAACTTTGGTCCTGTGACATTTTGTCGTATCTCTCTCCCTTATACGTTCAATTTGGCCGTATTTCTGGATTGTTCGTAAATTTGGTGATTTTTACAAGTATATTTCATTGTTTGACACACTTATAAGCATGATAGGATCATTACGTTGTGTGCGCACATTGGCACGATTAAGGGACATATGTGTACCAAATTTCATGAGTCTAGCTTATACATAAGTAGGCAAAAAGTAATGTAAAATGTTAAAAATGCACCCATATTTCACCCTATTCAAAATTTGATCTCAATTTAACCCCTTAATATGGGAGATACGAGGAAATGGTTTAGAAACAAACATGTAGAGCGATAAATGAGGCGTCTGATGGCGCAAACCGTCTCTTAATATCATAAACCGTTTAGGAGATATGAATCTCGAAGTGGAAGTCTGCAATTTTCAACGTGCTCATGCTTATCTGTCATCTATCTATATATATAAGCAAGCCAGTCGGGCTGGAGCGATGTATATATAAATATTTAAAAATGAAAAAAGACGTGAATTAATGAGGCACTTCCATAAATCTCAGAAATTTGAAACTGGGTACGGAGGAAACTGATGACCCCAGGATCCCTAGAAAAATCGGAAATTCTCAAAATTCCGTGAAGGGGGCAGGGGGGCTCAAATTTTGGGCTCAGCATAAGAACACAGTCGTATAGTATATCCTAAACGATAACCTATAGGTTTCGTGGGCTTAAAAATTTTCGAGAATTTCCTCATTTTTATCCCCTATCCCCCCAAATCAAAATGGCGGCACAACCTGCCAGACGAAGTAGACAATTGAAATTTGGTGAAATTATAGCTTTTGGTCCCTAACCGACGGGAAAATTCCAAGATGTTCAAATTTTTCACTTTTTACCCCCCAAAGATATCGAAATATGAAGGCAATTTTAATGACTGTGCAGACATTCCTTTTGAGCTATTTTTTGGCTAAACGGTAAGTCGTATCGCAAAACGGATGGCACAATGTCTCTTCAATTCGGAGTGATCTACAACTTTGGTCCTGTGACATTTTGTCGTATCTCTCTCCCTTATACGTTAAATTTGGCCGTATTTCTGGATTGTTCGTAAATTTGGTGATTTTTACAAGTATATTTCATTGTTTGACACACTTATAAGAATGATAGGATCATCACGTTGTGTGCGCACATTGGCACGATTATGGGACATATGTGTACCAAATTCCATGATTCTAGCTTATACATAAGTAGGCAAAAAGTAATGTCAAATGTTAAAAATGCACCCATATTTCACCCTATTCAAAATTTGATCTCAATTTAACCCCTTAATATGGGAGACACGAGGAAATGGTTTAGAAACAAACATGTAGAGCGATAAATGAGGCGTCTGATGGCGCAAACCGTTTCTTAATATCATAAACCGTTTAGGAGATATGAATCTCGAAGTGGAAGTCTGCACTTTTCAACGTGCTCATGCTTATCTGTCATCTATATATATAAAAGCAAGTCGGGCTGGAGCGATGTATATATAAATATTTAAAAATGAAAAAAGACGTGAATTAATGAGGCACTTCCATAAATCTCAGAAATTTGAAACTTGGTACGGAGGAAACTGATGACCCCAGGATCCCTAGAAAAATCGGAAATTCTCAAAATTCCGTGAAGGGGGCACGCTGGGGGGGCTCAAATTTTGGGCTCAGCATAAGAACACAGTCGTATAGTATATCCAAAACGATAACCTATAGGTTTCGTGGGCTTAAAAATTTTCGAGAATTTCCTCATTTTTATCCCCTATCCCCCCAAATCAAAATGGCGGCACAACCTGCCAGACGAAGTAGACAATTGAAATTTGGTGAAATTATAGCTTTTGGTCCCTAACCGACGGGAAAATTCCAAGATGTTCAAATTTTTCACTTTTTACCCCCCAAAGATATCGAAATATGGAGGCAATTTCAATGACTGTGCAGACATTACTTTTGAGCTATTTTTTGGCTAAACGGTAAGTCGTATCACAAAACGGATGGCACAGTGTCGCTTCAATTCGGAGTGATCTACAACTTTGGTCCTGTGACATTTTGTCGTATCTCTCTCCCTTATACGTTCAATTTGGCCGTATTTCTGGATTGTTCGTAAATTTGGTGATTTTTACAAGTATATTTCATTGTTTGACACACTTATAAGAATGATAGGATCATCACGTTGTGTGCGCACATTGGCACGATTAAGGGACATGTGTGTACCAAATTTCATGAGTCTAGCTTATACATAAGTAGGCAAAAAGTAATGTAAAATGTTAAAAATGCACCCAAATTTCACCCTATTCAAAATTTGATCTCAATTTACCCCCTTAATATTGGAGATACGAGGAAATAGTTTAGAAACGAACATGTAGAGCGATAAATGAGGCGTCTGATGGCGCAAACCGTTTCTTAATATCATAAACCGTTTAGGAGATATGAATCTCGAAGTGGAAGTCTGCACTTTTCAACGTGCTCATGCTTATCTGTCATCTATATATATAAAAGCAAGTCGGGCTGGAGCGATGTATATATAAATATTTAAAAATGAAAAAAGACGTGAATTAATGAGGCACTTCCATAAATCTCAGAAATTTGAAACTTGGTACGGAGGAAACTGATGACCCCAGGATCCCTAGAAAAATCGGAAATTCTCAAAATTCCGTGAAGGGGGCACGCTGGGGGGGCTCAAATTTTGGGCTCAGCATAAGAACACAGTCGTATAGTATATCCAAAACGATAACCTATAGGTTTCGTGGGCTTAAAAATTTTCGAGAATTTCCTCATTTTTATCCCCTATCCCCCCAAATCAAAATGGCGGCACAACCTGCCAGACGAAGTAGACAATTGAAATTTGGTGAAATTATAGCTTTTGGTCCCTAACCGACGGGAAAATTCCAAGATGTTCAAATTTTTCACTTTTTACCCCCCAAAGATATCGAAATATGGAGGCAATTTTAATGACTGTGCAGACATTCCTTTTGAGCTATTTTTTGGCTAAACGGTAAGTCGTATCACAAAACGGATGGCACAGTGTCGCTTCAATTCGGAGTGATCTACAACTTTGGTCCTGTGACATTTTGTCGTATCTCTCTCCCTTATACGTTCAATTTGGCCGTATTTCTGGATTGTTCGTAAATTTGGTGATTTTTACAAGTATATTTCATTGTTTGACACACTTATAAGAATGATAGGATCATCACGTTGTGTGCGAACATTGGCACGATTAAGGGACATATGTGTACCAAATTTCATGAGTCTAGCTTATACATAAGTAGGCAAAAAGTAATGTAAAATGTTAAAAATGCACCCATATTTCACCCTATTCAAAATTTGATCTCAATTTAACCCCTTAATATGGGAGATACGAGGAAATGGTTTAGAAACAAACATGTAGAGCGATAAATGAGGCGTCTGATGGCCCAAACCGTCTCTTAATATCATAAACCGTTTAGGAGATATGAATCTCGAAGTGGAAGTCTGCAATATTCAACGTGCTCATGCTTATCTGTCATCCATCTATATATATAAGCAAGCCAGTCGGGCTGGAGCGATGTATATATAAATATTTAAAAATGAAAAAAGACGTGAATTAATGAGGCACTTCCATAAATCTCAGAAATTTGAAACTGGGTACGGAGGAAACTGATGACCCCAGGATCCCTAGAAAAATCGGAAATTCTCAAAATTCCGTGAAGGGGGCAGGGGGGCTCAAATTTTGGGCTCAGCATAAGAACACAGTCGTATAGTATATCCTAAACGATAACCTATAGGTTTCGTGGGCTTAAAAATTTTCGAGAATTTCCTCATTTTTATCCCCTATCCCCCCAAATCAAAATGGCGGCACAACCTGCCAGACGAAGTAGACAATTGAAATTTGGTGAAATTATAGCTTTTGGTCCCTAACCGACGGGAAAATTCCAAGATGTTCAAATTTTTCACTTTTTACCCCCCAAAGATATCGAAATATGGAGGCAATTTTAATGACTGTGCAGACATTCCTTTTGAGCTATTTTTTGGCTAAACGGTAAGTCGTATCGCAAAACGGATGGCACAATGTCGCTTCAATTCGGAGTGATCTACAACTTTGGTCCTGTGACATTTTGTCGTATCTCTCTCCCTTATACGTTCAATTTGGCCGTATTTCTGGATTGTTCGTAAATTTGGTGATTTTTACAAGTATATTTCATTGTTTGACACACTAATAAGAATGATAGGATCATCACGTTGTGTGCGCACATTGGCACGATTAAGGGACATATGTGTACCAAATTTCATGAGTCTAGCTTATACATAAGTAGGCAAAAAGTAATGTAAAATGTTAAAAATGCACCCATATTTCACCCTATTCAAAATTTGATCTCAATTCAACCCCTTAATATGGGAGATACGAGGAAATGGTTTAGAAACAAACATGTAGAGCGATAAATGAGGCGTCTGATGGCGCAAACCGTTTCTTAATATCGTAAACCGTTTAGGAGATATGAATCTCGAAGTGGAAGTCTGCACTTTTCAACGTGCTCATGCTTATCTGTCATCTATATATATAAAAGCAAGTCGGGCTGGAGCGATGTATATATAAATATTTAAAAATGAAAAAAGACGTGAATTAATGAGGCACTTCCATAAATCTCAGAAATTTGAAACTTGGTACGGAGGAAACTGATGACCCCAGGATCCCTAGAAAAATCGGAAATTCTCAAAATTCCGTGAAGGGGGCACGCTGGGGGGGCTCAAATTTTGGGCTCAGCATAAGAACACAGTCGTATAGTATATCCAAAACGATAACCTATAGGTTTCGTGGGCTTAAAAATTTTCGAGAATTTCCTCATTTTTATCCCCTATCCCCCCAAATCAAAATGGCGGCACAACCTGCCAGACGAAGTAGACAATTGAAATTTGGTGAAATTATAGCTTTTGGTCCCTAACCGACGGGAAAATTCCAAGATGTTCAAATTTTTCACTTTTTACCCCCCAAAGATATCGAAATATGGAGGCAATTTTAATGACTGTGCAGACATTCCTTTTGAGCTATTTTTTGGCTAAACGGTAAGTCGTATCACAAAACGGATGGCACAATGTCGCTTCAATTCGGAGTGATCTACAACTTTGGTCCTGTGACATTTTGTCGTATCTCTCTCCCTTATACGTTCAATTTGGCCGTATTTCTGGATTGTTCGTAAATTTGGTGATTTTTACAAGTATATTTCATTGTTTGACACACTTATAAGAATGATAGGATCATTACGTTGTGTGCGCACATTGGCACGATTAAGGGACATATGTGTACCAAATTTCATGAGTCTAGCTTATACATAAGTAGGCAAAAAGTAATGTAAAATGTTAAAAATGCACCCATATTTCACCCTATTCAAAATTTGATCTCAATTTAACCCCTTAATATGGGAGATACGAGGAAATGGTTTAGAAACAAACATGTAGAGCGATAAATGAGGCGTCTGATGGCGCAAACCGTCTCTTAATATCATAAACCGTTTAGGAGATATGAATCTCGAAGTGGAAGTCTGCAATTTTCAACGTGCTCATGCTTATCTGTCATCTATCTATATATATAAGCAAGCCAGTCGGGCTGGAGCGATGTATATATAAATATTTAAAAATGAAAAAAGACGTGAATTAATGAGGCACTTCCATAAATCTCAGAAATTTGAAACTGGGTACGGAGGAAACTGATGACCCCAGGATCCCTAGAAAAATCGGAAATTCTCAAAATTCCGTGAAGGGGGCAGGGGGGCTCAAATTTTGGGCTCAGCATAAGAACACAGTCGTATAGTATATCCTAAACGATAACCTATAGGTTTCGTGGGCTTAAAAATTTTCGAGAATTTCCTCATTTTTATCCCCTATCCCCCCAAATCAAAATGGCGGCACAACCTGCCAGACGAAGTAGACAATTGAAATTTGGTGAAATTATAGCTTTTGGTCCCTAACCGACGGGAAAATTCCAAGATGTTCAAATTTTTCACTTTTTACCCCCCAAAGATATCGAAATATGGAGGCAATTTTAATGACTGTGCAGACATTCCTTTTGAGCTATTTTTTGGCTAAACGGTAAGTCGTATCGCAAAACGGATGGCACAATGTCTCTTCAATTCGGAGTGATCTACAACTTTGGTCCTGTGACATTTTGTCGTATCTCTCTCCCTTATACGTTAAATTTGGCCGTATTTCTGGATTGTTCGTAAATTTGGTGATTTTTACAAGTATATTTCATTGTTTGACACACTTATAAGAATGATAGGATCATCACGTTGTGTGCGCACATTGGCACGATTAAGGGACATATGTGTACCAAATTCCATGATTCTAGCTTATACATAAGTAGGCAAAAAGTAATGTCAAATGTTAAAAATGCACCCATATTTCACCCTATTCAAAATTTGATCTCAATTTAACCCCTTAATATGGGAGACACGAGGAAATGGTTTAGAAACAAACATGTAGAGCGATAAATGAGGCGTCTGATGGCGCAAACCGTTTCTTAATATCATAAACCGTTTAGGAGATATGAATCTCGAAGTGGAAGTCTGCACTTTTCAACGTGCTCATGCTTATCTGTCATCTATATATATAAAAGCAAGTCGGGCTGGAGCGATGTATATATAAATATTTAAAAATGAAAAAAGACGTGAATTAATGAGGCACTTCCATAAATCTCATAAATTTGAAACTTGGTACGGAGGAAACTGATGACCCCAGGATCCCTAGAAAAATCGGAAATTCTCAAAATTCCGTGAAGGGGGCACGCTGGGGGGGCTCAAATTTTGGGCTCAGCATAAGAACACAGTCGTATAGTATATCCAAAACGATAACCTATAGGTTTCGTGGGCTTAAAAATTTTCGAGAATTTCCTCATTTTTATCCCCTATCCCCCCAAATCAAAATGGCGGCACAACCTGCCAGACGAAGTAGACAATTGAAATTTGGTGAAATTATAGCTTTTGGTCCCTAACCGACGGGAAAATTCCAAGATGTTCAAATTTTTCACTTTTTACCCCCCAAAGATATCGAAATATGGAGGCAATTTCAATGACTGTGCAGACATTACTTTTGAGCTATTTTTTGGCTAAACGGTAAGTCGTATCACAAAACGGATGGCACAGTGTCGCTTCAATTCGTAGTGATCTACAACTTTGGTCCTGTGACATTTTGTCGTATCTCTCTCCCTTATACGTTCAATTTGGCCGTATTTCTGGATTGTTCGTAAATTTGGTGATTTTTACAAGTATATTTCATTGTTTGACACACTTATAAGAATGATAGGATCATCACGTTGTGTGCGCACATTGGCACGATTAAGGGACATGTGTGTACCAAATTTCATGAGTCTAGCTTATACATAAGTAGGCAAAAAGTAATGTAAAATGTTAAAAATGCACCCAAATTTCACCCTATTCAAAATTTGATCTCAATTTACCCCCTTAATATTGGAGATACGAGGAAATAGTTTAGAAACGAACATGTAGAGCGATAAATGAGGCGTCTGATGGCGCAAACCGTTTCTTAATATCATAAACCGTTTAGGAGATATGAATCTCGAAGTGGAAGTCTGCACTTTTCAACGTGCTCATGCTTATCTGTCATCTATATATATAAAAGCAAGTCGGGCTGGAGCGATGTATATATAAATATTTAAAAATGAAAAAAGACGTGAATTAATGAGGCACTTCCATAAATCTCAGAAATTTGAAACTTGGTACGGAGGAAACTGATGACCCCAGGATCCCTAGAAAAATCGGAAATTCTCAAAATTCCGTGAAGGGGGCACGCTGGGGGGGCTCAAATTTTGGGCTCAGCATAAGAACACAGTCGTATAGTATATCCAAAACGATAACCTATAGGTTTCGTGGGCTTAAAAATTTTCGAGAATTTCCTCATTTTTATCCCCTATCCCCCCAAATCAAAATGGCGGCACAACCTGCCAGACGAAGTAGACAATTGAAATTTGGTGAAATTATAGCTTTTGGTCCCTAACCGACGGGAAAATTCCAAGATGTTCAAATTTTTCACTTTTTACCCCCCAAAGATATCGAAATATGGAGGCAATTTTAATGACTGTGACATTCCTTTTGAGCTATTTTTTGGCTAAACGGTAAGTCGTATCACAAAACGGATGGCACAGTGTCGCTTCAATTCGGAGTGATCTACAACTTTGGTCCTGTGACATTTTGTCGTATCTCTCTCCCTTATACGTTCAATTTGGCCGTATTTCTGGATTGTTCGTAAATTTGGTGATTTTTACAAGTATATTTCATTGTTTGACACACTTATAAGAATGATAGGATCATCACGTTGTGTGCGAACATTGGCACGATTAAGGGACATATGTGTACCAAATTTCATGAGTCTAGCTTATACATAAGTAGGCAAAAAGTAATGTAAAATGTTAAAAATGCACCCATATTTCACCCTATTCAAAATTTGATCTCAATTTAACCCCTTAATATGGGAGATACGAGGAAATGGTTTAGAAACAAACATGTAGAGCGATAAATGAGGCGTCTGATGGCCCAAACCGTCTCTTAATATCATAAACCGTTTAGGAGATATGAATCTCGAAGTGGAAGTCTGCAATATTCAACGTGCTCATGCTTATCTGTCATCCATCTATATATATAAGCAAGCCAGTCGGGCTGGAGCGATGTATATATAAATATTTAAAAATGAAAAAAGACGTGAATTAATGAGGCACTTCCATAAATCTCAGAAATTTGAAACTGGGTACGGAGGAAACTGATGACCCCAGGATCCCTAGAAAAATCGGAAATTCTCAAAATTCCGTGAAGGGGGCAGGGGGGCTCAAATTTTGGGCTCAGCATAAGAACACAGTCGTATAGTATATCCTAAACGATAACCTATAGGTTTCGTGGGCTTAAAAATTTTCGAGAATTTCCTCATTTTTATCCCCTATCCCCCCAAATCAAAATGGCGGCACAACCTGCCAGACGAAGTAGACAATTGAAATTTGGTGAAATTATAGCTTTTGGTCCCTAACCGACGGGAAAATTCCAAGATGTTCAAATTTTTCACTTTTTACCCCCCAAAGATATCGAAATATGGAGGCAATTTTAATGACTGTGCAGACATTCCTTTTGAGCTATTTTTTGGCTAAACGGTAAGTCGTATCGCAAAACGGATGGCACAATGTCGCTTCAATTCGGAGTGATCTACAACTTTGGTCCTGTGACATTTTGTCGTATCTCTCTCCCTTATACGTTCAATTTGGCCGTATTTCTGGATTGTTCGTAAATTTGGTGATTTTTACAAGTATATTTCATTGTTTGACACACTTATAAGAATGATAGGATCATCACGTTGTGTGCGCACATTGGCACGATTAAGGGACATATGTGTACCAAATTTCATGATTCTAGCTTATACATAAGTAGGCAAAAAGTAATGTAAAATGTTAAAAATGCACCCATATTTCACCCTATTCAAAATTTGATCTCAATTCAACCCCTTAATATGGGAGATACGAGGAAATGGTTTAGAAACAAACATGTAGAGCGATAAATGAGGCGTCTGATGGCGCAAACCGTTTCTTAATATCGTAAACCGTTTAGGAGATATGAATCTCGAAGTGGAAGTCTGCACTTTTCAACGTGCTCATGCTTATCTGTCATCTATATATATAAAAGCAAGTCGGGCTGGAGCGATGTATATATAAATATTTAAAAATGAAAAAAGACGTGAATTAATGAGGCACTTCCATAAATCTCAGAAATTTGAAACTTGGTACGGAGGAAACTGATGACCCCAGGATCCCTAGAAAAATCGGAAATTCTCAAAATTCCGTGAAGGGGGCACGCTGGGGGGGCTCAAATTTTGGGCTCAGCATAAGAACACAGTCGTATAGTATATCCAAAACGATAACCTATAGGTTTCGTGGGCTTAAAAATTTTCGAGAATTTCCTCATTTTTATCCCCTATCCCCCCAAATCAAAATGGCGGCACAACCTGCCAGACGAAGTAGACAATTGAAATTTGGTGAAATTATAGCTTTTGGTCCCTAACCGACGGGAAAATTCCAAGATGTTCAAATTTTTCACTTTTTACCCCCCAAAGATATCGAAATATGGAGGCAATTTTAATGACTGTGCAGACATTCCTTTTGAGCTATTTTTTGGCTAAACGGTAAGTCGTATCACAAAACGGATGGCACAGTGTCTCTTCAATTCGGAGTGATCTACAACTTTGGTCCTGTGACATTTTGTCGTATCTCTCTCCCTTATACGTTCAATTTGGCCGTATTTCTGGATTGTTCGTAAATTTGGTGATTTTTACAAGTATATTTCATTGTTTGACACACTTATAAGAATGATAGGATCATCACGTTGTGTGCGCACATTGGCACGATTAAGGGACATATGTGTACCAAATTTCATGAGTCTAGCTTATACATAAGTAGGCAAAAAGTAATGTAAAATGTTAAAAATGCACCCATATTTCACCCTATTCAAAATTTGATCTCAATTTAACCCCTTAATATGGGAGATACGAGGAAATGGTTTAGAAACAAACATGTAGAGCGATAAATGAGGCGTCTGATGGCGCAAACCGTCTCTTAATATCATAAACCGTTTAGGAGATATGAATCTCGAAGTGGAAGTCTGCAATTTTCAACGTGCTCATGCTTATCTGTCATCCATCTATATATATAAGCAAGCCAGTCGGGCTGGAGCGATGTATATATAAATATTTAAAAATGAAAAAAGACGTGAATTAATGAGGCACTTCCATAAATCTCAGAAATTTGAAACTGGGTACGGAGGAAACTGATGACCCCAGGATCCCTAGAAAAATCGGAAATTCTCAAAATTCCGTGAAGGGGGCAGGGGGGCTCAAATTTTGGGCTCAGCATAAGAACACAGTCGTATAGTATATCCTAGACGATAACCTATAGGTTTCGTGGGCTTAAAAATTTTCGAGAATTTCCTCATTTTTATCCCCTATCCCCCCAAATCAAAATGGCGGCACAACCTGCCAGACGAAGTAGACAATTGAAATTTGGTGAAATTATAGCTTTTGGTCCCTAACCGACGGGAAAATTCCAAGATGTTCAAATTTTTCACTTTTTACCCCCCAAAGATATCGAAATATGGAGGCAATTTTAATGACTGTGCAGACATTCCTTTTGAGCTATTTTTTGGCTAAACGGTAAGTCGTATCGCAAAACGGATGGCACAATGTCGCTTCAATTCGGAGTGATCTACAACTTTGGTCCTGTGACATTTTGTCGTATCTCTCTCCCTTATACGTTCAATTTGGCCGTATTTCTGGATTGTTCGTAAATTTGGTGATTTTTACAAGTATATTTCATTGTTTGACACACTTATAAGAATGATAGGATCATCACGTTGTGTGCGCACATTGGCACGATTAAGGGACATATGTGTACCAAATTTCATGATTCTAGCTTATACATAAGTAGGCAAAAAGTAATGTAAAATGTTAAAAATGCACCCATATTTCACCCTATTCAAAATTTGATCTCAATTCAACCCCTTAATATGGGAGATACGAGGAAATGGTTTAGAAACAAACATGTAGAGCGATAAATGAGGCGTCTGATGGCGCAAACCGTTTCCTAATATCGTAAACCGTTTAGGAGATATGAATCTCGAAGTGGAAGTCTGCACTTTTCAACGTGCTCATGCTTATCTGTCATCTATATATATAAAAGCAAGTCGGGCTGGAGCGATGTATATATAAATATTTAAAAATGAAAAAAGACGTGAATTAATGAGGCACTTCCATAAATCTCAGAAATTTGAAACTTGGTACGGAGGAAACTGATGACCCCAGGATCCCTAGAAAAATCGGAAATTCTCAAAATTCCGTGAAGGGGGCACGCTGGGGGGGCTCAAATTTTGGGCTCAGCATAAGAACACAGTCGTATAGTATATCCAAAACGATAACCTATAGGTTTCGTGGGCTTAAAAATTTTCGAGAATTTCCTCATTTTTATCCCCTATCCCCCCAAATCAAAATGGCGGCACAACCTGCCAGACGAAGTAGACAATTGAAATTTGGTGAAATTATAGCTTTTGGTCCCTAACCGACGGGAAAATTCCAAGATGTTCAAATTTTTCACTTTTTACCCCCCAAAGATATCGAAATATGGAGGCAATTTTAATGACTGTGCAGACATTCCTTTTGAGCTATTTTTTGGCTAAACGGTAAGTCGTATCACAAAACGGATGGCACAATGTCTCTTCAATTCGGAGTGATCTACAACTTTGGTCCTGTGACATTTTGTCGTATCTCTCTCCCTTATACGTTCAATTTGGCCGTATTTCTGGATTGTTCGTAAATTTGGTGATTTTTACAAGTATATTTCATTGTTTGACACACTTATAAGAATGATAGGATCATCACGTTGTGTGCGCACATTGGCACGATTAAGGGACATATGTGTACCAAATTTCATGAGTCTAGCTTATACATAAGTAGGCAAAAAGTAATGTAAAATGTTAAAAATGCACCCATATTTCACCCTATTCAAAATTTGATCTCAATTTAACCCCTTAATATGGGAGATACGAGGAAATGGTTTAGAAACAAACATGTAGAGCGATAAATGAGGCGTCTGATGGCGCAAACCGTCTCTTAATATCATAAACCGTTTAGGAGATATGAATCTCGAAGTGGAAGTCTGCACTTTTCAACGTGCTCATGCTTATCTGTCATCTATATATATAAAAGCAAGTCGGGCTGGAGCGATGTATATATAAATATTTAAAAATGAAAAAAGACGTGAATTAATGAGGCACTTCCATAAATCTCAGAAATTTGAAACTTGGTACGGAGGAAACTGATGACCCCAGGATCCCTAGAAAAATCGGAAATTCTCAAAATTCCGTGAAGGGGGCACGCTGGGGGGGCTCAAATTTTGGGCTCAGCATAAGAACACAGTCGTATAGTATATCCAAAACGATAACCTATAGGTTTCGTGGGCTTAAAAATTTTCGAGAATTTCCTCATTTTTATCCCCTATCCCCCCAAATCAAAATGGCGGCACAACCTGCCAGACGAAGTAGACAATTGAAATTTGGTGAAATTATAGCTTTTGGTCCCTAACCGACGGGAAAATTCCAAGATGTTCAAATTTTTCACTTTTTACCCCCCAAAGATATCGAAATATGGAGGCAATTTTAATGACTGTGCAGACATTCCTTTTGAGCTATTTTTTGGCTAAACGGTAAGTCGTATCACAAAACGGATGGCACAGTGTCTCTTCAATTCGGAGTGATCTACAACTTTGGTCCTGTGACATTTTGTCGTATCTCTCTCCCTTATACGTTCAATTTGGCCGTATTTCTGGATTGTTCGTAAATTTGGTGATTTTTACAAGTATATTTCATTGTTTGACACACTTATAAGAATGATAGGATCATCACGTTGTGTGCGCACATTGGCACGATTAAGGGACATGTGTGTACCAAATTTCATGAGTCTAGCTTATACATAAGTAGGCAAAAAGTAATGTAAAATGTTAAAAATGCACCCAAATTTCACCCTATTCAAAATTTGATCTCAATTTACCCCCTTAATATTGGAGATACGAGGAAATGGTTTAGAAACGAACATGTAGAGCGATAAATGAGGCGTCTGATGACGCAAACCGTTTCTTAATATCATAAACCGTTTAGGAGATATGAATCTCGAAGTGGAAGTCTGCACTTTTCAACGTGCTCATGCTTATCTGCCATCTATATATATAAAAGCAAGTCGGGCTGGAGCGATGTATATATAAATATTTAAAAATGAAAAAAGACGTGAATTAATGAGGCACTTCCATAAATCTCAGAAATTTGAAACTTGGTACGGAGGAAACTGATGACCCCAGGATCCCTAGAAAAATCGGAAATTCTCAAAATTCCGTGAAGGGGGCACGCTGGGGGGGCTCAAATTTTGGGCTCAGCATAAGAACACAGTCGTATAGTATATCCAAAACGATAACCTATAGGTTTCGTGGGCTTAAAAATTTTCGAGAATTTCCTCATTTTTATCCCCTATCCCCCCAAATCAAAATGGCGGCACAACCTGCCAGACGAAGTAGACAATTGAAATTTGGTGAAATTATAGCTTTTGGTCCCTAACCGACGGGAAAATTCCAAGATGTTCAAATTTTTCACTTTTTACCCCCCAAAGATATCGAAATATGGAGGCAATTTTAATGACTGTGCAGACATTCCTTTTGAGCTATATTTTGGCTAAACGGCAAGTCGTATCACAAAACGGATGGCACAATGTCTCTTCAATTCGGAGTGATCTACAACTTTGGTCCTGTGACATTTTGTCGTATCTCTCTCCCTTATACGTTCAATTTGGCCGTATTTCTGGATTGTTCGTAAATTTGGTGATTTTTACAAGTATATTTCATTGTTTGACACACTTATAAGAATGATAGGATCATAACGTTGTGTGCGCACATTGGCACGATTAAGGGACATATGTGTACCAAATTTCATGATTCTAGCTTATACATAAGTAGGCAAAAAGTAATGTAAAATGTTAAAAATGCACCCAAATTTCACCCTATTCAAAATTTGATCTCAATTTACCCCCTTAATATGGGAGATACGAGGAAATGGTTTAGAAACAAGCATGTAGAGCGATAAATGAGGCGTCTGATGGCGCAAACCGTTTCTTAATATCATAAACCGTTTAGGAGATATGAATCTCGAAGTGTAAGTCTGCACTTTTCAACGTGCTCATGCTTATCCGTCATCTATATAAATAAAATCGTAACGACCGTGTGTCTGTACATTGATTATTTTGGCGAAATATCCGTACAGTTATCCGTTTCACCTGTAATTATGACCATCTGCATCATTTTTATCTTTGGTGTCCGTTTGTCTGTTTGTTTGTCTGTTTGTCTGTTTGTCTGTCCTTCTATAACTTGTAAACTACTGGATATATTTCCACCAAACTTCATATTTAGAATCCACCTGTCCTTGGGTAGGTTTTAGCGCAAAAAATAAAAGCGTAACGACCGTGTGTCTGTACATTGATTTTGGCGAAATTTCCGTACAGTTATCCGTTTCAGGTGTAATAATGACCATCTGCATCATTTTTATCTTTGGTGTCTGTTTGTCTGTTTGTCTGTTTGTCTGTTTGTCTGTTTGTCTGTCCTTCTATAACTTGAAAACTACTGGATATGTTTCCACCAAACTTCATATTTAGAATCCACCTCTCCTTGGGTAGGTTTTAGCTCAAATATCGTTTCTAAATCCCTGAACTGAGTGGGGATTTTTACGAAACCGAAACCGTGATTTTGCACTCCCTCAAAGTATACACAACCGAACTTAATGGAAATCAACCTGCCTTAATGAAAATGAATTTCTAAACCTTTTTTTCTCATGTGCATCATTTCGATAACAGGATTTAGTAAGGGATATATCATTAACGGACCGTTTTTCGGTACAAATCCCAGCGGGTGCGTGTAAAGCGTACTTCTTACAACTTGAAAACTAACAAGATATTTGAACCAAATTTTATATATAGCATCCATCTGTCCAGGGGTAGGTTTCCTTGGTGTCTGTTAGTTAGTTAGTTAGTTTGTTTGTTTGTTTCTTTGTTTGTTGGTCTGTTTGTCTTTCTCTAACTTGAAAACTAATGGATATATTTCCACCTAACTTCATATTTAGAATCCACCTGTCCTTTGGGGAGGTTTTAGGGCAAATATTGTTTCTAAATCCCTGAACTAATTGGGGGTTTATACGAAACCGAAACCGTGATTTTGCACTCCCTCTAAATACACACAACCAAACTTTATGGAAATCTACCTGCCTTAATGGAAATTAATTTCTAAACCTTTTCTTCTCATGTGCATAATTTCAATCACTTACAGGAAAGATAGTATGATCAAACTCTACACGAACATTGGCCCACCCAGTACCCATATGTGAGCCAAATGCTATGTCACATAATTATCCCAAAAGTAATGGAAATGTAAGATATTCTTACACAAATTTCAACCTATTCAACTTTTTTGATTCAATCTGACCCATGAATAGATTAGATGCGAGAAAATATCATAGGACCAGCCATTTAGATCGCTAAATACTGCGCCTTACGGTACAATCCTTTGTCGATATGACGTACCGTTTAGCAGCAGTTAATCTGTAAATGAAGGTCTGCAATATTGTAAACATTCATATACTTTCGTCTGTCCATCTGTATATATATTCATTGATGTCGATTTGTAGAGATCGAGAAAGGATGTGTCTGCTATTGTAATCAGTACTCCCTACTCCGACTTTGACTGCTGGCAGTAAGAATTGGGTCCTTCTAAAACTCCTGTGTAACTGGCATTAGTAAGGAGGGCCTACCATTTTAATGAATAATTCACTTTTCGATTTGTCTTGCAGAAGGCAAGGGATCATGCAGTTTTGTTCGAAAGTCCCCTACTCTATTGTGTTTGGCTCTAGGCCAGGGTGCCCGCCATTATAAACAAATGTTCCAATCTAAAATTTGACTAGCATTAGGCATAGTGGCCTGCTATTTTCATGGAAACTCACTAATTCTATGTGACTGGCAGTAAGCTGGCTAGCAGCAGTAAAAAGGGACTGTCATTATAATGATAACTGCACAACTCAATTTTGACTGGTGGTAGGGAAGTTGCCTGGTATTATAATAAAAACTCCTCAACTGTAACCTGTCTGAAAGTAGGAAATGGGTCTGCCATTGTAACTAAAACTCCCCAAATCGATTGTGACCGCGCAGTAGGCATTGGGGCCTGCAATTATAATGTAAACTTGCCAACTCGATTGTGAATGGCAGTAGGCAAGTGAGCCTGGCGTTATCATCACAACTCCGCAACCCTCACTTTACATTGGAAACAACGTATGTGGACCTCCCCATGCTATTTCTCGGATAAGGCTAAGAGACATGCAATTTTAAAACAATCTCATTTGCTGCACGCACAGTATTTACGTCGATATCCGTATACAATGTAGAATACCGTAGCGAAGCACGGGTACATTTGCTAGTAAGGACTATAATTTGTTAAACCAGCAGCTACCATGTCCACTGATCAGGTGTTGAGTATTGGCGGTGGCAGAGGCACGGCCAGTAAATTTTGAGACAGCATCGACAGCACAGCAAGCTACTCCAGTGGCTCAAAACACTTAAGGTTCGACGTTCACTAAACCAAATATGGAAAAATAGTAACCTAAGTCTAGTGGTAGCCCACGTCTTGATCGCACCATACGCCACTGATTGCAATTCTGTTTCGTTGTAAGTCACATTCAGATTCAGTAGTTGTGTGTTCTGTTCTCCAGCATCAATGCCAGGCTCACAAACATTTTTCATGTGTAGACATGATATAGGCGTTTTGGTCTTATGCCGAGTCAACAAAACAAGGTGAAACTCTTAACATTTCGCTGAGAACTTTGCTCCAACTCTTCGGACAAAAATCTGGACTGTTTACGACGAAGGATTTTAAAATAACCGCCAGTCACATTTCTTCTGAAGACGTGGAGCGAAAGTTCTCTGCGAAACATAAACAATTTCGCCTTCCTTTCTTGACACGGCATAAGCCCAAAAAGCTTATAACATAACTACAATCACGGGCCGTGATAGCACCCATGGTAACATTTTTCATGTGCTTCATGCACATACACTGATCAGCCAGAATATTATGACCACCTACCTAATAGCCGGTATGTCCAATTTTGGCGCGGATAACAGCGGCGACATGTCTTGGCATGGAAGCAATGAGGCGTTGGTGGGTCGCTGGAGGGAGTTGGCACTACATCTGCACACAAGTCACCTAATCTCCGTAAATTCCAGGGAGAGGAGCGGTGAGCTCTGACACTACGTTCAATCACATCCCAGATGTGCTCGATTGGGTTAAGATCTGGCGAGTTTGGGGTCCAATATTTCAAGTGCAACTCACCTCTGTGTTCCCAGATCCACTCCATTACATTCCTGGCCTTGTGACATGGAGCATTGTCTTGTTAAAAAATGCCACTGCCGTTGGGAAACATGATCGACATTAAGGGGTGTACATGGTCTGCAACCGGTGTACGATTCATCTCGGCCATCAAGGTGCCTCGCAAGAGCTCCACTGGACCCATGGATGCCCACGTGAATGTTTCCCAGAGCATAATTGAGCCGCCGCCTGCTTTTCTCCGTCCCGCAGTACGGGTGTCAAGGAGCTGATCCCCTGGAAAACGACGAAATCGCTGCTTCCCATCGGCATGATGAAGAAGGTATAGGGATATATCCGACCATGAAACGCTCTGCCACTGCGCCAACGCCCAGTTACGTTGGTCACGTGCCCATTTCAGTCGTAGTTGCCGATGTCGTGGTGTTAACATTGGCACATGCATGGGTCGTCGGCTGCGGCGGTTCATCCTTAGGAGTGTTCTGTGAACTGTGTGTTCAGACACACTTGTACTATGCCCAGCATTAAAGTCTGATGTTAGTTCTCCCAAAGTTCGCCGCCTGTCCTGTTTTACCAGTCTACCCAGCCTACGATGTCCGATATCGGTAATGAGGGGTGGCCGCTCAACTCCTCAACGTTTGGACGTGGTTTCACCTTGGTCTCGCCACTTGCTGAAGACGCTCACCACTGCACTCCTCGAACACCCAACAAGTCGTGCAGTTTACGAAATGCACGTGATGTTCCTCCAGGCCATCAAAATCTCCCCTCGGTCAAACTCAGATAGATCGCGCGCGTTTTCCATTCTACACACGGACAGCACGTTCACTGATACTACATGCACCGTGCATGTGTCTATCAGTCATTCCCCGTCAGGAGACGCTGCTATTGCCTGGACGGATTTATATCGATAGTTGACAGGTGGTCATAATGTTCTGGCTGATCAGTGTATGTCTTAAGCACCTGCAACAGAATGATCGAGAATTTACTCGAGAAGTTCTATAAATGGTAAGGTGGGGATCCTCCGGCCGGTCAGTCACGTTAACTGGCAATTTTCTTTCTGTATGACAAGGAACGCGGGAGTTGCATACAGGAACTGGTTCACAGAATGTGTGAATGAAGGTAGACAAAGTACTAGCAGTACAGCCATCGAAATACGGATGCAAGAGTTAATGATTTCATCGCGAGGGGTCTGGCAGCATCCCCCGTTACCATTTCTGGGTTAAGCAACATTGCGTTTAGCAAGCACTTGAATAGGTACCCACGTACTATTGAGTAAAGTGGAAAGGGCCTGCCACCGAGCTAGTCTGAGGAAGTCTGATACTGAACAACAAACAGCCGTTTGAGTTCTGCGTGTTGCTATTAATTTTTTTGAAAACTGTGAAAAATGATATTTTAGATATTTTATCTACTTTAGTATGAAGGTTGTAGAGGTGCGTGATGAGATCAGTAACTTAGCTGCTAGTTTCCCACCTGGAAAGCTGAAGTACGAATCCCGGTATTTTGAGGGTTGACATTTTCATTTCAAGGATCACTTGGGGTCAGGAAAGACATCCAGCCTTAAACCCCCGGCCACAACCAAACCAAAACAAAAATGGGCAGCTCCTGGGACACAAGAAATTACTCGGATAAGCTGAAGGAAGTTAATATGTATGAAATTTTAAATGTAATTTCAAATTATCCAGATGCCACGTTCTTATATTTTTTTGTGGTGGTTTAACGTCGCACCAACACACCGAAGGTTTTCCGTAACGCAACGATGTCATGGGGCTGCTGACCGTGGGATTCGAACCTACCTCCCAAATACAAGGTCACAGCTGCGCGATCCTAACCGCACTGCCAACTCACTCGGTAAATCTAAAAACAAGTGCATGTTTTACGCTATTAATATTGTGGCGTATTATACTGCATACTCGAAGGATCATGAAATTTGCCTCTCCGTGTTTTACAATTGTTCCACATTACATTGTAATATAATATACTAGCTGATGTACCCGTGTTTCGCTACGGAATTTTACATTGTATACAGAATTCTAGGTTAGGTAGTGTACACGTTGTAAGCAAGATGATATGAAATTGCATAGCTCTTAACGTTACCCTAGAAACGCGACGGGGAAGAAACCAAACATCTTTTCTCATTTGAAGACTGAGTTAGGGAATTTTCACTGCAATGGTAGACCCGCTTGCATACCATCAGTCACAATCAGGTTGGGGAGATTTCACTCCCCACCTGCCTTTTTACACTGACTGACAGAGCAAATGCAACACCAAGAAGGAGTGGTTCGAAAGGGATGAAAGTTGGGGGAAAAACAGAGACGGCACGGACGAATAATTGATGTTTATTTCAAACCGATATGCAGGTTACACAATGCGCACGGCATCGACTCAGTAGGATGTAGGACCATCGCGAGCGGCGATGCACGCAGAAACACGTCGAGGTACAGAGTCAATAAGAGTGCGGATGGTGTCCTGAGGGATGGTTCTCCATTCTCTGTCAACCATTTGCCACAGTTGGTCGTCCGTACGAGGCTGGGGCAGAGTTTGCAAACGGCGTCCAATGAGATCCCACACGTGTTCGATTGGTGAGAGATCCGGAGAGTACGCTGGCCACGGAAGCATCTGTACACCTCGTAGAGCCTGTTGGGAGATGCGAGCAGTGTGTGTGCGGGCATTATCCTGCTGAAACAGAGCATTGGGCAGCCCCTAAAGGTACGGGAGTGCCACCAGCCGCAGCACATGCTGCACGTCGCGGTGGGCATTTAACGTGCCTTGAATACGCACTAGAGGTGACGTGGAATCATACGCAATAGCGCCCCAAAACATGATGCCGCGTTGTCTAGCGGTAGGGCGCTCCACAGTTACTGCCGGATTTGACCTTTCTCCACGCCGACGCCACACTCGTCTGCGGTGCCTATCACTGACAGAACAGAAGCGTGACTCATCGGAGAACACGACGTTCCGCCATTCCCTCACCCAAGTCGCTCTAGCCCGGCACCATGCCAGGCGTGCACGTCTATGCTGTGGAGTCAATGGTAGTCTTCTGAGCGGACGCCGGGAGTGCAGGCCTCCTTCAACCAATCGACGGGAAATTGTTCTGGTCGATATTGGAACAGCCAGGGTGTCTTGCACATGCTGAAGAATGGCGGTTGACGTGGCGTGCGGGGCTGCCACCGCTTGGCGGCGGATGCGCCGATCCTCGCGTGCTGACGTCACTCGGGCTGCGCCTGGACCCCTCGCACGTGCCACATGTCCCTGCGCCAACCATCTTCGCCACAGGCGCTGCACCGTGGACACATCCCTATGGGTATCGGCTGCGATTTGACGAAGCGACCAACCTGCCCTTCTCAGCCCGATCACCATACCCCTCGTAAAGTCGTCTGTCTGCTGGAAATGCCTCCGTTGACGGCGGCCTGGCATTCTTAGCTATACACGTGTCCTGTAGCACACGACAACACGTTCTACAATGACTGTCGACTGAGAAATCACGGTACGAAGTGGGCCATTCGCCAACGCCGTATCCCATTTATCGTTCGCTACGTGCGCAGCACAGCGGCGCATTTCACATCATGAGCATACCTCAGTGACGTCAGTCTACCCTGCAATTGGCATAAAGTTCTGACCACTCCTTCTTGGTGTTGCATTTGCTCTGTCAGTCAGTGTACATCTTCAGAAAGACTGTCTGAGTGGTTTTCCTTCTCCTGTGGATGGGGGCGGTAGAATAACATCCACGGTATCCCCTACCTGTCGTAAGAGCCAATTAAAAGGGCTCGAGGGACTCTGTACTTTGGAGCGTGGGTTGGCGACCACGGGGCTCTTAGCTGAGAACTGGCACTGCTTTCCCTTACTAGTGTCAGGCTCCTCAATTTTATCCATCCTATCCGACCTCCTTTGGTCAACTCTTATTCTTTTCCGACCCCGACGGTATTACGTATAGAGGCCTAGGGAGTCTTTCATTTTCACTCCCTTCGTGGCCCTTGTCTTCCTTTGGCCAATACCTTCATTTTTCGAAGTGTCGGATCCCTTCCATTTTTTCTCTCTGATTAGTGTTATATAGAGGAAGGTTGCCTAGTTGTAATTCCTCTGAAAACAATAATCACCACCACCACCACCACCACCTTAGTGGTTTTCCCAACTGAAATCAACATACATTACAATTACGTCAGTAGGAATGACGCGATTAAAAGCAATGCTTTCATATGAAATACTCGATCAAATGAAAAACCACACATTTTCTCACTTTTAACGAACAGGACTAAGCTGCCGATATAACAGTCCAAAGTTCCAGAGCTGGAATGACCAAGCCGCAGACAGTCGTGATCTATGAACACTCTTCGTTCCTTTTCCTAAGAAACGGCTCTTTTCGGGGTTGAATTTTGAGTTATTTAGTGAATTGTGGTGCTGTAATTTGGAATAGGCCTACATTGTTATTCTAGACCAGGTCATACTACTACTCTACAAAGTGAGCCTCTGCCTTAAGTATGCGTACTGCTCATTCAAAACAGTGCGTCAGAGTAGGGATCGAATAGCTGGGATACTATGATGAACCAGTGTGTTACGTACCAGCTCTATCAGAAAATGTATGAACCAGAGGAATGGCATGCTAAAGAAGAACGTTTTCCAACTCCCCGGCTATTTCCCGCCAATTTTCAGTCAGGCTATTATACTCTGTACGCAGCAGTAATCCCATCTATCGGACTTGAGAGGCAGCATAAGAGACAAAGAACATCACAACAAACAATGGTCAATGTAATGTTATTGTTGATCAATGTTAGGCGCTTTCGATATTGTAGGCTTTCACATTTAGTTTTCTTCCGACTCAGAAATACCACTCTTATCTCAGTCGGTACGGTAAAACTGAATAAAGCATGAATGACCGGAAATTGTATTCTCTATAACTTTTATGTAGTAGGTACTTTTCGATAGGACGAATAGCCTAGGTATTTAAAAATGATATTTTAGGTGCCTTCCCCTAAACTACAATTTCATCCAGGGTGAATAAAATTGCTTGTAGCTTAGACTGTAGTTTCTTATTCTCCGACTCTATATACCGATTTTCATTAAATTTTGATAACCCATTTTCTCGTGACTCGGCGTTGATATGGACTTAGCAACAAAAACACAAATTCAGAATATCTGTGTTATCATAGCCGGTACGGTAAAAATGTATGAATTAAATGGTCAGAAATGTAATTCTATATAACTTTGGTTATGTAGTATTTGTCGATACGACAACTAATATAATTATTTGAGAATTAAATTTTACGTCTTCTAATAAACTACCATTTCACTCAGCGTGAATTAAATGATTTATAGCCTAGATTGTAGTGGCCCCTTCTTCGACATTGCATACCAATTTTCAGTGAGATAGGACCACTAATAATGAAAATATTTAAGAATTAAGTTTTAGGCCTTCCCCTAAACTACCATTTCTCTCAGAGGGAATAAAATTATTTATAGCCTAAATTGTAGTGACTTTGCATACCAATTTTTTTAAGATAAGACCACTAATAACATAAATATTTGAAAATTAAATTTTAGGCCTTCCCCTAAACTACCATTTCTATGAGAGTGAATAAATTGTTTTATAGCTTAGATTCTAGCGACTTATTCTCCGACTTTGCATACCGATTTTCATTAAATTCTCTTTAGCCGTTTTCTAGTGATGCGTGTACAGACAGACAGACAGACAGACAGACAGACAGACAGGCAGACAGACAGACAGACAGATTTTACGGAAAAGTAAAAAGTGCATTTCCTTGTTACTGTGGCCATGACCGATACAGAAATACCATTCTTTTCAAATTATGAGCAATGTACAGACAAAACTCTTATTTTATATATATAGATTATTCATATCGTAATAGCAACAATAATAAAATAATAATTCGTTTCCTCCAACTGAGTGTCATACAAATGATGTTTCAGAATTCGATGTGATTCTCTGAGAGCTCGGTGAAATAATGGTCTAAACTGCACTCACTACAGAATTTTACAAACAATCTAGGAATAGTTTCTCAGGTTCCGAGCATAACTCCAATTACCTTCATATTCGATAAATTACATTTCTGTCGGTAATAAGCATTCGGTTCATCAATGCAGCACTTTTCATGGTGGACTACAACGACCGTTCTTTACTATTTCCCACCTGATAGTTAAATCTATAATCGTTACAGACGTTGTATTGCTATGACATTGATTCTTCTGAGCAATCCCTAATCGCATACACCGTGTACCTCTACGTGAACCTGATATCATTGTTTAGAAAGCGTTGGGCGCACAGCATGATGCCTGCTGCTTCTCATGGTATCGTTATACTGACAGGCTCGAAGGACGTGATTAAGAGTTTCGATCTCGCTGCCACGAGGGCGATATTGGTGATTGCCCTGATATCTGTTGAGCAAAGCTCTTACTGGGCATACATTTGTTGTCATTTTCAGTGCTTCTTTCCATTCGCTGCCACTGAAAATGTCTGGTCGATGAAACCAGCTGTTAGCAGGGGGTAAACTTACAGATAACACCTATTCCTTTCTGGGGATGTGCACACCATGACTAAAATGATGTGTTTCTCAGATGTCTTCTTCGCATGTTAATGTTGCTTGGTGCAGATAATTGATGGCTAGATTTAGTTTGTGTAAACACTTATCTATCTTAGAATGAAGCTCATACGTTTTAATTACATGAATATGTATAAAGTTCAAAATTACGCACTGGAAGTAAGCTTCTCGGCGAGTTAAAGAAAGAGTTCGAAACCCTTCCATATATTTTCAGAGCAGATCAATACATGCAAAAAATCTGCATCTGTGCGTGCACTCTTTCATCGGTCGTAATCTCACAACAGTCTTTACTCCCTGTTCCTTTCCAATCCCTCATGGAAGTCCCTCACGCTGCACCAGCAAAACAACATTCGCTTCACGGCAGTTGGACACCCGAGACTCAACTCTTGACGACAAGAACAGTATGGAAGGCTCAGCTCCATGGTCGGAGCACTCACTCGACTGTTGCATTCAACTGACACTATCCGCTGACTGACTCTGAACTTGAATAGGGAGGCCGTCTTCTCAAGATACCTCCCGAAAGAAGAAGTCCCTAAACTCCTCTCGACTTCGAATGAACTGAGTTCACATTCCAGGTCTTTCTCGTAAGGTCGGAAACCTCCAGAGGGGCTGGCCTTGTGCACCTCGCTCCTTGTCCTGTTTGGTTCTTCGCGCGGAAAGGGAGTTGTGGTAAACATCAGGTAGTGACGTCGGCGGTCCCAAGTGCAGGTGACCCATCTCGCTCCTACCCGAATTCTTACAATAAAACAGCGGAACCGTCACAATCTATAGCCTAGTTTATCATTGAACTTGAATTCCGGGGTACGCCAGGTTGTATCAGATAAACACACGCACGAACAGACAAATCAAAATTGAACTAAACTTGCATTCAAGTTTCATTGAACTAATCCAACTTGAATAATATACGGTGCCGGGCTGAGTGGCTCAGGCGGTTGAGACGCTGGACTTCTAACCCCCACTTGGCAGGTTCGATCCTGGCTCAGTCCGGTGGTATTTGAAGGTGCTCAAATATGTCAGCCTCGTGTCGGTAGATTTACTGGCAAGTAAATGAACTCCTGCGGGACTAAATTCCGGCACCTCGGCGTCTGCGATAACCGTAAAAGTGGTTAGTGGGGCGTAAAGCCAGTAACATTATTATTATTATTAACAATGTACGAAATAAAATTTCAAAATGTACGCACAAAATTTTAATATTATGCATAAGTTTTAGAAGAATACCTGTGATTATGGAATAAGTATTGTGAGCGTGAAACAAATAACATTACCTGGCGACTTGTTTAACCCTAAGCAATTCCCAAATTAAAGGAGAACGTTGGGTGTCGTATATCTAATTACAGGCAGAGGTGCTATCTAGATCTATTGCGTTACATAATAGGTCATAGTTCACTTGTAAATCAATCTCTTCTCAGTGCCGTGGGGTCTAAAATCAGTCTTTGTTTGCTTCCATCATGTCATTACATCGATTACTCTCCTCGGTTACCAGATCAGACACTTCCTCAATTATCTCAGAGAGAGTTTGTAATTATATCAATGAGGCTTGAACTCGAGGCGCAGGTGGGAGTGGGAATGTTGAAATTGCATTTACAAGCTAACAATTACTGCCTGGCTGATTGGCTTAGGTCCAGTCTAGGAAGCCAAGAATACGGCCGGAATGATTCGTCGCACCTACCACACGACACCTCATAATCTGCAGACATTCGGGTTGAGCAGCGGTCGCATGTTCGACCATCACCCTTCGGGGCTGTTGTGCCATGCGATTTGGTTTTGTTTGATTGGCTTAGGTGATACATACGTTGGTCCTCTCAGCCTATGTTTGATTCCGGCTCAATCACTTGGTATTTGAACGTGCTCAAATACACCATCCTCGTGTCGGTGTATTTACTGCACGTAAAAGAAATCTGGCGAGCAAAATTCCTGTGATTGGCGTCTCCAAAAACCATAAATATAATTAATGGGACGTAGAACTTCCCTTACGATTTTGTGTTCCTTTTCTCAATGTTTCCGATGTTTTCTGTCCTGATCTGAAATTTGGTTTCTGATCCATGGAGACATTTTTGTTTAATGACCGTCAGTACTATGTGTTTTAAGTACAGAGATGGCATGAAATGATACTGGCAGTAGAATAAGTTTGAAGGCAATTTTTTAAGCAGGAAAGATAATAAATTGGAAATGAATTTTGGTATTCAAGAAGTCAAATAGGAGCAATTACACTCTACAACAAAAAAACGACGCACCAGGAAGGCGTTGTCCGATTGTAAAGAAATTGCGTATGCAAAGACATTCTGACCGACCGTGCAAATGATTAAAGTTTCGTGTACAATGAATGAATAGCGGGAGCTCCCGCGCATCCGCACTGCGCATTAATCAGGTGTATATAAGGCGCGATTCTGAAACGTATGATCAAAGTAGCTGTTGCATTCGACTGCGCTATCTTAACGTCGGCCGTAAGAATGCCACGCCGAAGTATTCGTGCTCATTACTAGCAGATGTCAGAGTTTGAAAGAGGGCGTGCGATCGGATTGAAAGAAGCTGGTTGGTTGAATCGAGCTGTCGCTGGACAATTGGGTCGAAGTGATGCGGCGATCAGACGATGCTGGCAAGCGTGGGTCAGCAAGGGCACGCATCAGCGTCAGGGCGGCAGTGGTCGACCGAGGGCCACAACAGCACGGGCAGACAGAGCGATTGTCAGAACAGCTGTCACAGCACCGGAGTCGTCGTTATCAACGACCCGCACACATGTGTCCACTATGACCGCCAACAGAGGCCTGAGCGAGAGGAATTTGCGCTCGCGCCGCCCGTTACGCCGCTTACCCCTCACACCTGTTCACCGTCAAGCTAGATTACAGTGGTGCCGCGCTCGAGCAATGTGGAACTGAACTGACTGTGGACGTATAGTCGATAGTGACGAGTCCCGTTTGCAACGGTCCCCTGACGACAACCGCAGACGTGTTTGGAGGCGTCCAGGCTAGCGTAGGGATCTTGCCTTGACTATCGCACGTTACACAGCCCCACAACAGGGTGTGATGGTCTGGGGTGCCATCTCCTTTGATAGCCGGAACCCTCTGGTAGTCATTTTTGGCACACTGACAGCACAGCAGTATGTTGATGATATTCTACGGCCGGTTGTGTTACCGTTCCTTCAACGACATCCAGGCCTTACTTTCCAACAGGATAATGCCCGGCCGCATACGGCATATGTTGCTATGAACTGTTTTCAAGCTTGCCCTATCCTTCCTTCACATGCTCGGTCGCCGGATCTCTCTCTCATAGAGCACATTTGGGACGTCATGGAAAGGCACTTGCGAACATCCCGGAATGTCGCCGATTTAGCCCAACAGTTGGAGACCATTTGGCATGAAATTCCGCAGGACACCATCTGCTATGTCGATTGACAGCTTGCATCCAGGCCAGGAGTGGACCAAACCTTATTGACGTCCTCAATTTGTAACGCTCTAAGTCTGCAATAAATCATTCGATTTTTCTGCACTTTTGATCGTTTGTGTTTCTGTCTGTTTCTCACATCCACTAATTTTTATCGCCGTCAGACAATTCCTTCCTGATGCATCGTTTTCTTTGTTGTATAGTGTATTCGATTAAACGAAGAATAATTAATTATTTGAATAATTAACCAAGGGAGATGTTCGATAAATTTCTATCTTCTTTAAAATAACTGAAGACAACATTAGTTAAACACTTGATAAGGAACAGCCACCGGCCTCAAACCGTGACTGATGACTTTTGTTGTTTAACGGGGCCTAATATCTAGATCATCGGCCCAGTGGTGACGGATTGATGAAATGCATTCTTTGTTTGGGATATTTTGGGTTAGTCATTAAGAGTTACCATTTCTTGACATTTAATTTCGTTCCTTTTCAGTTCGATTCCATTTTCATATATTGTTTCACCGAGGTATTTAAAAAGTTGGATTTGTTTGATTTTAGACTATTTTGTTCCGATGCATTTAAGTGGTTATTTTTGAAGTAATATATTAAGTCTTTTCGAATGACTCCTGGGGACTAACTTTCCCAGATATTATTATTATTATTATTATTATTATTATTATTATTATTATTATTATTATTATTATTATTATTATTAATCGTTATATCATTTCAGGTTCTCGGGAGTTCTTGATCACCAGCTCGAGGTAAGTGGTACTCTGAATTATACGTGAACGTTAAGCTGAGTAAATAAATTGTAATTAATAGGGACTACGATCCTTCAGGAACATAACGTCAGCTCGTCTTCCAGAAGGAATTCATATTTCTCAACTTTGACAAGACAACGCTGGACAGAATCACATGAACGTCGATAAACACATATAAATCAACACAAACAACAAAATAGCCCAAGTGCTGAAAAGAAAGGCATAACACAAATGGCATAATTATCCTCGTTGAAGGAACAAAACTACGTATGTGACAATGTTCTTCTTATCCATTATTGTCCTTAAGACTAGTCACGCCTCTCAGCCACGTATGAATGTACAGTCCATCAGAACAATTTTCGTTGAGTTCAGTTTCTTATGCGAGTGTGTAAAGAAAAATGAACTTTAAGTACATTCTACTGTAGGAGTGCCTCATGACGTCGTGCAAACTTACATTCCTACAGTGCGGTAAGGTTCATTTTCCTTTGCACATAAGCATAAGAAAATGTACACGAGTGTCGTTCTGATCGACCGCATATCCATATGTGACTGGAAAAAGTGACAAGTCTTAAGGAAAATAAGTGATAGGACGAGATTGTCAGATACGCAATTTTGCTTCCGCAGCGACAAAATGCCCTTCCAGTCCATAATTTTCGTTAATACTGGTCACATCTCACAGCCACGTATTGATATGAAACCCTTCGGAACAATTTTCATTGTGTTCATTTTCCTATGCATGTGTAAAGGAAAATGAACCTTATCGCAATATGGAAATGTATATTTGCGTGATACATTTACGCATTCATACAGCGTAATGTATTTAAGGTTCATTTCCCCCTTACACCACCGCATAGGAAAATTAACACAAAGAACACTGTTCTAATGGACTGCATATACATATGTGGCTGGGAGGCGTGACAAGTCTTGATGAAAATAATGGATAGGAGGAACATTGTGACATAAGAGGTATTGTTTCTTAACCGACGATATAATACATCTATTACCTGTACAAAAACTCCTGTGAAAAATAAGAATGCACATGCCAGGTGAGGCACGGGGAGAAGGGGTTTTCACTAGCAGAGCCAGCGACGCAATGGTTACCATAGCAACTCCGCTACTACCCAGGTAACTTTATATTATCTTCTGCTGGCATCTCTTCACTCTTGTCAGTTGTAATCCAACAAACTGCAAAGTGTGAGTCAATGTTTTCGTGGAGTATGTAAGAGCAGCTAAGAGCCGATCTGTCTGGGCAGAACGGGAAGTTCGTGCTTACAGGCCACATTCCTCATTCTTGCATTCTTCTCATCTCTACACAGTACATATCAATAAAATTAAATATAGGCTAAACTAGAGCATCCACAGTTTCAATTTAATCTGTTCCTCAATTATTTATTTTTTTTCTTTTACGTGACACGATCGGGTGTAAAAATGGAACTGCTTTGTTTAAACAAGGGAGTGATACGATTTGACCACAATATTCTATTATCTGAGTCAAATGTTAGTAGATCGTGACTAACACAACTCGTGGTCAGTTATTAGAAACTATCTCAAGATGAAAATGGACTTAAATATTATCATGAAATAATTCTCCAAAATACGATACATCTATAATGTAAAATTTTCCGAGCGAGTTGGCCGTGAGGTTAGGGGCGAGCAGTTGTGAGCTTGAATACGGGGGATAGTGGGTTTGAACCCCTCGGTCGGTAGCCCTGAAGGTGATTTACCATGGTTTCCCATTTTCACACCCGGCAAATCCTGGGGCTGTACCTTAATTTAGATAACGGCCGCTTCCTTCCCAGTCCTAGCCCTTCCTTGTCCCATCGTTGCCATAAGACCTATCTGTGTCGGTGCAACGTAAAGCAAATTGTCAAACGATAAAAAGTACCAGCAGGTTCAGAAAATGCATGAACCAGAGGAATGGCATGCTAAAGAAGAAAGATATCTAACTCCCCAGCTATTTCCCCCCAATATTCAGGCAGGCTGTTATACTCGGTACGTAGCAGTAATACCATATATCGGAGATGACTGGCAGCAGAAGGGACAAAGAACATCGCAACAAACAATTGGCAATGTATTCGATATTGTAGGCCTTCAAATTTAGTCTTCTTCCGACTCTGAAATACCACTCTTATCATAGTCGGTATGGCAAAACTGAATAAAACATAATGATCGGAAATTGTATTCTCTATAACTTTTGTTATGTAGTACTTTCCAATAAAAGCAATGACATAGGTATTTAAAAATTAAATTTTAGTTGCCTTCCCATAAACTACCATTTCATCCAGCGTGAATGCCAATTATTTATGGCCTAGACAGTAGTTTCTTATTCCTCGACTCTACATACCAATTTTCAATAATTTCTGTTTACCCATTTTCTCGTGACTTGGCGTTGATACGGACTTAGCAACTAAAATACAGATACTTCAATATCTCTGTTATAGCCGGTATGGAAAAAATGTATGAGTCATAAATGAAGTTTAGTTACTTATCGATAGGACCACTAGTAACAAAAATATTTGAGGCCTTCCCCTAAACTACCATTTCACTCAACATCAATTAAATTATTTATAGCTTAGATTGTAGAAGCTCATTCCCAGCCTTTACATACCGATTTTCATTAAATTATCTTCAGCCATTGCCTCGTGATGCGCATATATACATACATACATACATACATACACACATACATACATATATACATACATATAGACAGACAGTCAGACATGACGGAAAATTAAAAAGTGCATTTCCTTGTTACTGTGAACACGACCGATACAGAAATACCATCCTTTTTGAATTCTGAGCAATGTGCAAACAAAACTCTTTTTTTTTATATATACTGATCCTGTTTTTGCTATTTGTTTTACGTCGCACCCACTCAGACAGGTTTTATGTCGACGATGGGACAGGAAAGGCCTTGGAATGGAAAGGAATTGGTCGTGGCCTAATTAAGGTACAGCCCAAGCATTTGTCTGGTACGAAAATGGGAAACCACGGAAAACCATCTTCATCGCTGCCGACAGTGGGATTCGAACCCACTATCTCCCGGATGCGAGCTCACAGCTGCGCGCCCCTAACCGCACGGCCAACTCTCCAACTCATTCGTGAAGGAAATACATGGGTTTTAAAGTGTGAATAAATGCCTATTTCATGTATTAATTACCATTTTGGAGATATTTGCACGCGAAGTGCCTAAAACGACAAATATTACATTTTAAGTCATATTTTTCCACCCATCTCTACTTTGTTAGTTTTATCTATCCGATAACTACAGAAAGCAGGCAATCTTCGCAGGTAGCAGACACTTAAATGTGATTAAGGTACAACAGCGTTATTTCTGTCCTCTGATTCTGCTTGCTGCGCTTACAAACTATCCCCTGACCTCATGTGAAGTGGATCGAACATTTCCTCAATTTAAAAATACAGTATATTAGCCTACAAGAGATCAAGTTTAACTGTTCAAAATTTGGAACAATAACTGGTTGTCAATTTTATTGTTAACGATTGTATTAATAATAATAATAATAATAATAATAATAATAATAATAATAATAATAATAATAATAATAATAATAATAATAATAATTACGTGCTTTCACCTTTTCCTGATTTTGATGTTCACTTGTTCCTTGGCTGAGAACGTAGGTGGCAAAAATATATTACCCGACAATGAGCAAAGTTTTACAGTTCAAATTTTTGGTACAATATCTGGGTGTCCTTTGTAACAAGTGCTGACTGAGGTTCGTTTGCAGTGCCCTGTCGTTGGATCCTCAAATAGTACCACAATAGGTTATGCAGTTATAGGGAAAACACAAAAACCAATGACAGAGCCCAAATGAGTCATACTAGGCAAGGTGAGGAGTGAGGTAGTTTGCCATTGCTTTCCTCACTTGACCATAAGGTGCTACTGCAGCGCGACTGATCCTATGAGCAACACCCTTCATAACACTCAGACACTAGTTGTGCTCCAAATGTCATTACTCAGAACCACCCTCACCCCAGCAGCTTCCATATTGTCGCAGCCATGGATGAGACTGACACTTTGCACTGGCCTGTGCCCAGAGACGGATACAAAAATACTGCATCCATCAAGAAATAGCAACAGGCAGTTAAGTGTCCTATTCACATAATTATTGTCTATTGGAGATAGCAGTGTCTTCAATTGTATTATTATTATTATCGATATAAATAAGGGTGTAGGGGGTCCGCTGCCTGTAATGTCTCTTGTTTTGCAAATTTTTCAGATATTTATCCGTTTTAGGTCAACTCAAGACCGAATCGGTGGTTTTTACTTTTCCTGTCTGTTTGTCTGTTTGTTTGTCTGTTCCACCATCACGTCGAAACGGCTGGATAGATCTCAACCAAACTTCATATTTAGAGTATACTCATCCCGGGGAAGGTTTCGATATACATATCATTTTAAAATCTTTCAATAGACTGGGGTTTGTAGGGAATCCAGTACGGTTTTTCTCCATTTTCTCTTATACTATTTATTTTCTGTAAACTCCGTGGACCATACGTGAAACGCCTCTTCATTATAAACAACTTTCGTTATGTTCATAATTTACCTTACTCTTCACATGACGGAGAAATTTACCATGGCAACGTATCTGACTCTTGCCAGCAGGGAAGTAACGTATTGCCATTTTCCTCATCATGCTTTTAAATTCGTGGTTGTTCCTTGGGTAGAAGGCAAGAGAGGCGTCAATCGGCCTATTTGTGGGATATTGGCGGAATATCGTTTGAGGTTATAACCGCCCTCGAATAGATTAAGTAATAACACCATTAGTCATCTTCTTATCATTTGTTTACTTAAGAATCTCTGGACCTAAATTTCTCCTCTATTACCGCTTTATTATATTCATAACTCACACTAGCATAATTTATTGAGGGGCATTTGATTTTCCAATACATTCACTTAGCATTTACATATTTGTCGTTATCCGGCTGTCCTCAGTTATAATCCATTTTCTATTACTTTCGACTTTCTTAACTGTATTATTTTCTTCCTTAATTACTCCGTATATACGCGATTGCAAGAATCTACTGGATATATTTCCACCAAACTTCACATTTAAAATCCACCTGTCCTTGGGTAGGTTGTAGGACAAATATTGTTTCTAAATCCCTAAAATGACTGGGGGTTTATACGAAACCGAAACCGTGATTTCGCACTCCCACAAAATATACACAACCAAACTTAATGGAAATCTACCTACCTTAATGGAAAAAAATTATAAAACTTTTTCTCATGTACATTATTTCGATACGAGGATTAATAAGGGAGATATCATTAACGGACCGTTTTTCGGTACAAGTCCCATCGGACTTACCTCAAACGCGGGTGCGTGTAAAGAGTATTTCTCACAACTTGAAAACTACTGAAGATATTCGACCCAAACTTTATATTTAGCATCCACCTGTCCAAAGGTAGGCTTTAAAGGTCAATAACACTTCACGTTCCAGGAATGGACTGGCGGTTTATAGAGAACCGAAATGGTGATTTTACTCTTCCATAGTATATATTACAAGACCAACCTGACTGGAAATCGACCAAACATGATGGAATTCAATCTCTAAAACTTTATTTTCATGTGCAATTTTTCGCCAGGAGGATATTAATAAGTGATATATCATGAATGGTCAGTTTTGCAGGTTAAGTCCAGCGGACATAGCCCAATAGGTGTTGTACGTGGAGCAGATTCCTGATCTATCTATATAAATAAAATCGTAACGACTGTGTGCGTGTACATATACTACTTTGGCGAAATTTTCGCACAGCTACCGGTTTAAGGGGTAATAATGACCATCTGCATATTTTTTGGGTTAGTTTCCTGAAAGTCCTAATTGTTACCCTCCTCGCCCAAAATCCAGTTTGCGGCATAATCTGCCAGACGAAAAAAAATAATTGAAATTTGACAAAATTGTACATTTTAGCCTGTAACGGACGTAAAACTTCCAAGCTCTTTAAATTTTTCACTTTTTATCCCCGAAGAATATCGAAATATGGAGGCAATTTTAATGATGGTGCACGCCTTCGGGAAGTCCTATCACATAACGGATTGCACAATCTCCGTTCAATTTGGAATGATCTACAAACTTGGTCTTATGATTTTACGTTTGATTTTTCTCTATTAATCGATGTTAAGTAAATTTGGAATTTTCACATGCATAATTCATACTTTCAATCACCTATAGGAAATATAGAATCATCAAACTCTTCACGAGAATTGGCCCACCCAGTAGCCATATGTGAGCCAAATGGTATGTAGCTGTCACATAATTATCCGAAAAGTAACGCAACGTGAGATAATCTTACAAAAAATTTACCCTGTTCAACGTTTCTAACTCAGTGTCACCCAAGAACAGATGAGATATCATAGGCCACTAAATCCGGCGTCTTATGGTACAATCCTTTGTCGATATGTCGTACGTTTAACAGCAGTTAATCTGTAAATGAAAGTCTGCAATATTTTAAAAACACATATACTTTCGTATGTCGATCTATATATATTCACTGATGTCGATTTGTAGCGATCAAGAAAGGATGTGTGCTATTGTAATCAGTACTCCCCACACCGACATTGACTGGCAGTAGGAACGGGGTCCTTCTCCAACTCCTGTGTAACTGGCATTAGTAAGGAAGGCCTACCATTGTAATGAATAGCTCACTTCTCGATTTGACTTGCAGAAGGCAACGGAGCATGCAGTTTTGTTTAAAACTCCCCTACCCGATTGTGTTTGGCAGTAGGCAAGGGTGCCCGCCATTATAAACAAATGTACTCATCTAAAATGTGACTGGCATTAGGCATAGTCGCCTGCTATTTTGATGGAAACTCACCAACTTGGTGTGACTGGCAGTAAGCTGGCTGGCAGTAAGAAAATGGGCCTGACATTATAATGATAACTGCACAACTCAATTTTGACTGAGAGTAGGGTAGTTGCCTGCCATTATAATAAAAACTCCTCAACTGTTATCTGTCTGGAAGCAGGAAAGGGGGCTGCCATTGTAACGAAAACTCCCCAAATCGATTGTGAACGCGCAGTAGGCAATGGGGCCTGCCGTTATATCACAAATCCGTAAAAAAAGCACTTTACATTGGAAACAATGTATGGGGACCTCCCCATGCCGTTTCTCGGATAACGCTAAGAGACATGCATTTTAAAACAATGTTATTTATTGCATGTACAATATTTACTTCGATATTTGAATACAATGTAGAATACCGTAGCGAAGTACGGGTACATTTGCTAGTTATTAATAATAATAATAATAATAATAATAATAATAATAATAATAATAATAATAATAATAATAATAATAATAATAATAATACTTTACCTTTTCCTGATTTTGATGACCACTTGTTCCTTGGCGTACAACCTTTAGCTGACAACGAAGTGACATGATTCACATATGTTAAGTGTTTTAAATATTAAGGAGGTTGTATATTCGGGTTGGTTTTCAGTGCCTTCTTTTTTTGCCAATTTAGTTCCTATTTTGCGATTTTCAAGTGTATGTTTGTCTTCCTATGTTGGGTATTTTTCGTGCCTATGAATCCTCGCCCGAGTTGTTACAGTTATAGTAGAGTAGCGCGCATTCCCAGTGTGACTCGCTTTGCATTGTCAGTGCCGTACGTTAGATAAATACATTGGTGGTTACGGAGATAATGAGAAGTGCACCAGCTTTAAGAGATTCCGGCCCAACCCAACTGATCTGTCCATTTAACTTTCAAGAGCAGATAAGATTAGATCTCCGTAGGAGAAGTACTTGAAAGACAGAGATAAAATTTAGCAGGTTCGAGGAACCACTCTCTTCAGAGGACAATAATATATTATGTATTTTCATTGTTTTAATGACAGCTGTAGAATAATCTATCTGTATGAACGACAATACAGTTAATTTGTACCGAGCAAGTTAGCAATGCGTTTAGGGGAGCGCAGTTGTGTGCTTTGCATGCAGGAGATAGTGGGTTCGAATCCCACTGTCGGCAGTCGTGAAGATATTCTTCGGTGGTTTTCCATGTTCACACCAGGCAAGTTCTGGGACTGTTCCTTAAAGAAGGCCACGCCTGAATCCTTCCTACTCCTTGCTCTTTCCTGTCCCATCGTTGCCATAAGACCTATCTGTGTCGTTGCGACGAAAAGCAAAATTATTAAAAATATTCTCATGTCGGCAGCCCTAAAAATGTTCTTCCATAGTTTCCCAATTTCACACCAGGCAAATTCTGGGACTGTACCTTAATTAAGGCTAGGCCACTTTCTTCCCTCTCCTAGCCTTTTCCTGTCCCTTCGTCGCCATAAGACGTGTGTCGGTGTTACGTGAAGCAACTTGTAAAAATAAACGGTAATTTATAAGAAGAATACGCAACGTGCAAATCCAAACCGTCAGTGAAATTAAAGTAACCTTGTAGTTTTACGTGACCCCCGATTTTCCATAGTATTTGTAAATCTGCCATTCACTCTACAGTCAACAGGAAATCGTGACCTATAATGGAAGGACACCCCACTGTTTCCGTGGTGCCACGGCAAACATGTTCTTGATGGGCTTACTGAAATTCAGTCTCTTCAGGGGTACTTCCTTCAGTTGTTCTATCCTTAACCTCAGTCGCTAAGCCTCTGATTCTCGTTGGTAGATCCACGTTTTATTTGGACTAGTGTGTGCAGTTTTTCAATCAGGAGGACGCCAGTGACTGAATAGTTGCTTTCCTCCACACTGCAGATATGCGCAAACCAACCGAGTCGCGACTGCCTAATTTTATCTTTGATTAGCAGACCGTACCCTGATTGATGGGGTGATAGTGATATCAAATACTTCTGTTTGTAGCCTTCCTTGACATGTGATTCTTGTGCAGAAAATTTCGAAATGCTGGTAACGAGTCTGAATTACTAGGATCAACGAAAAACCGATCTAATATCCATCCGAACAGTGCTCAGCCAGCGGATGCTCTAGAACTCGTCACTGGAAACCAATCACAAGTCAAGAAAGACAACAAACAGAAGTATTGATATCACCAACTATCAGCCAGTGAAGAAGGGGTACGATCTCCTAATCAAAGATAAAATTACGGAGTCGCGAGATCGTGTGACGTTAAAAAGGAAATATATATGGGAGTTGTAAAATAAATGCATGTTAACGTTTTTTAGATAATTTTTAATACACGCTGGACTTTATTTGGTGATATAATTCACCATTTGTTCATTTTATTTTGTGGATAAATTATGCGCAAATTTGGTTGTTACCTTACATATTAATGATGCCATGTAGAAGAGGTTGCCAGCCTCGTGGTCTAGGGGTAGCGTCATTGCCTCTCACTCGCAGGTCCCCGGCTCAATTCCCGGGCAGGTCGGGGAATTTTACCTCCATCTGAAGACTGGTTCTACGTCCGTTCAGTCTACGAGATTACAATTGAGGAGCTATCTGGCAGTGAGATGGCAACCCCGATCTGGAAAATCAAGAATAACGGCCGACAGGATTCGTCGCACTGGCCATGTATCACGTCGTAATCTGCAGGTCTTCAGGCCGGGCAGTGGTCGTTTGGTAGGCTCATCAGGGATGCAGAGCCATGAGGTTTGTTTGGCTTGTTTATTTTGAAATTATTTAAAAACTAGAATTGGCTTGCTCCGCCTCCGTAGTGTAGTGTTAATGTGATTAGCTGCCACCCCCGGAGGCCCTGGCTCGATTCACGGCTCTACCATCCCCGAAGTGGTTTCCCGTGGTTTTTCACTTCTCCTCCAGGCAAATTCCGGGATGGTACCTAACGTCAGATCACGGCCGCTTCCTTCCCTCTTCCTTGTCTGTGCTTTGCTATCTTCCCATCCTCCCCACAAGGTCCCTCTTCAGCATATGAGGTGGGCGAGGTACTGGTTCTCCTCTCCAGTTGTATCCTTTCGAAGCAAATTCTCATGCTCCAGAACACTGCCCTTGGGGAGGTGAAGGTCCGGTATCGACCCCCACCTCTGCCACGAAATTTGAAACTTTTACGAGGGCTGGAACGGGGTCTATTCAGCCTCCGGAGGTCAACTGAGTAGAGGGGAATTCGATTTCCACCTCAACCATCCTCGAAGTGGATTTCCGTGGTTTACCACGTCTCCTCCAGGAAAATGCCGGGATGGTACCTAACTTAAAATCACGGCTGCTTCCCTCTTTCTTCCTTGTCTATTCCTTCCAATCTTCCCATCCCCCACAAGACTTCTGCTCAGCATAGCAGGTGAGACAGCCAAGCCAAGGTCGTCCTTCCTAGTTGTATACCCTCGACCCAAAGTCTCACACTCCGGGACACTGCCCTTGAGGCGGTAGAGGTGGGATCCCTCGCAGAGTCCGAGGGAGAACCAACCCTGGAGGGTAAAAATGGATTAAGAAAGAAAGAATGAATATTAAAGATATTACAAGTAATAATAATTTCGTGTGGCTATTTCTAGCCGAGTGCAGCCCTTGTAAGGCAGACCCTCCGACGAGGGTGGGCGGCATCTGCCATGTGTAGGTAACTGCGTGTTATTGTGGTGGAGGATAGTGTTATGTGTGGTGTGTGAGTTGCAGGGATGTTGGGGACAGCACAAACACCCAGCCCCCGGGCCATTGGAATTAAACAATGAAGGTTAAAATCCCCGACCCGGCCGGGAATCGAACCCGGGACCCTCTGTACCGAAGGCCAGTACGCTGACCATTCAGCCAACGAGTCGGACATATTCCAAGTAACAAAATATTGTAAAAATAATTAAAATATACGAACATGTGTACTCTAAATACAGCCTAGATGAAACGATTATCCGAAAGCTCAGAGTAGCCAAAACAGCAATAGAAAATATCATGTTAGGTATGTCCCGGAAAGACAAAAAGACCAACATTTGGATTAGATCTCAAACTTCTGGAAAGATATTGTCATTATCGGAAAAAGAGGAAGTTTAACTGGGCAGGTCACATCGCACATCTAACAGAATGTGGTCACTTGAGGTCCTACATAGGAACTTATTGACTGTATACGACCTACAGTTGGCCAAGGATCATGAACTATAGAATAGATTTGAAGAGGGCAATGGATTGATAGCGGCTAATGCTAATCCCATAAATATTTCTTGGATGTACCTATACACATAAAATTCCTGTCGCTTAAGTGCGGCCAGTATTCAGTATTCAGGAAATAGTGGGGTCGAACCCCACTGTCGACAGCCCTAAAACGGGAACTTCCGTGGTTTCCCATTTTCGCACCAGGCAAATGTACCTTAATTAAGGCCACGGCCGATTCCATCCCTCTCCTGGCCCTTTCCTCTCCCAGCGTCACCATAAGACCTATCGGTGTCGGGGCGACGTAAAACAACTTGTAAGAAAAATGAAACTCTCGCGACCACGAGTTTTTTACTTACTTGAAGAAAAATACGTTTATATTAGCGAAGTTCTTATTCTTATTCTTAATCTGCTTACCCTACAGGGTCGGTTTTTTCCTTGGACTCAGCGAGCGATCCCACCTCTACCACCTCAAGGCACAGTGTCCTGGAATGCGAGACTTTGGTTCAGGGGATATAACTGGGGAGGAGGACCAGACCTCGCCTCGGCGGCCTCACCTGCTATGCTGAACAGGGGCCTTGTGGGAGGATGGAAAGAAGTGAGAAACCACGGAAAACCACTTCCAGGATGGCTGAGGTGGTGATCAAACCCACCTCTACTCAGTTGACCTCCAGAGGCTGAATGGACACCGTTCCAGCCCTCGTACCACTTTTCAAATTTCGTGGCAGAGCCGGAAATCGAACCCCATCTTCCGTGGTTGGAAGCTAATCACGCCAACCACAACACCACAGAGGTGGACCCAACGTATTTCTTATAAATTAAATACAGGTATTCCTTCAAGTGCCCCTGTAGAGCATCTTTTCAGTCAATGCAAAGATGTGCTAACCTTCATGAGAAATCGAGGATTACCGTTGAGAATTTTAGGAAGCTAAGTAAATGCAAATTATTTGACACTAAAAATCATTAATTAAAATAAAAATGATGCAAAAAGGTAATTTGGAAAGTTCCAGAGTATCATGTTTAGGCTCCGTAGTGATGATAACCACTTAATGACTCTGTGATAAAAGAAAACACTAAATGAATTCATAAATTACTGTATAATCCGCCTCTGTGGTGTAGTGGTTAGTGTGATCATCTGCCACCCCCGGAGGACCAGGTTCGAATTCCCGGCTCTGCCACGAAATTTGAAAAGTGGTACGAGGGCTAGAACGGGGAGTACTCAGCCTCGGGAGGTCAACTGAGTAGAGGTGGATTCGACTCCCACCTCAGCCATCCTCGAAGTGGTTTTCTGTGGTTTTCCACTTCTCCTGCAGACAAATGCCAGAATAGTACCTAACTTAAGGCCACGGCCGCTTCCTTCCCTCTTCCTTGTCTATACTTTCCAATCTTCTTATAGCCCCACAAGGTCCCTGTTCGACATAGCAGGTGAGACCACCTGGTCAAGTTACTTGTTCTCCTCCCCAGTTGTATCCCCTGAGGGAGAGTCTCACGCTCCAGAACACAGCCCTTGAGTTGATAGTGGTAGGATTCCTGGCTGAATCCGAGGGAAAAACGAAACATGGAGGGTTAAAGGATTAAGAAAGGAAGATATTGATATATAACTTTTCCTTGCAAACTTTTGTATTATTCCAGCCCCATGCGAAAAAAGGTGAATTCCTTAAGACTGCCATTCTGTAAAGTAGCTACTTGTAATTGCATTTTACTGATTACTTATTGAAAAAGTAGTTTGTAATTGTAATAGAGACAGATTACGTTTTTTCTTGTACTCTTCCCGTCTCTGGTAAGGATGTGTAAATTGTGACGGCACGTTGTTTACAGTCAGTTAGGGTTAGGTTAGGTTAGGTTAGGTTAATGATACGCAGTGACCGTCGGTTATACAGTATAAACACTGTGATGCAGTGCTTGTACTGGGGAAGTAATAATACATACCAATGTGCTAAGTGGCACACGTTTATACATGGGGAGTTACAAGGTAAGGTAAGGGTGTATTCTGCCCGAAGGCAGGTCCGAACCTCCGCAGTGGTGTCCTCAGCCGGAGTTTACGTGCGGTAGGGTGGCCATTTCCTTTCCGCTCCTCAATTCCCTTGCACCCCGCCAACAGCGCGTGGCAACCCATCCAAATCTTGACCACGCCCAATGTTGCTTAACTTCGGAGATCTCACGGGATGCGGTGATTCAACACGGCTACGGCCGTTGGGAGTTATAAATGCACCAAATAATGTCAGTAATCCGCAGCACATAGGGGACCCAATTAAGTACAGACACAGTAACTTAGTAACGAGCGGCACCAAATAAGTATAATTTTCTTTTTTTCTTTTTTTTTTTTTTTTTTTTTTTTTTGCTAGTTGCTTTACGTCGCACCGACACAGATATGTCTTATGGCGACGATGGGACAGGAAGGGGTTAGGAGTGGGAAGGAAGCGGCCGTGGCCTTAATTAAGGTACAGCCCCAGCATTTGCCTGTTGTGAAAATGGGAAACCACGGAAAACCATTTTCAAAGCTGCCGACAGTGAGATTCGAACCTACTATCTCCCGAATACTGGATACTGGCCGCATTTAAGCGACTGCAGCTATCGAGCTCGGTGTAAGTATAATCGAGTAATGGCACGACGACCAACTGGTGAAAAACACAACTCAAGCATCAAACTTACAGAGTCACTCCACAGAAGCACTGTGACGTACTGTTATACAAGGGTGAGTTATAATTGAAACAACATAATCCTCTGACGTGCCGAGTTGCAAGTTAACTTAAAAACACTGTGGCATATGGATCACTCAATGAAAAATATAACACCAACACTCTAGCCACAGAAAATTGAAATCAAGATATCACTATGGCCTGGTAAGTAAAAATAAGATACCCAGTACTAGTTTCAGGTTAGGTTAAGAATGACACATCATACACTTACACCCACAACAGAATTTCCACAGTGATGTCGTCAAGCACAAGGTAATTCAAAGGCAGTATTAAATTAGCATGCAAAAATAACTTACCTCAATGGGTAAATAAGTGGAGAGCGAGCTAGGAGTGGATCTTGCAACGTGACCTCTTAATATCAGTACCAACTTACCAATTTCAGTGAAATATTACCAACGTTGTCTCAAAGGATAACACAGTATTAGGAGCATAAAATTTAATAAAGGTATATGAAGTTTACAAGGTTAAATGATCTGCGTTGTCTTTTTTTGAAAAATATTTTATAAGGAAAGGAACAAGTAATAGGTAAATTGAACAGGGAAATAAGGAGAGAAATGAAACCAGAACCTTAGTACGGAGTATATACCATTAAAGTATCACAGGAGCTGAAATCCGTACAAGGAAGAGAAGGCGGAAATCCCGAAATTAATTAAAGGAAACCGATGATTAGACAAGGACTGATCAAAAGGTCATTAACACCAAAGCACATGGTCATGCAATGGAGCGAAAACTCCCAATTACCAAACTGCGTATTATTTCAAGATCAGCAGAATCAAAGACTTGACACAGAAGGTCAACCAGAGAGGTGATATTCAATAACAACAGTATCACCTCAAAATCACCAGGCCGAAGCTCACAGGGAGTAGAGCACACTCCCTAATTCAATATTTTCATATGTAGAAGGTAAAGTTTACAACAGAGATTATCGCAGATAATCAGGAACCAAACTAGGATGAAAATAGCAACAGGTACTTAAATATCCAACCGGAATATGCAGAATAGATCTCACAAGAAATCGGGACCTACGTGTCACACCAAATGCCATCAGTCCCAACCTTTTTTTAAAAACCAAAATATCAAACAATGGTCACCAAGGGGACCCCCCCAAAAAAAACATAAAACATGCGGACAAAACATGTGACAAATCACCGCAATAAAGGTGGTTTCATTTTTCTCTTTACATACCGGTACTTCTTTACATTAAATGATAGTCATTTCCAAGGTTATCTTCCCCAACAGATGGGTAAAATACATGAAACCCCTTTCAGTATTTAAAGTGAAGATGAAATGATTCAATCTAAGAATTGGGCAAGATTTTCCATAAGACATGATATAATACGAGTGGTATCTGGCATAAGCAGAATTAAAACCTGCGAAATTAAAGATGCAGAATTACAATGGTAAGGTACATGTTTGAAAGCCTCCTAAACGGAAAGGGGTACAGAAAATTACTGACCTTGGTAAATTTTTAAATCCACAAACCAGAAGTAAAGGAGTTTTAGAAAAGGGTCAGTAATGAAATTAAGAAAAGAACACATCTAAGAATATGATATATACTAACCGGAATACCAGAATAGAATGGGAGGTTGGAGGAGAATGCAGATCAAACCATAAGAGGATAAAATTTATATCCCAGCAGGGTTAATAATTGTAAAATAAAACCTTAACAAAATTCTCCCCAAAAGGGGGTGGAAACCGGGATAAACCCCGGAAAAAATACCGGAGACTACATTGCACGTCTGTCTCGTAGAAAGATCAGGCAGAAACTCCCAACATGGCTACCCCCAACACTCACCAAGGCCATCCGCATCCGCTCAGCAATACCAAGAAGTGGAGGGGATAGAGCACATTACAGGACTACACGGACAAAGGTCCATACAGTTCTGTTTACATATTGAGAGGGACTTTGATTAAGAAATTCATATGTTAAATTATCCTCACAAAATGTATTTAGAAATAAGAAATAATGACAAAAAACATTTCAAACCCATGTTCTCATCATTATAAACTATCAACGCCATTATGTTAAAATAGTGCTGATGGTCGAATTATTATTATTATTATACTACACACGTACTTGTACAATGAGTGGCCAAAAGTCACGGGAAGGGGTGTCCCATTAGAAAATGTTCCGTGTATGACCCCTGAGCGTTGCAGGTAGCTGCAGCGTAGCTGAGCAGTCTGTCACAGACACCAGCGTCGTGAAGATGGCCATACGTCGCGAGTTAACCGACTTTGAACGTGCGATGATCATCGGCGCACGGCGCATTGGTCATACCATTGCGGAGATTACACGCGAACACGGGTTTCCGAGGTCAACAGAATCGTGGGTGGATTTTCAATGTAGCTGAGATATTGGTACCTCCCGCATAAACCGCCGCACGGGAATACCAAAAGTGTTTAACGAACGGACATCACGTCGCCTCCGCAGAAACATACTGGGTCCTCGACGGGGTACTGTGAATCACATCATCACCCAGTTGAATGTTGAGAGTCAGGAACGCATTTCTACCAGGACTGTAAGGAGGCAACTGCACCGCATAGGCTTCACCAGCCGACGATCGACTCGTGTCCCTTTGCTGACACCTCGACACAGAGCTCAGCGACGTGCATGGAACCGCGAACTTCGACAATGGACCACGGAGCAGCGGCGGCGAGATGTATGGTCCCCGGTTCCATTAGTAACGAGCTGATGGGCGCATGAGAGTGTGGCGTATTCTCCATGAAGTTGTGGATCCTGCCTTTCAACAAGGTTGTGTCCAGGCGGGAGGTTGCTCAGTTCTGGTATGGGCGGAGTTCTCATGGTTCCAATTAGGCCCCATTGTCAGGTTGCAGGGAGCACTGACCGGCGCACGTTATGTGAACATTCTTTCAGACCATCGGTATCCCTTTCTGGCCTTAGAATATCCTGATGGAGATGCCATGTTTCAACAGGACAATGAGCAATGTCACCGCTCTGTGGTGGCACGCAGGTGGTTAGAGGAACACTCCTGTGAAGTTATGAGCATGGACTGGCCCTCCAGATCCACCGATATCAATCCAATCGAGCTTTTATGGGATGATGTCAATGTTGATGTACACTCCATGAACCCCGCACGAACTACACAAGACCAATATTGTGGATAGCAGTGCTGGATGCGCGGGTCCAGAGCCCTCCAGAATGATTCCAACACCTTATAGGGTCGATGCCTCGCTATATTGTTGTCGTTTTGAGGGCTCACGGAGAAGCAACTCGTTATTAACCCCACATTCGGTGCCTTTCCATGACTTTTGGACTCTCAGTCGTCAGTGTACTTACACAACTATCTCAGTGGATCAATATGTTTAAAATAAGAATTCACTGATCATGGGCTTTAGTGTCCGAAAATTAGTCGTGAAGTAAATATTAGTGTGCTGATACGACTGTTGGATCTTAATAATAATAATAATGATAATAATAATAATAATAATAATAGTAATAATATTCTTTCAGACCATCTGCATCCCTTTCTGGCTTTAGAATATCTTGATAGAGATGCCATGTTTCAATAGGACAATGCACCAAGTCACCGTTCTGTGGTGGCACGCAGGTGGTTGGAGGATCACTCCAGTGAATTTATAAGTTATATTATTATTATTATTATTATTATTATTATTATTATTATTATTATTATTATTATTATTATTATTATTTCAAACCCATGTTCAAAGATGGCGACAGAGAAAAACGTAGGCAGCTACCAGCCGGCCTCTATAACAGCTGGTATCTGTAATGTATAGAGCGCCTAATTGGTAAACAATCGCTGGATTTTTCTTAACGAGAGAGACATGTTTAATAACAGCGAACATAGATTTCTCCCAGGAGAATCATATAGGCCTAATACACTTTTAACGAAAGTTATAATAATGTTATTGGTTTTCTTCTTCTTCTCTTCCTACCGTTTTTCCGCACACCTGTGGGGTCGCGGGTGCGTACTGCGCCGCACCTGTGGATTTGGCCTGTTTTACGGGTGGATGCCCTTCCGGAAGCCAACGCTATGTGGAGGGATGTAATCACTATTGCGTGTTTCTGTGGTGGTTGGTGGTGTAGTATGTTGTCTGAATATGAAGAGGAGAGTGTTGAGACGGACACAAACACCCAGTCACCAACCAAGCCAGAAGAATTAATCAGAAGCGTATCAAATCCTCGACCCGGCCGGAAATCGAACCCGGGACCCTCTGAACTGAAGGCGAGTACGCTGACCATTCAGCCAACGAATCAGACAATAATGTTACTGGTTTTACATCGCACTAACTACTTTTGTGGTTTTCGGAGACGCCGAGTGCCGGAATTTAGTCCCGCAGAAGTTCTCTTACGTGCCAGTAAATCTGCCGACACGAGGCTGACGTATTTGAGTACCTTTAGATACCACTGGACTGGGGCAGGTTCGAACCTGCCAAGTTGGGGACAGAAGGTCAGCGCCTCAACCGTCTGAGACATTCAGACTGGCTAACAAAAGTACTTAAGTTGCAGCATTTCTTGGTGGAGTAAGTGGCTGTGCGTTTTGGTCACGCAGCTATCAGCTTGCACTCGGGAGATACTGGATTTGAACCCCACTGTCCCCAGTCCTGAAGATGGTAGTCCGTGGTTTCCCAGTTTCACACCAGGCAAATGCTGGGGCTGTGCCTTAATTAAAGCCACGGTCGCTTCCTTCCCACAACCTAGCCCTTTCCTACCCTATCGTCGCAATAAGACCTATCTGTGCCGACGCAAATTTAAGGAGATTTTTTTAAAATAGGAGCACTCGTTGAACCAAACTAATATCTTCAAAGTGGACTGTGCTGCACTCGACTTGAGTAAGACCTTTGACCAAGTACTTCCTCAACGACTACTGTTAAAACTTAGCAAGCTGCTGGCATGGTTGTGATCATTCCTCGTAGGTCGAACAAAATGTGTTGTCTTCGGTGCGGCTAGGCTAAAATTGTGTCACCTCCGGTGTGATCCAAGGTGGTGTGATAGGGTCGCTTCTGTTCACGATTTTTACTCTGGATCTACCAGATTTTGTATCGTCGCTGATCAAACCATAGTTTCCAGAGCCATTAAAATAATGAGAACAATGCGGATAGTTTCCAGTCAGACCATGGTAACGTGGCCGTGAGGTGCAGTGTAAATAGAACGTCGTCCGATGTAGAGAAGTGTAAATATATCCAGTTAACTAGAACCAGAACACTGTTATTACATCGCGTTTCACTGTGTGGGAAGATCGTGATGCCTGGCGCCTCAGTAAAACTGCTTGCTATACATATTTGAAATCATTTAAAATGGAACACGAACGTGGAGGAGACGAGGTATAAAGCACACAGAGTCTTAGAATTTATCCGCAGATTTCTACTGGGTTCTAGAAAGAAAACGAATCGAACGACCCATTTGACACTAGTTGCTTATGATGCTTGTTGTTTAAAGGGGCCTAACATCGAAGGTCACCGGCCCTTTGACACTAGTACGGTGAGTACTTGGCCGGTACCGTGGTGTGGGGATAGCGTGTTTGCCTGTTGGTTGGAGGCCCCAGGTTCGATTCCTGGCCAGGTGAATAATTTTTACTTGATTCTGACGGCTGGTTCGAGGTCCACTCAGTCTGCGTGATTGCAATTACGGAGCTATATGTTGTTGAGATGATGAAACCGGTCTAGAAAACCAATAACTTAATAGCGACCCGGAGGATTCGGCGTGCTGACCACACGAAACCTCGTAATGTGCAGGCCTTCGGGCTGAGCAGCGGTCGCTTGGTAGACCTGTTGCGCTATGCGGTTTGGTCTGGTCAATACTGTTGTGGCACCCCTTCGCAGTAGAGAAAATGATGGACGTAGAGGGAGTTTAACGCCAAGCAGAACGATTCATTGTCAAACATAGTCAGGACCCGGCCCTCCATAGCCGCTCTCTGAGATATTGCTTTCCGGCGTAAATCTCTCTCAGGTGACACACACGTCAGTCCCTTCAACGCTTAGAACAGAACTATCGTCATTCCCTCAACTTACAAAATCAACACTATATCAAAACGGCTCCTTTATTCGTTCTTCTCAGCTGTGGAATGAACTTACAGCACAGGAAAAATATTCAATATTTTTTAAAAATAAGAATATATATTTCATGAAACTTGTAAGTAACGTAAATGTCCCACCTTGTGTGAATGTTTCTGTAGCTGTGGGTGGGTGGATTAACGTTTAACGGGATTCTGAGTGTGTAAGAGCTTAAGTGTGAGTAAATTAATCGGCCTAGTTGCAGTGTATATGAGATCTGCGTGTAAGTAGAATTAACTGATGAGACACAACACAACCTGTGAATGCAAATACGGTGATTATATATGCCAGTCCGCCTCTGTGGTGTAGTGGTTAGTGTGATCATCTGCCACCCCCGGAGGACCAGGTTCGAATTCCCGGGTCTGCCACGAAATTTGAAAAGTGGTACGAGGGCTGGAACGGGGTCCACTCAGCCTCGGGAGGTCAACTGAGTAGAGGTGGGTTCGATTCCCACCTCAGCCATCCTGGAAGTGGTTTTCCGTGGTTTCCCACTTCTACTCCAGGCGAATGCCGGGATGGTACCTAACATAAGGCCACGACCGCTTCCTTCCCTCTTCCTTGCCTATCCTTCCAATCTTCCCATCCCTCCACAAGGCCCCTATTCAGCATAGCAGGTGAGGCCGCCTGGGCGAGGTACTAGTCATTCTCCCCAGTTGTATCCCCGACCAAGAGTCTGAAGCTCCGGGACACTGCCCTTGAGGCGGTAGAGGTGGGATCCCTCGCTGAGTCTGAGGGAAAAAGGATTAAGACAGAAGGAAATAATACCTTACCCCTCTGTTCAATTATCGGCTGGTTCGATATTCATATAACACCACCAAACATTAAAATGTTATAACGAAAACGAAAATAACTAAGACTGTGCCATAATGAGACGTAGTAGTCATGATTACGAGTAAGCCAGTTTGCAACTGGGTCGGATATCGCCATTGATAAATGCAAACCCTAGACATGCTCCGACTGAGCTCGATAGCTGCATTCGCTTAATTGCGGTCCGTGTCCGGGAGATAATGGGTTAGAACCCCACTGTTGGCAGCGCCGTCGTTGATTTCTAATTTTCACACCAGGTCTTAATATAGGCCACGGCCGCTTCCTTCCCACTCCTAGCCCTTTCCTATTCCATCGTCTCCATAGGACCTATTTGTGTGTGTGGGTGCGACGAGAAGCAACTTGTAACAAAAAAAACGTGCTCCGAATTTCATTACGCAGCAGCTTTCACACTGTCATAGGCTGGAACTTCAATGAAAAGTACATTTTTCTCTGGACTGTGCTAAGAAGACAGATACAAATATGCTGCATCCATCAACAAATAGCATCAGGCAGAATTATACCTTGCCAAACGAAATAAGAAAGGAGGCGTGAATAATTCTCAGTGCCATCCACCACAGCAACGATTGCGATCAACAAGATCAGCAAGTGCCATCGCAGGGAAACTTATTGCGGATAAATTAAATTTAGAATATTAGTTGGAATAAGTAGTGGTCACTGAAAACTTTGGGAACAAATGCCCACCGTCTTGATTCCACTAAGAAGCCGAAAGATTTCGACCTACCAAGATACATTTGGTGTCGTCTCACCAAAGTGAAGATGGCTTCTGTAACTACCTTCTGTACAAACTGGGTTGGATCAGCTCACCAATGTTCGAATGCAGTTTAAAAGAACAGATTATTGAACCTCTCGTCCAACGCTGTCCTCTTTATGCATACTCTGGAGTTCCTGATGACTTGTTCAGTCTCTCTTCAAATAAGTGACTGAAAAGCTCAGAATTTAAAGTGTAATTTTGTCTTTTTCAATTGTATAAAGTTTGTAATCACCATACGAATAAAGAAAAAAATACGCTACTGGTTTCACACTCGGAAGGCTGAGGTTCGAATCCCAGTTACTTCAAGAATCACAAGTTCTTAAATACCCCGCCAAAATCAAAGTGAACCTGGGTGGCTCCAGCGACCTCCGCGGCACAAGCTGAAGGAAAAAAAAGGGGAAAAAAGGATTTCAAAGGAAATATGAAACTGTGACTAACGTGTGAATTCCGCGAAGATTCCACAACCGTCAACTTGCTACCTCTAGATTTTGGAAGCCTACTTTCACAGGGGTTCAGTGGACAACGAATTTGTTTGGATTAGACCAGACCTGCTGCAATGAAACTTGCTAGGATGAGCAATTAAGACATGAGATTATCGTTCAACGTCTGCCATTGTCAAATGGGCTGTTCACAGACTGACAGAATAATTCATTCTGAACAGGAATGTGGCTGTTTTCTCGTGCTTATAAAATGTGTTGTTTATAGCAGAATGTTTATAAGTAAATGCATAACATTTTATACTGCAAAATATTTTAGCTTATATTAGAGGCCCTAAACGATACGCCAACGGCCGTAACTGTGTTGAAAAACCGGTTCGCGTGAGATCTTCGAAGTTAAGCCACATTGGGCGTGATCAAAATGTGGATGGGTTGCCACTCGCTGTTGGTGGAGGGTCAGGGAATGGAAGAGCGGTAGTTTGAAAGGAGGGCGATCTTAATTTCAGCACCAACTGATTTGCAGGCCTTTTTTAGTGTTTAGCATCCAACAGCTAGCCCTAGAACTGGCAATGTTAAAGCTTGTGGTGACAGCCATATTTGGCAACTTTTACTTATGTAAATAAAATAATAATAATAATAATAATAATAATAATAATAATAATAATAATAATAATAATAATGTTACTTGATTTACGTCTAACGAACTACTATTACGGTTTTCGGAGACGCCGGGGAGCCGGAATTTAGCCTCGCGGGAGTTCTTTTACGTGCCTGTAAATCTACCGACACGAGGCTGACGTATTTGATAACCTTCAAACACCACCGGACTGATCCAGGATCGAACGTGCCAAGTTGGGGTCAGAACGCCAGCGCCTCAACCGTCTGAGCCACTTAGACCGGCAAAAATAAAATATCCACGAGGTATGAAATAAATATACGAAGTTTTACGTATTTACGTACATCTAATAAATTATTGAGGATTGTCGTGTTGACAGGAAATTGCATAAATATTTTTACTAGAGAATGTACAGTCTGTTCAAAAAGAATAATTCTCAAATTCAAAATAATAATATTAATAACACTCTTCATCAGATGTACACAAAACTGAAGCATGTCACAAACAAATTGAGATAGGCCTATAAGAACTATAAAAAAACATTCAATGATAAGCAAAAGTTTAATCACTTTGAGGGGGATATTTTTGGAAATATTAAGGAAAATATTTTGTCATTGCTCTTAAACCACTTTGTTGCGATAGGTTGCTGTATCGTCATCACTTTCACTTTCCTATATTTGATGGGAATAAAATAGATGATACAAGTTCCAAATCTGACTCAGAATCTGCTGGTTCATTCTCTATAAGTCTATATCCTCAAAGTCAGATCCGCCACTTACACTTTCCAACAAATGTCGCCATACTTCATCAAACGGGATACTAGGAAATAAAATGAAATATAACAGGAAAGCAGAGCCCGATGGTTTTGCAGCAATGACGCTCAACCAGATGGTCGGAAAAGTGCACTCATTTATTTCCGTGAATTTGCGCCCAAAGAGGTTGTAACTATGAATGAAACTGAACTCATAGCTGCTGTAAACATCGAGAACGACCAAAAGTAGACTATCATGCCATATGTTGAATAATTGCTGCTGCTAGGGGCTTTACGTCGCACCGACACAGATAGGTCTTACGGCGACGGTGGGATAGGAAAGGCCTAGGAGTTGGAAGGAAGCGGCCGTGGCCTTAATTAAGGTACAGCCCCAGCATTTGCCTGGAGTGAAAATGGGAAACCACGGAAAACCATCTTCAGGGCTGCCGACAGTGGGATTCGAACCCCCTATCTCCCGGATGCGAGCTCACAGCCGCGCGCCTCTACGCGCACGGCCAACTCGCCCGGTTGAATAATTGAGGAAATTACGTGATGAAATACGAACATGTCGTATATTCGACAGTGCTACTACAGCAGGACCTAATTGTCAAATATTCGACAGTTGCCAGTTCTAGCTACTGTATAATCTTCCGAGGAGAACCTGGGTTCGCACCAACCATGGACGGTATGGCTCATTCCTATATAAGTGGGATATGAGATCCTCCTCCGAGTGTGACTGGGGTTAAGAAAAGCAGACCATCAGGCATATCGCCTCTGGATGACCACAGGGGTCATATCTGGGGCTAATGGAAGATTTTGTGTGGATTATAAATTAGACCATCCATTGGTTGGACAATTAATTTAGATTTAAATTTACGAACATTCCATGAATTTGGTTGATTGCTTAGTGTTTTTCTTTTACTTCTTTATTAAGCCTCCGTGGCTCAGGTGGCACCGCCCCGGCCTCTCACCGCTGGATTTCGTGGTTCAAATCCCGATCACGCCATGTGAAATTTGTGCTGAACAAAGCTGAAGAGGGGCAGGTTTTTCTCTGGGCACTCCGGTTTTCCCTCTCACCTTTCATTCCAGCAACACTCTCCAATATTATTTCATCTGTCGGTCATTAATAATTGCCCCAGAGGAGTGCGAAAGGCTTCGGCAGCAGCGCAATTCCTATCCTCCCCACTAGATGGGGACTTCATTAATTCCGTTCCTGACCCGGTAGAATGACTGGAAACAGTCCGCGGATTTTCAATTTTCATTTTCATTACTTATTTGTTATTTTTCATTTATATTTCGAACTTGTAACACTGTGTACTCACCGTAAGTTAAATAAAGTAATTAGTGAAAAGTATAATTGTATGTATAATATCTGTGTCATCCTCGATTAAATTAGTTCATTATGAAACAACATGTTTATCGATCATTAACCTGTCTCATTGAAATATATCTGGTGCAACCCACACAGTTCCTCTGGGAGAAGATAGCGAATTAACTTTTGATAGTGGTGTGTCGCACGTGGCTTCTGATCTTTCCGGTTTAACTCTGTTCGCACTAGTTGTGTTGTGTTAAATGCGGTGTTTGCTTGAGGCGATCCGTGTTTATCAGAATTTACTCCTCCTTTAGGGCCTGGAAATAGATCTCCGAGACGTGCTGCTCCATTCACACGACTGCTTACCGGTACTTGTACAGCACAAAGTGTTTCTAAGCTCATGAAAATTACAATGGCGTTAGTATGTTGCTGTAATCTGTCTAGACTAGACTAGCCGTTAACAATGGACATAGATTGTCTGTAACACTAACAAAGACATGAGGTCTCGCTGCTTAGTGTCTATGTTAATGTGGAGATTAAAATGTTAACACACCGGGCGAGTTGGCCGTGCGGTGAAGGGCACGTGTCTGTGAGCTTGCATCCGGGAGATAGTGGGTTCGAATCCCACTGTCGGCAGTCCTGAATATGGTTTTCCGTGGTTTCCCATTTTCACACCAGGCAAATGCTGGGGCTGTACCTTAATTAAGGCCACGACCGCTTCCTTCCTACTCCTAGGCCTTTCCTATCCCACCGTCGCCATAATACCCATCTGTGTCGGTGCGACGTAAAGCAACTACCAAAAAAAAAAAAAAAGTTAACAAGATGAATAATAATGATGGTGGATGGCCTCCGGAAAGCCAAGTGCAGGGCTTTTCCATTAGATGGCCTATTAGGCTTCGTGCATGTCTGTGAGGTTGGGGCCTACCTAAGACGTTTTCTAATCGTGGACACCCAGGCCTGAATTAGACGAATCAACCAATTAAGGTTAAATTCCCTACAGGCCTCGGGACCCCTTAGGCCAAAGGCCAACATGCTAACCAATTAGCTATGAAGCTGTATAAACTCGTTTAAATGCAGCTCTTTTCAGGCTCACTCGCAATGGAGGTCAGCTCTCCTGCCATTCTTAAATTTCTGGCAGTACTGAGCACCGAACCCGGGCCTACGAGGACGCAACTAATAGTGATAGCCCTTACGTCTTGAGACGGACACAGAAATAGTAAAATAAAATTAACAATCCGCTACGGCACTTACAGGCCTTGGATTACCTAGGGACAATGCTCATCCCGAAGACCAGCAAATTACAAGATGGCTAAATTACGGGCCAGTCAGCTTGACACGTGTAGTTTGTAAGTTCTTGGAAAGCATCCTTTTTGATTATGTTAGACACGTTTGCTAAATTACTAACTGGTTTGATAGAAGGCAGTTTGGGTTTAGGAAAGGTCTACTTGTAGGATTCCAGCAAGATTTAGCAGATACACTGACTGACAGAGCAAATGCAACACCAAGAATGAGTGGTTCGAAAGGGATGAAAGTTGGGGAAAAAACAGAGACGGCACGGACGAATAATTGATGTTTATTTCAAACCGATATGCAGGTTACACAATGCGCACGGCATCGACTCAGTAGGATGTAGGACCATCGCGAGCGGCGATGCACGCAGAAACACGTCGAGGTACAGAGTCAATAAGAGTGCGGATGGTGTCCTGAGGGATGGTTCTCCATTCTCTGTCAACCATTTGCCACAGTTGGTCGTCCGTACGAGGCTGGGGCAGAGTTTGCAAACGGCGTCCAATGAGATCCCACACGTGTTCGATTGGTGAGAGATCCGGAGAGTACGCTGGCCACGGAAGCATCTGTACACCTCGTAGAGCCTGTTGGGAGATGCGAGCAGTGTGTGGGCGGGCATTATCCTGCTGAAACAGAGCATTCGGCAGCCCCTGAAGGTACGGGAGTGCCACCGGCCGCAGCACATGCTGCACATAGCGGTGGGCATTTAACGTGCCTTGAATACGCACTAGAGGTGACGTGGAATCATACGCAAAAGCGCCCCAAACCATGATGCGGCGTTGTCTAGCGGTAGGGCGCTCCACAGTTACTGCCGGATTTGACCTTTCTCCTCGCCGACGCCACACTCGTCTGCGGTGACTATCACTGACAGAACAGAAGCGTGACTCATCGGAGAACACGACGTTCCACCATTCCCTTATCCAAGTCGCTCTAGCCCGGCACCATGCCAGGCGTGCACGTCTATGCTGTGGAGTCAATGGTAGTCTTCTGAGCGGACGCCGGGAGTGCAGGCCTCCTTCAAGCAATCGACGGGAAATTGTTCTGGTCGATATTGGAACAGCCAGGGTGTCTTGCACATGCTGAAGAATGGCGGTTGACGTGGCGTGCGGGGCTGCCACCGCTTGGCGGCGGATGCGCCGATCCTCGCGTGCTGACGTCACTCGGGCTGCGCCTGGACCCCTCGCACGTGCCACATGTCCCTGCGCCAACCATCTTCGCCACAGGCGCTGCACCGTGGACACATCCCTATGGGTATCGGCTGCGATTTGACGAAGCGACCAACCTGCCCTTCTCAGCCCGATCACCATACCCCTCGTAAAGTCGTCTGTCTGCTGGAAATGCCTCCGTTGACGGCGGCCTGGCATTCTTAGCTATACACGTGTCCTGTGGCACACGACAACACGTTCTACAATGACTGTCGGCTGAGAAATCACGTTACGAAGTGGCCATTCGCCAACGCCGTGTCCCATTTATCGTTCGCTACGTGCACAGCACAGCGGCGCATTTCACATCATGAGCATACCTCAGTGACGTCAGTCTACCCTGCAACTGGCATAAAGTTCTGACCACTCCTTCTTGGTGTTGCATTTTCTCTGTCAGTCAGTGTATTTTAGATTCACGATGTCAGATGGACTGTATCGCTACTCACTATTCCAAGGCTTTTGATAGGGTATATCACGGAAAATTACTGGTGAAAATGAGGGAAAATTGACTACAAAATAATGGTTGCGTAGGTGACATTTCTAGAAAGTAGAACTCAGAGAATTACAGTAGAGTAGGTGATGCATTATCTGATCCTGTAATGATTAAGAGGGAGGTCTCACAGGGCAGTGTTTTTGGACCATTATGTTTTCTTAAATGAATCAAGACTTGGTTCATGTTTGTGGGTTACTGTAGTCACGTCCTAGTTCGTGAACCATGGGCAACGGATGAGTGGCCTAGTAAGTGGTCCTGAGAGTCGGGATACCAGTTGTTATGGAATGGGAGTGGGCATCTCGGACATATTCTGAGTCATGGCCCTCCTTGTGCTCAGGCGGCTAGAACTATACAATCCACCGGTAGTCCATAACCCGTTAGAGGAGAGGTCCTCACTTGGACTATGTGCAAGTAGGGTAGCACCCTGCTTCATGAATTTACCGAGCTCAGAACATTTTAAGTAAGCCTCGGACCTATGAGAGTAATGGAGTCCCACTCCCATTTGACAGGCGAGGGACTCCTTGGAAAACACTTGGCGAACGAAATGAAATTCGATGGGGAGCTATCAATATTAATGGGGCTTATGGAAGAAAGAAAGTAGAACTGGCGAGTCAGCAAAGAGGATGCATTTGGATGTGCTAGGAGTAAGTGATATTCGGGTAAGGGGAGATAACGAGGAAGAGATAGGAGATTATAAAGTGTACTTGACGGGTGTTAGAAAGGGAAGGGCAGAGTCTGGGGTAGGGCTCTTTATCAGGAATACCATTACACGCAACATAGTTTCTGTTAGGCACGTAAATGTGCGAATGATGTGGGTAGATTTGTCAGTTGGAGGAATTAGGACTAGAATTGTGTCCGTGTATTCACCATGTGAGGGTGCAGATGAGGATGAAGTTGACAAGTTTTATGGAGCTTTGAGTGACATCGTGGTCAGGGTCAACAGCAAGGATAGAATAGTGCTAATGGGCGATTTCAATGCGAGAGTTGGGAATAGAACTGAAGGATACGAAAGGGTGATTGGTAAATGTGGGGAAGATTGATAAGGATATTTGCAGATGATGTTATACTGTATAGAGTAGTAAATGAGTAACAGGACTGTGAGCGACTGGAGGGGGACTCAAAAAATGTGGAGAGATGGACAGCAGAAAATGTTAAGAATGTACATGTGATGAAAAGTCAAGTTGTAAGGTTTACTTACTTTACTTTATTCGTGTCAGAAGTATCAACTTTGCTTATAGATATTTAACAAAAAGCAACAAGATATCTACATTCCTACTATACAAATATACAAGTCTATTATACAATCACAGATAGAGCAACAATATTCGAGAGCTAGATGATGCTTGCCCAGTATTGGGCGACGTCAATAGCGTTGGGGGAGGCTGCAATCAAGTCTTTCATAGTACACATTGAAGGACATAAAACACACTGACATAGATGTTGGATCGTCTGCTGCTCTCCGCAATCACAAAGTGATGAATCACTTGAGAAGCCCCACTTCCGCAAGTTTACTTTGGTTCTGCCGACTAGTTGTAAGGTTTACCAAGAGGAAAGGTCCTCTCAGTTTTAATTATTGTGCTGATGGGGTGATAGGACCTAAGTGGGAATATAAGGAAGGAACTTCATTTGCGGTAATCACGTAAACGGTATTGTAAATAAAGGGTACAGATCTCTGCACATGGTTTTGAGGGTATTTAGGGGAAAGGTGATGGCGAAGCATGGGTACATTTGCTAGTTGTAAATAAATGTAAACATGAGGTAAACAATTGATAGGGAATCTGCCAACTGGGTGACCGAACTAAATGCAGATCATTGATTGATTGATTGATTGATTGATTGATTGATTGATTGATTGATTGATTGATTGATTGATTTCCCTCGAGCATTATTCTTGAATAACCGGGGCCGCTATGTTACAGTCCAATATCGCCCCGAGTGTCTCTCGAAAGGCTGATGGGACCTGAAACTAGAAAGGTAAAAATTAGGTTCTGAATAGGACCCGAACCCGAGTTCTCCGGGTAAGAGGCTGAATCATAAAAGCTACACCACGGAGCAGGCAAAAATGTGTTCGTGGGGCTGGTGCTGGTGGTGAATTATTGTTTTAAGGGAAAGTACACTTTTGTAACCCTCCTCTATTCACGAGGCGGTCCGAACCTTTGAAGAAAGAAGGTATCAGCAAACGAAGACAAGGACCGCGAAGAGCGTGCTTGACATTGGGCCTCATAAACCTAACACCGTCCAGGTCGGAAGACGAGATGACGAAGGGAGATCGGCTAGCAAAATGAACGTGAGGACACTGGCACACGTAAGTGGAAGCAATGCCAGATTCAGCTGGTATACGAGCGGCCATTGTACTCCTTACATAATAATAATAATAATAATAATAATAATAATAATAATAATGGATTTTACGTGCCGCTAACTACTTTTACGGTTTTCGGAGAGGCCGAGGTACCGGAACTTTGTCCAATTTGTCCCGCAGGAGTTCCTTCAGGTGCCAGTAAATCTACCAACGTGAGGCTGACGGGCCACCGGACTGCGCCCAGATCGAACCTACCAGGTTGGGCTCTGAAGGCCACCGCTCTACCATCCGACTACTCAGCCCGAGCTCCTTAGATCAGAGTCGTTGAAGTTCTTCTTTCTGCCGCCTCTTACTATGAAATGAAATGGCGTATGGCTTTTAGTGCCGGGAGTGTCCGAGGACAAGTTCGGCTCGCCAGATGCAGGTCTTTTGATTTGACACCCGTAGGTGACATCCAGTCCCCGTGCCAGGGAAATTAACCAATTAAGGTGAAAATTCCCGACCCTGTCGGGAATGGAACCCGGGACCCCTGTGACCAAAGGCCAGCGCGCTAACCATTTAGCCATGGAGCCGGGCCTCTTACTATATATAGGAGATACGAATCACATCACAAAAGCACTGAGAGAAAGGCAAGCTACACAGCGGTAGCATCCAAAATGCCCGGTAAAGAAGTTGAAGCGTTTTCTTGACGTTTTCGAAATTGATCTTTTGTACGTGCTCCTCCCATAAAAAATACTCAAAACGTACGTTTTCAGTAACTTACGATGAAGAATTACCGACCCCGTGGTGTAGGGGTAGCGTGCCTGCGTTTTACCCGGAGGCCCTGGGTTCCATTCCAGGCAAGGTCAGGGCTGATTCGAGGTCCATTGAGCCTGTGTGATTACAATTGAGCTATCTGACGATAAAATAGCGCTCCCGGTATAGTGAGCCAAGAATAACGGCTGTGGGAATTCGTCGTGCTAACCAAACGACACTACATAATCTGCAGACCTTCGGGCTGAGCAGCGTTCGCTCGGTAGGCCATGGCCCTTCAAGGCTCTTGTGCTATGGGGCTTGGTACGACTTTTTATGGTGAAGAACCACTTTCTCCTCTTCGGCTTCTGCCCCAGTATTGGTATTCTCCACGTCCTTCCACATAATTTGTATTTTCCTCAAACCCCTCCGTAAAATACGAGATTCATACCGGTATAGCACAACATTTATTTGGCATATTTACTGTACGTGCTCTCTGACTCATTATTACACACAGCACTGCTGGCTACTGCAAGCCATCGCTGTTCGGTCACTCAGACCACTATTTAAAAAACTGCTTTTTTGCGGCCGGAATAATACTAATAGCAGGATGATGGACCTAATTAAGCCAGGAAGCTATTATAAACGAGCTAACACTTGAGTGGTAAGTGGGGAAACAGACTAGTTTATATTTCCACCACAGTAACATAGACCGCACAGTAATGGTTGAGGCTAGAATAGAAGAGAATGCACTCTACCTCTAGTTTCGGATGTGCAGAAACTGGTTTATCACATACATACCAAACTCCACATAAATAAACGTTATAGGCCTGAACATTTGTCACTGCCAATAATTCTAGCTCATTGGTGTATGAGTCTTTTATAAATTATTGTTCTGGTCCGAGCAATCTTGCTATGTAGCCGTAACAAATTGTCCTTGCCAATCCCTTAGCCGACCTGACAAACTGATTCTTTTACAACAAATTATGCGGCAAAACAAGCAAAACTGAAATAATAACAATAACAGTCACCATTGATCTCCATTAGGCCTGTCGCCCAGGTGGCAAATCACCGATCAGTTCTTTAATAATTAGTCTGTTGTTAAATTATTTCAAAGAATTTGGAAATTTGTCAAACATCTCCCTTAATAAAGTGTTCAAACCCCTTACTCCTCTTCCGATAAACGATCATTTGTCCCACTTTGTCCTTTTGAATTCCAATCACTGTAAATATCTAGGGGTTAGTATATGGAAAATTCTTCAAGGGGGAATCCCATTAACGGGATTGTAAATGAGGCCTACGAATTTCTTCATAAGGTTTTGAGGGTATTTAGGGATTTTGGTCAGGATGTATAGGGGCTGCCTGGTCAAGGCGGTAGAGGAGTCCTCGATTCGCCCGGAAGGACGTTGGTTAGAATCCCCGTCAGGAAGTCGTAAAATTCAAGAAACGAGATTTTCACTTCCGGAGGTGCACATGGACTTGAAGGTTCACTCATCCTAACCAAAAATGAGTACAGGTTAATTCCTGGGAGCAAAGGCGGCCGGGCATAGAGGTAACCACTCTACCCACTCTAACGAGGCTACGGATAATGGAAGCCTTTACCTTGCACCCTTCCAAGGGCGTTCATGGCCTGTACGGAGATGACTTTGGTTTGCTTTTAGTTAGAATGTATAGGAGAGGGCATATAAGTATCTGGTAAGACCATAATTATAGTATGGTTCCAGTATGGGAGCCACACCAGGATTACTTGTTACGAGAACTGGTAAAATCCAAAGAAAGGCAGCTCGATTTGTTCTGGATGATTTCCGACAAAAGAGCAGCGTTATGAAAAGTGGCAAACTTGGGACGGGAAGACTTGGGAATTGAATTGAATTGAATTGAATTTATTGATCATGATTTACATGCCACTGAGACTGAAAAGCCCCTTTATGCAGCGTCTTCTTATAATACAATGCAGATTTATGAAAACAGTAACTACATTTTTATAATATTAAAGTATTAAACTAAACAAGAAACTTAAAAAAAAATGAAAATACAGATACCAAATCCAGTAAGGTTAAGACATACATTATATAATAAGTAAGAAAGTAAATCATTAAGCCCTTCTGTTATTCTGGACTACATGGGTTTAAAGAATATAAAGCTAAAGCAGAGAAACAATTTTCTTCGAAATATACATATTCCTGATTGTTCGACACAAGAATGTCTGATCTCAGCCTCTTGCGTACTCCTCCAGAAAGATAGATGTTAAGAACTGCTTTAGTTGGGTACAGTTAGTGTTACTTGCGAAACGATGAAGATTAAAGACGTTAAAGATACGTGATGCAGTGCAAACAAAGGATTTGTTAAATTTAGTGGTACGATGAAGGGGAATTTGAAGGGTGGTTTTTGTAAACCTATTATCTCTGTTATGTACCGACTCCATAGGTTTAAATGCATTATAAAGGTAGGATGGTGTCTTCAGTTTGAGAATTTTCTGCGTAGCAACAGCTACTGAGATTTCCCGACGTTCATGGAGTTTCAACCATTGTAGCTGTATGTAATAGGGTGTTATGTGTTCATTACGCCTGGCATTTGTAACGTAACGAACACATGCGTTTTGTACCCTCTGTAGTTTTATGTTCAAAGTTTCAGATAAGTCGTTGTATACGACTGAACCATAGTCAATTATTGGAAATATAAGACTCTGAACAAGTAGTTTTCGCATGAAAGGTGGTGTACATGACACGTTACGTTTCAAAATATGCATGGATGACACAACTTTTCGGATTACATTTGACGTATGATCAGACCAGGATAAGGTTCTGTCGAAAATTAGACCTAGATTGTTAACGGTGTCACTATAATGAATATCTGTCTCTAGAATTTTTATTGCTGGGAGGGATTTGAGGTCAACAGTTTTCAGGAGTTTTGTGTAACCTATGCAAATAAGCTGGGTCTTAGCCACATTTAATTGGAGGTTATGATTTGCGCTCCATTCAATCAATCGAGAGATGTCATGGTTAAAATGCGTTATAGAAGAAGATGCGTTAGTGGGACAAAAGTGGAAGTAAGCTTGTAAGTCATCCGCATACATGTGAAAGCTACTGCTTTTAAAGACTTCAGATATGTCATTAATATAAATAGAAAAACATAAAGGACCGAGGACTGATCCTTGTGGTACGCCACAGTTTACTGATTCCCAGCTAGAGAATCGACCGTCAACGAACGTGACTCTTTGTGATCTATTTGACAGATATGATTCAAACCACGACAGAGCACTCTGGGAGAAGCCAACTGACTTCAGCTTAGCAAGAAACAACTCATGATTAACAGAGTCAAATGCCTTAGAGAAATCAAAGAGACATAAGATAGTAAGCTGCCTCTTATCGGTGGCCGCGCGTATATCATCTGTAACCTTCAGAAGAGCAGTAGTAGTACTATGGCCCTTCTTGAAGCGAGATTGGTAGGGATTTAGAATGTTGTATTTAGACAAATATTCACATATCTGCTCATGAACAATTTTTTCTAGTGCCTTACTAAGTGCACAGAGGATGTTGATAGGCCTAAAATCACTACAGAATGTTGGTATTTTCTTTTTGGGCACAGGACGTACATTGGCACGCTTCCACTCTGAGGGATAAACTCCATTCTGTAGAGAGAAGTTAAATAAGTGAACAAGGGCAGGAAGAAATATGTCCATGCAGGTAGAAATCATGGATATTGGAATATTATCTGGACCTTTAGCTTTAGTTCGTATTGATCTGACTGCTTTTTCTACCTGTGAAGGGTGTGCGTACATGAAATAGAATTTATCTCTGTTACTTGGAGTGAGATGTCTATAATGTTTGGCAGTCTCTGATACTTTCGGAGAGTTGGAGTTAGAGACTGATGTCATATAATATTCACTTAATTCAGATGGAGTAACAGGCATCTGGCTATCTAGAGAGTGACTGACTCCAATACCAAGAGAAAGGAGACGAGCTGCTCTACTAACAGTAAGTGGTATGCTACGAGCTGTCAGTGGAGAGATGGCGTGGAATGACGTTAGTAGACGAATGATTTTGAGTGGTTATGAAAGTAGGAAAGATCAAAATATGAAGGTAAAGTTGGAATTCAAGAGGACAAATTGGGGCAGTTATTAATTTATAGGAAGAGGAGCTAGGGGTTGGAATAATTTACCAAGGGAAACGGTCAATAAATTTCAAATTTATTTGCAATTATTTAAGAAAAGACTAGATAAGCAGTGCTAAATGCAGATCAGTGGTAAGTGATTGATAAGAGGTACACCGACGCAGACAGGTTTTACAGCCACGATGGATAAGAAAAGGTTAGGAGTGCTTAGGAAGCGATCGTGGCTTTGATTAAGGTACAGCCGCAGTGTTTGCCTGGTGTAAAATGGGAAACCACGGACAATCCATCTTCAGCGCTGCCGACAGTGGGGTTCGAACCCACTATCTCCCGAATGCAAGCTGACAGCTACATGATCCAATCCACGCAGCCACTCACTCGGTCTACAATATTTTGAAATATTTAATCACCTTTTCGCTTGAGAACCCGCAGCCCAGAATTAAAAGACTTTCCACGTCGAAACAGATACTGCTGACAATTTTATTACCATCATTAGAACAATTTATATGAAAAACGCTGTAGAATGTTCCATTGAATCCATATTTAGCAGATAATTTCTCGACAGCAGACATGTGACATGGAAGATTTTAAACCATTTGTGGTCCTTGAATAGGATGAGGTGTATATCACTGCTTGTATAGTAAATTTTGCCTCTATTTCTTTATCAACGAATTTTAGGCGTGATGCTTACTGACCAGTCACAGCAGTATAAATAATACAGACAACGCGAGTCACACAGATTCACTGCAGTCCGGGTGGACATCCAAAGTCGACTCGTTCTTGCGCAAGATGGGAAAGGTCTAAAGGACGTTGTTAGGTAAATTTAATCCCTATAGTAGACTTATCTTGTAGGTTGGCAGCTGTATAAAATGGTACATTATTAAAAATACAAGATGTCGGAAAGCTTGGTTCTCATTTATTTTATGGTCCTCGCAGCCCGGATGAACTTGCCTCAAACTCCTACAATCCACCGTCCTATGTAAGGTAATTAACGCAACCATTGGATTACAGTCATTTAAGAATAAAACATGATTCTGATCAAATTCAAACGAATATTAGATGCTTGACCAAGTTAACCTAGCACAACCCTTCGCCCAAAGTCACAACTTCTCAAGGAACTTGCAGCTAGGTTATGGTACAACTAGCGCTACCATTCGCCCAAAGCCACAACTTCTTGCAAGGTCCACAACCGTCCACTGCTACAACTACCCTGGCTAATACCATCTATTGACAAATTCATGAACTTTATAAAATCTTGTAATTATTTCCCACCGTTGCCTACGCTGTAATACAAGGCCTTGAAATGCACTCGTGGAAACGGGTTCCTTGCTAGTTCACCATTCAGCCGCTAGGATCGCGTTCTAGCCCCCTTGTATTCGCATGGCCGTATATGTCAATAAGTAAAGTATATTCTAAATAAAAAGAACTGAATGTTTTTGCGAGTATTGACAGTACTTTATTTATAGAGCGGTGCTGCGTTGGCTTGGATATGTCATTGAAGTTTCAAAACTTTCCTTCTGAGGGGCTTCTTAACAAGTTTCAAAACTTTCTCTCTTCTACTTGTGTGGCTCAAAGCAATGTTGTCTAACAGAGGTCTCAGAAATGTTCATAGTAGAAAAAGGGGTGGTTTGTCGCCTTTACACTGTCCACACTTAATTTCACTGTTGAACATGTCTTTCGAAAAAACAAACGTACACCTTTTAGTAACTCTCTTCGGGACAAGTACTGCGTAGCGGAAGTGACAAATTCCGCCGTTCATTGCAGAAGTGCCACAGACGATGATTTTCGGTATCTGAGGGCTCCTCGATCTTGAAAACGAATAAGACACAATGTTGGACTTTGAGTAGCTGGAGAACAGATATGTTCTAAACAGCCTTTACAGTCAGTTTTTTTCTTTTGCCACACGAACCATAATGTCATTATATTCCGCTTGGCGTCTTAGGTAGCTAAAGAAGAGCTCGATGTCATAGCTCGTTAGGTTCCTCGTCAATGCATAATGCAAATGTATACTTATGAGGTATTTTACGCAGGCCACAGTGGACTGGGTAGTCAAGATCTATGCCTGATACATTTCTCTCATGATTCTTTTATACTTTCTCTGAGTGCATTTTAAGTTTCTTAATATATGACAGGAAATCATTAATTAACCAACTGAGGAGTTCATCTTCAGTACTAAAAGATGTTTTTTTTCTGCTAGTGACTTTACATCGCACCGACACAGATAGGTATTATGACGACGATGGGATAGGAAAGGCCTAGGAGTTGGAAGGAAGCAGCCATGGCCTTAATTAAGGTACAGCCCCAGCATTTGCCTGGTGTCAAAATGGGAAACCACGGAAAACCATCTTCAGGGCTGCCGACAGTGGGATTCGAACCCACTATCTCCCGGATGCAAGCTCACAGCCGCGCGCCCCTAACCGTACGACCAACTCGCCCGGTTAAAAGATGGTCGTTTGTTCTCTTTCCTGAATATGTCCCATGTGAGGTGTTGCAGACGTTATGCGCAGTGAACAATTTAATAAAATGCTCCATAAAACAAATGGCTTATTTTAAACTGTATTTTATACTCTCGGGACAAAACCACCTCCATACTTTTCAAACCAGAGATTGTTTCAGGGGAAAATACAATATGTTTAGCTCTTGCTACATTCATTTTCGTGAAATTTGTTGGGCAAATTATTTTCCTCCTTGGTTTCCTCATTTAAGATTTCCGAGTTTGAAGACACCTCTCAAATGATTGCCGCTCACGGTAGCATAGTTTAAAAAAAGTCCAGTGACAAATTTTGGGATCGCCCGATTCTTATGACGTAACTCGGATCAAAACTTAGGAACAGAGGCCTACTTCGATCAGCTTGAAGTCGTATCTCATGCGTAATACTTCCTCTGTATAATGTTTCGAACATTGAACATTCACTGGAAACTTGTGAAACGAAATTCCACTTCCTTTAATTTTTCGTGAATAAACCATGACTGGAACTGCGAATGCTTAACATCAGACAAAATACATAATACATTCACAACCAACTCAGTTAATGAACACGTTTAAAGGCGCGAGCCTGGTAGACAGGGGGCAAGATAGCGATCCTAGCGGCCCGGCATTGAACTTCAGTGCAACCTCTTCCATAGCGTTTTACGGGCTCTATTTCCAGGCCTTGTATTATAACGTAGGCAACGGTTCCCACTTACTCTCCTGTTCATCCAGAAAGTTACGTGTTTCCTCAGAATAATTATTATCCACTACGCTGTAATAACTTATCCAAATATTACTCATTTTATAGCACCATGATATTCTATAAAAATGGAAGAGTCCAACAAACGAACATTAACCAAAAGGAGATCAACCTTTAAGGCTCGTGTAACCTGTATTCAACACTTCGTTGAGTCGAAAATAAATTCCGCCGATATCAACCTCATTCAGGTTAAATTAAACAAATTGCACTCCACCAACGAAGCATTCAAGCAAATTCAAAGCCAACTAGAGTCGTATGATGAAGAAAATGAGGAATCTAACACGATCTACCGAGAAGATTTCGAAGACACAATCGAATTGCTAGAGGCTAAATTGAGTTAGGCCACCAATCTACAAAACATGTCAGGTAATGTTGAAGTGTTCACTCAGTCATCACATGACATGCCTAGAAATATCATATAATCGAAAATAAATCTCCCGAAGTTTAGTGGAACTCTAATTACCTGGCTGCATTTCAAAGACACGTTTGAAGGCCTGGTGGTCAACAATAACCTATTAAACATAGAGAAATTCCACTACATGCTCTCCTCTCTGAAAGGCGGAGCCAAGGACAGCATAATAAATATCAGCATTTCTGACGCCAACTTTCACGTAGCCTACAACATCCTGGTCAATCGTTATCATTCACCCAAATTAATAGCAGCTGAACACATTAGGCAAATTACGGAAACTTCACATAAAATAGGTTCAACAGAGAGTGAAATACGCAAGCTGATAAATATATTCAAGGGCAGTATAGATGCTCTTAATGCCCTAAACGCTCAACCAAGTATCCTAGATTTACTTCTTACTGAACTCCTACTCTCTCGACTAGACAAAAAACTAAGGTTAGAATTTGAAAAGGAGCATTCTCATTCCGATGCAGTTAAATTCGAGGAGCTCATTAGCTTCTTGGAGAGACGCTGTCAGACACTACAACTCTGCTCTTTTACCCAACCACCTGCAGTCAATCTTAACAATTATCCCAAATCAGCGCCACGCTTGATAACACAACAACAATCATACATCTCGACAGCGGAGAGATGTTACATCTATTCAGAAGACCACAGACTGTATAAATGCCCTGATTTCCTCAATTTGCGTTCTGATGAAAGCTTCAAATTGATCAAAGATAGCAAGCACTGCAGTAACTGCCTTAGTCCATCACACACTTGGAAAGCATGTAGATCCAGTGCCGCATGTAAGGTATGCAAGGAATGCCACCACACGTTGCTACACCAAAACGACCAGAATGAGTAAAAAACTAACACTAACAACTCTACGGCACCAAACACACAAGGTAACGACACACTTTAATTGTCGTATCACTCTCTCAGTAGTACTCCAAACACTCAGGTTCTTCTAAGCACAGTCACGGTTAAAATCAAGTACTCAAACGGAATCGCATGCGAGGCGTATTAGATAGCGGCTCCGAAAGCAGGCAGTACAACAACTTAAACTTAAGAAGAAAAGAACAACCGTTATATCCCTGAAAGCATTCGGTGAACTGACATCCGAAGCTGATTTATCAGTAAATGTAGAAGTGCACTCGACAATCAGTGACTTTCATTTCAATATCGAATGTATAGTACTATCTAGGATAACTGGCAATATCCCTGCATCAAACATCAACCTCAAGGAAAGGAATATCCCAAAGGATGTCATCCTCGCTGATCCAGATTTCCACCTTCCTCAGAGTACTCACTTACTGATCGGAGCTCAGTTCTTTTTGCATCTCATGAAGAAGGGGAGGAAATTCCGCGCAAGATATCCTACACTGCAGAATACTCAGCTAGGATGGATTCTAAGCGGGGAGTATCCACAGCAAATGAATGAAGGGAAAGACAATGGGCAAAGATCTAATGCTAGGTTTGACCTCATTCTTGAGAATCAAATAAAACATTTCTGGTCCATAGAGGAAATAAGTCGTGAAATTCGTTCACCAGAGCATGCGGAATGTGAGAAAAATTTCATCGATACCACCTTAAGGGATGAGAGTGGAAGATATGTAGTAGAACTACTCATGAGAAGGGAAATTAATCTAGGAAGCTCAAAGGAGATTGCAAGACAACGTTTTCATTTCCTGGAGAGAAAATTGCAAGTGCAGAGCAACCGTCGTCAAGATTATGTCGAGTTCATGAGGGAACATGAAGCACTTGGACACATGGTCGAACTTCATTAAATTCCACACTAAGACAAACAGAATATTACATTCCTCATCACGCCGTTCACAAGAATTCGAGCAGTACTACCAAGACAAGTGTGGTTTTTGATGCCTCTACAAGAACCGACAATGGCGTGGCACTAAATGACATGTTAATGGTTGGACCAACAGTACAGGACGACTTATGCTCATTGGTTATGAGGTTTCGTATGCATAGAATAGCCTTTACAGCTGACGTAGAGAAAATGAACCGATAAGTAAGAGTGCACCCAAAACATCAACCCTTGCAATGCACATTATGGCGAGAAAGCCCTCAGGACGAACTAAAATCCTATGCCCTCACTACCGTCACATATGGCACATCATCAGCATCTTACTTAGCTACAAGATGCCTGCTACAGCTGGCTACGGATGAAGCAACCAGATTTCCTCGAGCGGCTTCAGTCCTCCGCCATGAATTTTATGTGGATGATTGCATCTCAGGAACAGAGACTTTGGATGAAGCTCTAAAGCTGCGAATCGAACTTCAAGACCTTCTTCAGCTGGGAGGATTTCCGTTGAGAGAGTGGTGCATAAATAGCCCAGAACTCCTTGAATCAATCCCAGAGAACTTACGAGAATATAAGCACTCATTGATTGACAGTGAGAGCAGCGTAGTAAAAATGTTGGGTTTAACTTGGCACCCTTCAACAGACCAATTTCAAATCAACTGTAGCCTGAAGCCACATCAATCGAACTCAAGGAAATCGAAGTTCTCAAAACGTATGGTGCTGTCCTTAATGTAATCAATATTCGACCCACTAGGGCTGATAACTCCCGTAGTTGTTCTCTTCAAAGTCTTCATGCAACGCCTGTGGCATGAAGTTTCAGGATGGGATGATCAACTACTCGGGAATTTTCTCGATACCTGGATTGACCTATATCAACAAATATCACTACTTAATAAATTCAAACCTCTAAGACTGGCCCTCAGTGAAGGGATAGTGAAGAATATCGAGATACATAGCTTCTGCGATGCTTAACAGACTGCTTACGGGGCTGCCGTGTATATAAGATCTGTCAACCACAAAGCCGAGGTTCTCACAAGACTTCTTTGTACAAAATCAAGGGTTTCACCTCTAAAACAGATTTCAATCCCCCGTCTCGAATTATGTGGTGCCTTAATTTTGGCTCGCCTCATCAAGAAAACGCTTGAAACTCTACGCACTACCCCCGATGGTGTACTACGTTGGACTGATTCATCAATCGTATTAGCTTGGTTACGCGCATGTCTTACAAAATGGAAAACATTCGTGGCAAACAGAGTGGCAGAAATTCAAGACACTGTACCAGCTTCCCATTGGCGTCATGTTAGATCACTGGACAATCTTGCAGATCTTGCATCACGAGGAGTACAGCCACGGCTTCTTCAAGACAGTGCACTATGGTGGGAAGGCCCCAGCTGGCTGCGTCTAGACTCTGCATCATGGCCATCACAGTTAGGATGCGACACTTCGAAGATCCCTGACCGAAGAATTATAACATCACTTATTGTCATAAAACACGATGATACATTCCTGAATAGATCCTAATCCTTAAACAGATTACTCAGAACAGTTGGTCAGTGTCTCAGATTCTCTTCCAATTCCAAGAAAACTCGCAGTGAGCGCGATACACTACCACTGAAACCACAAGAGTTAAATAATGCCTTCAGGTTCTGTATCAAAATCGTACAATCGGTCTCTTATGAAAGAGAAATACTCTGCCTCAAACAAGGTAAATCTGTTGATGCAAATAGTACACTGAAGAGTCTGAGCCCAATTCTGGACCAAATGGTTTTCTTCTAGTCGGAGGAAAAACTAAAAAACGCACCAATTCCATACGAAGCCAAGCATCAACTTATATTTCCTCCTGAACATCACCTCACAAAACTTGTCTGCCTGAGTGAATATGTAAGATTACTACACGCAGAACCTCAATTACTCATTTCATCGCTGCAACAGAGAGATTGGAGAAGACGTTTGGTGGAAAAGGTCCATCTCGGAGATGACGGTCTCACCAGAGTAGCTACTGTCAACACCACTTCTGGTGCCATGATGCGTCCTATCAACAAGTTGTGTGTATTACCAGAAACAAACTGGGAATGATCATCAAATTACAATTTGCTTGATCATTATCAACGTATTGTTATAAAAATCGTGTTTGCCCTATTTTGGATTAGTGCATTTTGTGTGCATTTGTTTCATTTTATTATTTTTCTGCAAAAGGCCAATGCCTTTTGGTGGGGCGGTATGTTAGGTAAATTTAATCCCTATAGTAGACTTTGTCTTGCAGGTTGGCAGCTGTATAAAATGGGTACATTATTAAAAATACAAGATGTCGGAAAGCTTAGTTCTCATTTAGAAGTATTTGGCCGAAATGCCCTGAATATTTTCAGTAATAGTGTTAAACTTCGTGTACACTGTCAATACATGCAGCGCTTGTTCCGTGAAATGGCCGGCGACAAAGCAACGGAAATTATTACCACGGTATTGCTGTATGCATCAAAGACACTGATATGGCTCTGCCTGCAGCGTTTGTGTGTAGCCATTTCACCGTGTGAAGCAGTTCCACAGGAAGTGAGGACAACTCGCGACCATTTGTAACGAAGCCATTGTTTGTTGACGAGACTACTAGAGCCGGGCTGAGTAGCTCAGACGGCTGAGTCCGGTGATATTTGAAGGTGCTAAAATACGTCAGCCTCGTGTAGGTAGATTTACTGGCACGTCAAAGAACTTCTGCGGGATTAAATTCCGGTACCTCTGCGCCTCCGAAAACCGTAAAAATAGTTAGTGAGACGTAAAGCCAATAACATTATTATTATTATTATTATTATCATCATTTTTTACATCGTTATGTCCTACTCAGGAGCACGGTTGAACTTGCTTAGCTGATGTGTTGGCCTTATTTTCCTCCCAAAATCTCTTCATCCTCTCGCTGAGCTTCTTCCTTCGTTCTTCTGTTCAAGTTATAGTAGCTCTGGTGTTCGGTTTGTCTTCAAAGTGGTGATTGTCGATTTTGGTTCTGAATTTACATCTGTCCTGTACAATGTCTTCTGAGATGTTGATTTCCTGGAAATCTGTTTCATTTTCACGAAGCCAGCTGTTCTTGGTTTCAGACGAAAGGGCCAGGTTGAGAATTCTTTTAGTTAGCCTGTTAGTGTTCATTCTGATAATGTATCCATAAAATTTCAATCATCATTATTATTATTATTATTATTATTATTATTATTATTATTATTATTATTATTAAGTATACTGGAATCTGAGAACTCGCGAAGTATCATGTGCAGGTTTAGGAATTCGATTCAAGCTATCCATGGGACGAAAGAGGTAAAAAGCCGCCCTCCAAATTGGGAGACCACCAGATGGCGGTAATTGTTTCCTAGGGTATATGTACGCGATTTTTTCAAAATTTTTATATATATAGCCATATATCTGAAGTACATAGCCCGCCTGGTGGCCATGATCGTTAAGGCGCTGAAGTCTAAAACGGTCTAACACCGAGGTTAGCCGGTTCAAGTCCCGTTGGTCGAAAACATTTTCACCATCAGAATGTTGGCCGGCAGGGTAGGGGAGGTGGTGGTATACAATTTCTAATCACTAGATTGCCTGCCAAAAGCCTGGATTAAATTCCAAACCTCTCCGCAGTGCTCATATGTAGTGAGGGCATATGACGCTGTTGATGGTGATTCGTCCGTCGGATGGGGACGTTAAGCCTTGAGCAGACCCCTTGGTGCTATTCGACAGGAGTAGGCGATGTGCCGGCACCGGGTTTCACCCTCTCCCTACTATCATATATCACGTCATTCATTTCATCTCCCATTAACTCCTCTGATGAGGTTGACGTCAGGAAGGGCATCCGGTCATAAAAAACCGCCACGACAAATTCATCTCACCTCATACCCGACCCCGTAGGGAAACGGGACAAGGGTTGGACAAACAACAAACATATATCTGAAGTACATACTATTAATATACCTTCATAACCTTCATAGTATTTCCTAACTAAAATATTTTGGTGCAGTAAAGGTAACCGCCTAGGCAGGAATAGTAAACGGTATCTGCAGACGAGGTTAGGCACTAAACTGAGGAAGCTGAAAAATGACCTAAAAGGTCAGAAGCACTGTCGTGGGAAGTACCTGATGGACAAATAGACCTACTAGATAAATATTATGGACTGGCCATTAGGAGGAAGTAGGGAAATCGAGTTGCTATACGAAAATCTGTATGGGCTAGTCTTATACACAAATCATCAACATATGAACATCCCTTCCATGTCTTTTGCCCAACAGGTCCTGATTCATGGAGCAAGTTCCAGAAAGCAAAAGCTAATGGTACTGAATTTGAGCATAAGCATTCCTTTTCTTATTATGTTGAGGCAATACACCCTATTTTCAGAGATCAACCCAAAACCAAACCGCATGGCACTACAGATTTTGAAGGGTCTTGGCCTACCAAGCGACCGCTGCTCAGCCCGAAGGCCTGCAGATTACGAGGTGGCATGTGGTCAGCACGACGAATCCTCGCGGCCGTTATTCTTGGCTTTCTAGACCGGGGCCGCTATCTTACCGTCAATAGCTCCTCAATTCAAATCACGTAGGCTGAGTGGACCTCGAACTAGCCCTCAGGTCCAGGTAAAAATCCCTGGCCTGGCCGGGAATCGAACCCGGGGCCTCCGGGTAAGAGGCAGGCACGCTACCCCTACATCCGGGGCCGGCTTGCAGGGATCAAAGCAATTAAAAATTACTGGAGAATTGCCTTCATGGAAGGACTCACAATCCCAACGAGTACCGCAATCGTTGTACCTGGGGCAGTGTTCCTAAAACAGTTTTTGTGCGTGTACAGATACTAAAATAGGATACCTTGATGCAGTGATATTGTTTTTAATGAAGGGATATCATACAGATCTATGGTTCTGGTGCTGCTAGGCATGGAATTAGGGTACAACATGAAGCATGCACTCACATCTGTAGACAGAGGAAGTTTCCGAGGCAGATAGAATGTACAAGGAGAGTTCCAAGGAGGCAAGAACCAGAAAGAGAAATACAAAGAGGAAGAAGGAGGATGAAGAGCTGCTGAACAAAGATGATTATGGGGATGGAATGCATTAAACACATCTGGTTATGCCACAACCTTAGGTAAATGCAATGTCCAAATTCAAGTCCATTTCCCCGCAAGTTTATTTTTCAGATACATGTCGTATCCTAAGAATAGGACAGGCTGAGGATTTGGGAAGCGTATAGTCAGATTGGCAAAGATAGTTTGAATAACACTGATATTCTAAAACCCTTGAAATTATATGCACATATATACAAAGCACATATAAATTTCTGACACCATTTAACCTTCAAATTTCTCTTAGATCTTGCTGTAAGTCTTTGAGTCTCTATATATTACACACAAGAATATATATTCACTGGTTGAATACTTAACTACGGGATGGAGTTGATTCTCGTACAGCTGAAGTCTTCTTTTCGTCTTCTCTTCTTCCTTTTACGATCATGTCCCTGGAACCCGTTACTTCGTCGGCTATGCTAAACTTTCCCAATAATAATGATTGCTCGTTTAATACTAATTGTTGTACTCCAACACCTAATTGACTACTGGTGTGGAAAAACCTGTCGTCGTTCACTAAAGAGTCACACTCGGTTCAAGAGCCTATTATCCCACTGACTTACTGAAACTTTAGCTGCGTACTCGCGGCTCTACGCAAAGTTTACCAGCACTCTTAACAGTTCACCCTGGCCATTTATCTGTCCACTCGGCGATAGTGCCTCTGGCCTACACAGTCTAACAGCCTTCAATCAAAAGCCGACAGTAAAGAGCCGATCGTCAACAAGCCTCCTTCAGGAGCTGAGAGTCAAAAGCCTTCTTGTTTACGAGTTACGAGTTTATATTTCTTTTCCATCCCTTCGAGAACTCTCTACTGCAAAATGCACTACCACCACCAGTGGTCACTTGTACACGTCACAGCATCACTGTTTTCTGATTGGTTCCTTAGTATGGCAACTCCCTATCACGTTGCAACTACATGTGATGTTCTCGAAAAACTTGGAGGCTATCCGTATGTCTCTCACACGTGACTTCGTACGTTTCTAGAATAAATGCGTATTTAGCTTGCACAATATTTCATAATATTGAGACACAGAACTCTTGGCTTACAAACTTCTACGCCACATAGAATTTTCTGATTCTTTCTTTTAAATATTCTGTCATTCCCGTTGTTATTATTATTATTACTATAATTTATGAATTATGAATTATAAACATATACAGACTCTCCTGCAATTTTCCTTCATATATACATGTGTTCATATACCTGCTACTTTTCATATCACAGGCTTTATACCCTGGAGGTCGCGGATTAGACTCTCGTTCGAGTCCGTTCGCTGACTTTGTTATATGCGAAAGGCGCGTCGCGAACCGCTGTTCACGACATACATGTAATTTAATAGATAAATAACTACTTGAGCTACATAGCTGTTATTTTGTAGATATATTCACTATGATGATTGAAGGAATGTAGACTACAATTGTTGACCTGTCTCGAAAAATATGCACATGAATTTAGTTAAATCCATAAAATATTCCGTATATTTTAATGCAAAATTTTAATTAATGCTGTTAATACATTTATTTATATGCGTTATAATAATAGTCTACTTTATGCACACACACACATTCTCTGCATACAGTTAACATTTTAGTGGTTTTTTTTTTTTTTTGCTAGTTGCTTTACGTCGCGCCGACACAGATAGGTCTTATGGCGACGCTGGGACAGGGAAGGGCTGGGAGTGGGAAGGAAGCGGCCGAGGCCTTAATTAAGGTACAGCCCCAGCCTTTTCCTGGTGTGAAAATGGGAAACCACAGAAAACCATTTTCAGGGCTGCCGACTGTGGGGTTCGAACCTACTGTCTCCCGAATACTGGATACTGGCCGCACTTAAGCGACTGCAGCTATCGAACTCGGTTTTGGTGGATTTATTGATAAGTTTCCAAGATAAAGGTACCTGAAAACCTTTTGCATTTCTCAAAAGTAAATTCCTAATGAATGAAATGTAAGCTGAATTTTGAAATATTTGCCACACTAATTCTTTTTTTTTTATTCTGTTGTTCTAAAACGTCCCGTCCAATTGTAAAGTGAATTTTAAATGTATATGAAGCGTACTTTTTGAGATATTTAGTGTGTGATTTTTAGTTAAAATTATGGTCGTTCAGAGGCTTGTACCCTTAAAGGAAAGTAAAACTAGGCAAATATTTTCTCTGAACACTTACAATTGGGGATTTAAGAGGAAGTGTACAAGACAACCACCCATTCGTGGCACTATTATTGGCGCGGATTTTTCTTTGAAAGGGAAGTACGACTATCCAACCAACTCCTCTTAATACTCATTAGACTCACTCCATCCACATTCGACGGATGCGTTTCTTTTTTAATATTGCAGAAATAAACACTATAATTATTTATAGTGATAGGGCCTTAGAATTTATTTTCAAAGGTGATATATTAATTTGACGTATTTTTGAAAGTAACTTTAATGTACCATGCACTGTAAGACCATTTGGTAACAGCATAGCAGCAATGCCTGTGAATGCCATTGGTATAAACTACAACGTTAAAGAAATTAATCTGGTATAAATATGTCTTACAGCTGAGGTGCCCGCCTGGTGGCCATGATCGTTAAGACACTGAAGTCTAAACGGTCTGACACCGAGGTTAGCCGGTTCGAGTCACGTTGGTAGAAAACATTTTCACCATCAGAATGTTGGCCGGCAGGGTAGGGGAGGTGGTGGTATACAATTTATAATCACTAGATTGCGAGCCAAAAGCCTGGATTAAATTCCAAACCTCTCCGCAGTGCTCATATGTAGTGAGGGCATATGACGCTGTTGATGATGATTCGTCAGTCGGATGGGGACATTAAGCCTTGAGCCAGACCCCTTGGTGCTATTCGGCAGGAGTAGGCTATGTGCCGGCACCGGGTTTCACCCACTCCCTGCTATCATGTATCACGTCATTCATTTCATCTCATTAAATCATCTGATGAGGTTGACGTCAGAAAGGGCAACCGGTCATAAAATCCCGCCACGACAGAGTCATCTCACCCCATACCCGACCCCGTAGGAAAACGGGACAAGGGTTGGACAAACAGTGTCTTAGAGCTAAGGTGTCATCCGAAAATATGTGCAATAAAATAGTATCATGTAAGAAAATGTGTGACGGAATTGTATCCTACAGTAGCGATCGAGCATGCTGTGATGTAACGTATGGCCAGACAGTGTTACTTAGCAACCGTGCAGGCTATGTCTTATGGCTGGCAGTCATCTGAATTAGTAATCGTTGATGGGTGGCCATGTCCAAAAGACATAGCTGTCATACTTATGATCACTTGACTTTGCTTTAGGGAAATTTTACACCATTTTTCTATAAGATATTCAGAGATGAAAAAAAAAAAAAACAATAGAAAGTAATTCGACAGAATTCCAGTCACCCGTGCCCTTCAATATCTGCGGTAAGTACATAATGAGAGCTGCACTTGAGGAATGGGATGGTAGATGTGTTGTTGGTGGTAAGTAAACATCCAAACTCCGTTATGCAGACGATACTGCAGTCATTGCCAGTGATGAGAAGAAAATGGCAGAGCTCATTTCTCGTGTGAAAAATATTAGTACTTAAATGTTAATACAAATTAACATGAACAAGACCAAAATGATGATTGTGGGGCCGATGACCTTCCATGTTAGGCCCCTTGAAACAACAAGCATCATCATCATCAAATGATGATTGTTAATAGAGCCGAGGAATTAGCCAAAATGACAGGAATTGGAAAACGTCTCAGAAATGCTATACCCTGGTTCAGTCATTTCCAGTTCAGGTAGCTGTGTTCCTGAGATGAAGAGAAGAACGGCAATGGCCAAAAACGTAACGACGAATTTGTCCCATTTATGGAAGGATTGCTCTATATCGTTATGGTACCACTGAAAATTAAAGTTGTTTCTAGTCTGGTATTTTCAGTTTTCCTCTATGGAGCCGAGACGTGTACTCTCCGTGCTACAGACCTGAAGAAAACGATTCATTTGAAATGTGGTTCTGAAGTGTGTTACGCATACTTTGGACAACATTTCGCACAAATTATTCCATTATAAAGCAGCTCAACCTCAGAATCAGATTATCATCAGTATGTAAGCAACGAGTTTTACAATTCTTTTGGACACACTGTGCGACGTGGGAATGATACCATAGAAAAACAGTTCATTCTTGGAAATGTTCCTGGCGAGAGAGATCGTGAACTAGTTCCCACTCGATGGTCGAAAATTATTACGAATATAACTGGGTTAAACATCTTTGGTGCATCACGTCTGGCCGAGGACCGCAAGATATCAAGGCACCAATAGCCTCCTCGAAATATCACTATCCCCTGAATTGAGTGAACGATAAGAGAGAGAGAGAGAGAGAAATATGTTTGTCAATTATAACTACAAATTACTTTTTCAACAAGTAGTCAGTAACATTAAAATTACTTCACAGAACGCCAGTCTTAAGGAAATCACTGCCATTTAATTTCTCGCATAGGGCTGAAAATGTTTGCAAGGAAATATGTATGACTTACGTTTGTTTTCTTTAAGCTTAGAAATTTTAAGTGGCTATCATCAGTAAGTGAGAGTAAACGTGATACCTTGAACAATGAAAATTAAATTTCTCATAATTTTATTTTAGTTAGTGACTTTTAGCGTTTCATATAATTTGCCACTTACTTTCCAAAATAATTAAACCCCATGGCACTACAACCCTTGAAGGGCCTTGGCCTACCAAGTGACCGCTGCTCAGCCTGAAGGCCTGCAGATTACGAGGTGCCGTGTGGTCAGCACGAGGAATCCTCTCAGCCGTTATTCTTGGCTTTCTAGACCGGGGCTGCTATCTCACCGTCAGATAGCTCCTCATTACTAATCAAGTAGGCTGAACGGACCTCGAACCAGCCCTCAGGTCCAGGTAAAAATCCTTGGCCTGGCCGGGAATCGAACCCGGGGCCTCCGGGTAAGAGTCAGGCATGCTACTTCTACACCACAGGGCCGGCTTCCAAAATTGTCGTCCGTAAGTCTCAACCGCTTGGGGGAGTGTACACACATCTTTGTGTTTGCTGAAAAGATGATTTAATGGGGAAACTGAAGGAATAACGGTAATTAATTTTAAGAACAACCCCAGCAGTGATGAATACTGTAGGATAAGTCCGATGTTCCTAGAAGTACTGGGGAGGTAAGAAATTATTTCATCCAACACTGGTGAAGCTACTGGTTTTGATGAAGTAGAACTGAAGAAGTTATCTTCATTATCACTTAATTTTTATTGTTTCTGCTTGCATGCGGTGTATATCGATTACTTCAATGTGACGATTACAATTTTATTTCAACAGGTAAATTAAGAGTAAAAATGTATTAATTCATCATCATCATCATCTGTTTACCCTCCAGGTTCGGCTTTTCCCGCGGACTGAGCGAGGGATCCCACCTCTACCGCCTCAAGGGCAGTGTCCTGGAGCTTCAGACTCTTGGTCGAGGGATACAACTGGGGAGTATGACCAGTACCTCGCCCAGGCGGCCTCACCTGCTATAGTGAACAGGGGCCTAGTAGGGGGATGGGAAGATTGGAAGGGATAGGCAAGGATGAGGGAAGGAAGCGGCCGTGGCCTTAAGATAGGTACCATCCCGGCATTTGCCTGGAGGTGAAGTGGGAAACCACGGAAAACCACTTCGAGGATGGCTGAGGTGGGAATCGAACCCGCCTCTACTCAGTTGACCTCCCGAGGCTGAGTGGACCCCGTTCCAGCCCTCGTACCACTTTTCAAATTTCGTGGCAGAGCCGGGAATCGAACCCGGACCTCTGGGGGGTGGCAGCTAATCACGCTAACCACTACACCATAGAGGCGGCAAAAATGTATTAATTACAAGTAAAAATTGCCGACAAATTACTCATTACAAAATACCATCACTTGTATATAAATACTGGAGGTATTGGTAGGATATCGGACTGTGAATTTCGCTATAGGTAGAAGGAGGTTGTCACACTTAGCCGCCCCGCGTATTTTGCCAAAGCCCAAATGAAGTTCTACCTTTTCTGAGGTTTTACATCTCAAATCAAGCTGTACCACAACCTTTCGGATCGCATCCTTATTTACGAAGCTATGAGTCCAAATGTAAACTGACTGAGTGAGTTGGCCGTGCTGTTAGGGGCGCGTAGTTGTGAGCTTACATCCGGGAGATAGTGAGTTCGAACCCCACGGTCGGCAGTCCTGAAGATGGTATTCCGTGGTTTCCCATTTTCACATCAGATAAATGCTGGTTCTGTACCTGAATTAATTCTACAGCTGCTTTCTTCCCACTCCTAGGCCTTTCCTATCACGCCGTAGCCGTAGGACCTATCTGTGTGGGTGCGAAGTAAGGCGAATTGTGTGTAAATATGAACTGAAGAAGAGCGAAACTGTGGGGTGGGATTCAGGAGAAGGAAGGTGCGAGCATTGCCGGACTTCTCTAACAGTTAACAACCGGCACTTAGAAGCGAGCGGGACGGGAAGAGGAGGACGCGGAGTCGTCAGTTTTACTTCTGCAGTGCAGTGGTTATTTGTTCCAAGTTTGCTGTTCAAGCGAACTAGCACAGTATGAAACAAGGTGGCATGACATGGCAACAACGCGCGTCACTCCACGCGGAGTTTACAAACAACTGTCAGCCTGTATTCTCAAGTTTTCGTTGGTTATCGCACGGCACTCATTGTTGCTACAGTCAATGAATATTTCTCCCTAGTCTATTGAAGCTGTCATTGACGCAGCACAAGGCAAGGAAGATCGTTTTATTTTTGTTTTATTTTTTGTTTTATTTTGTGCTAGTGAGATGAATAATCGCAGTCACAAAAAATCAAAACAGAGGCAGAGATAGCAGAACAAAGTAGAAGAAACAGGTGTATTAGTATAGGCCGATGGATTTCAAACAGAGCAGACATTGGACACTGTCACAATTTAAACTGAGTTATCTTAAATAATAACATCTATCTAGGACAAGTCAAAAAACTAATTGAAAGAGAAAACATGGTATTTATTGAAAACAAAAGGACTAGGTTAAATCAAGAGTTACCGGGCGAGTTGGCCGTGCGTTTATGGGCGTGCGGCTCTGATCTTGCATCCGGGAGATAGTGGGTTTGAATCCCACTGTCGGCAGCCCTAAAGATGATTTTCCGTGGTTTCCCATTTTCACACCAGGAAAATGCTGGGGCTGTACCTTAATTAAGGCCACGGCTGCTTCCTTCCAACTCCTAGGTCTTTCCTATCCCGTCGCCGCCGTAAGACCTATCTGTGTCGGTGCGACGAAAAACCACTAGCAAAAAAAAACAAGAGTCAAGGTATAAAAAAGTTAATAGGCCTCAAGCAAAGAGTGAAAAAAAAAATACAGGGATACTCACAGCCAAACAGTCGGATAAGTAAAATGGTGGACACTCACACGTCCGATAATTAATCCAGATTTACGCCCACATACAACACCCTCGTAAAAAAAAAAAAACAGAGGCCAGCAACATCCCACATCACTTCATCTCATAAAGCAGTCGCCAAAATATCTGATAGATTCATACTTTATCAAAAGGAAATGAAACATGGATTAGTTGTAGGCCTACTCACTTTCACACTGTCCCGTGACACGCGCCCAGAGCTACGCTCCCGCGAATGAACTGCGCGGAATGTCGGAAAAACATAACAACACGAAGAAACGTAACATGGGGGCCACAGAAAAAAATGATTAAAGGAAGTTAAATGAATGAAAAACTTTATAGAGTCCAGCATAAAGAAGTAACGAGAATAATGAAATACGAATCCAGGGGAAAAACACAAAATATAACAATAGAAAGTAACAAAAAAGGAGTTGAATTAAAGCAAATAACCCCCTCCCTCCGGCGCTTGAAAGCCATATGTTTCACTATTCACATTAGTTCACTCACGCCCAGAAGCCACCAAACCTAAAATTAAGGATACCTATAAGTTACCCATAAAAAGACTCGAACTGTTGTCACAGATTCAGCGGATACAATACTGCAGCTGGTCCAAGACTCATTTCTCATATGCAATGTCTTACCAAAAGACAATGTCATAATTATACGTAGCATTGTAACTACCACCATCACGCACAGCATATCATAAAATTTCTCCTGGTAATAGCCTCGAAAAGTATGGACTCAAATCAAGGCACACGACAGTGATATTCATGTGTCCAGAGACAAACCTTTAAAATCCCAGACGTAGAGACGAAATTACATTGAGGGTAAGGCTTCATATTCACGCCACCACACGCCCAGTATAATCTATATAGAGAGACCAGATGTCACGCACTATCAGGGGAAAATTTGACAAAGTGCATCATAAATGCACGCGGCAAGAGAAACGAAGGTAAATATAAAAAGAACACACATCTGGCTGAAAGGAAACATAAAACCAAATGATAAAACAAGGATCCTCAGTGGCTCAGACGGCAGCGCGTCGACCTCTCCCCGCTGGTAACCGTGGTTCAAATTCCGGTCACTCCATGTGATAATTGTGCTGGACAAAGCGGAGGCGGGACAGATTTTTCTCCGGGTACTCCGGTTTTCCCTGTCATCTTTCATTCCAGCAACACTCTCCATTATCATTTCATAGCATCTATATTAACAAATCACTTTGGGAGTGGCGATTCCATCGTACTAATAGCCTACATATGATTCATTCATTACATCCCTGACCCGGTCAAAGACTAGAAAACAGTAATCGAAACCGACATTCAACTTTTTAGGTCGTGTTACGCACATTTAGTACGTGTTGAAGAGATGTTAAGTACAGAACAAAAATGGCCAACGAGACACCAGTTTGATCCGAACCCACAAACACCCGATTTCGCGTCGGTTGGCCATTTTTGTTCTGTATTTAACATCTCTTCAACACATACTAAATGTACGTAACAAGACCTAAAAGGCTGAAAGTCGGTTTCGACTAGAAAACAGGTTGTAGGTTTCATTTTTAAATAAAACAAGCTAAGTTGTTCTAAACGACTCCGATCAGAAATATGCCCGACGTTATGGAAAAGCACTATATGGATGAGACATGATATTAAGAAAAATTTATTCGAAAATAAAGCATAGCCTCATTTACGATACCATAAGAATTAAAATAAAGAATACAAGGCATCATAAGTGAGCCGCCACATTTAAAAAAAGCTTGAAACGCGAAAACATCATGTAATAGCACAAAAATGCAATACGATACATTAAAAACTCCATTTTCCTCCACCAGGCCATTGGCAGAATCCCCAGAGAATACACAAGCAGAGAAAAATGGAATAAAAGAAGTCTTTTCGCGAGATTGGAAATCTTGCTGCCGTCTGGAGGCGGAGATGTGACATATATAAGGAACACTGAAGATGCAAAGCAGCTCTCAGTTCGAGACTAGAGAAGTCAAAACACACACTGAGTCAGCAACTGGCTCCCTAGTTCGCCTGTGATTTTGGGTGGCTTTATCATTACATAAGACATGTTTGCAAAATTACTAACTGGTTTGAAATAAGGCAATTCGAGTTTAGGGAATGTTACTCCACTCAAGTTCAACTCGTAATATTCCAGCAACATATGGCAGATATCATACATTCAGTCAGTCAGACAGACTGACGAATCTAAGGCTTTGGATAGGGCAGATTATGGGAGACTACTGACCAAAATGAGTTCAATCGAACTAGACAGAAGAGTGAGTGAATATGTTTCTAGAATATAGACCTGAGGATTAGAGTAGTCAAAGCATTATTTGATCCTGTAATCATTAAGAGGATAATTCCTCAAGGCAGTATTATTTGACTTTTATCATCATCATCATCATCATCATCATCATCTGTTTACCCTCCAGGTTCGGTTTTTCCCTCGGACTTAGCGAGGGATCCCACCTCTACCGCCTCAAGGGCAGTGTCCTGGAGATTCAGACTATTGGTCGGGGGGAGTATGACTCGTACCTCGCCCAGGCGGCCTCCCTCATATGGTGAACAGGGGCCTTGTGGAGGGATGGGAAGATTGTAAGGGATAGGCAAGGAAGAGGGAAGGAAGCGGCTGTGGCCTTAAGTTAGGTACCATCCCAGCATTCGCCTGGAGGAGAAGTGGGAAACCACGGAAAACCACTTCCAGGATGGCTGAGGTGGGAATCGAACCCACCTCTACTCAGTTGACCTCCCGAGGCTGAGTGGACCCCGTTCCAGCCCTCATACTACTTTTCAAATTTCGTGGCAGAGCTGGGAATCGAACCGGGCCTCCGGGGGCGGCAGCTAATCACACTAACCACTACACCACAGAGGCGGACATTGGACTTTTATATTTTCTTATATATAAACATGATATGAGTAAATAAGTGGGATCATATATCAGGCTTTTTTATGCCGATGATGTTATACTGTATAGAGTAATAAATAAGTTACAACGTTGTGAGCGACTGTAAAAAGACCTCGACAGTGTTGTTAGATGCACAGCAGCCAATGGCATAATGGTAAATGGGAGGAAAAGTCACGCTGTAAGCTTCACCTAGAGGAAAAGTCCTCTCGGTTTCAATTACTCCGTTGATGGGATGCAAAATCCCTCTTTGGCATCATTGTAAGAACCCAGGTGTTAATGTAAGGGGAGATCTTCACATTGGGAAACAATTAAATGGCGTATGGCTTTTAGTGCCGGAAGTGTCCGAGGACAGGTTCGGCTCGCCAGATGCAGGTCTTTCGATTTGACTCTCATAAGTGAACTGCGTGTCGTGATGAGGATGAAACTGTGTTGAAGACGACACATACACCCAGTCCCCGTGCCAGGGAAATTAACCAATTATGGTCAAAATTCCCGGCCGGGAATCGAACCCGGGACCCCTGTGACTAAATGCCAGCACGCTATCTATTTAGCCATGGAGCCTGGGTAATCACATAAACGGGATTGTAAATAAAGATTACAGTCCTCTTCATATGGTTATGAGACTATTTACGGGTTGTAGTATGGATGTGAAGGGGAGGGTAAGACCACAATTACAGTACGGTTCAAGTGTATATGACCCTCATCAGGATTACTTGATTCGAGAACTGGGAAAAATCCTAAGAAATGCTGCTCCATTTCTTCTAGGTAACTTTCAACAAAAGAGTAGCGTAACCAAAATGACGCTAAGTTTTGGTTGGGAGAACTTCAATCAATCAATCAATCAATCAATCAATCAATCAATCAATCAATCAATCAATCAATCAATCAATCAATCAATCAATCAATCAATCAATCAATCAATCAATCAATCAATCAATCAATCAATCAATCAATCAATCAATCAATCAATCAATCAATCAATTCTGATCTGCATTTAGGGCAGTCGCCCAGGTGGCAGATTCCCTATCTGTTGTTTTCCTAGCCTTTTCCTAAATGATTTCAAAGAAATTGGAAATTTATTGAACATCTCCCTTGGTAAGTTATTCCAATCCCTAACTCCCCTTCCTATAAATGAATATTTGCCCCAGTTTGTCCTCTTGAATTCCAACTTTATCTTCATATTGTGATCTTTCCTACTTTTATAAACGCCACTCAAACTTATTCGTCTACTAACGCCATTCCACGCCATCTCTCCGCTGACAGCTCGAAACGTACCACTTAGCCGAGCAGCTCTCCTTCTTTCTCTCAATTCTTCGCAGCCCAAACTTCGCAACATTTTTGTAACGCTACTCTTTTGTTGGAAATCACCCAGAACAAATCGAGCTGCTCTTCTTTGGATTTTTTCCAGTTCTTGAATCAGGTAATCCTGGTGAGGGTCCCATACACTGGAACCGTCTTCTAGTTGGAGTCTTACCAGAGACTTATATGCCCTCTCCTTTACATCCTTACTACAACCCCTAAACTCCCTCATAACCATGTGCAGAGATCTGTACCCTTTATTTATAATCCCATTTATGTGATTACCCCAATGAAGATCTTTCCTTATATTAACACCTAGATACTTACAATGATCCCCAAAAGGAAATTTCACCCCATCAACGCAGTAACTAAAACTGAGAGAACTTTTCCTATTTGTGAAACTGACAACCTGACTTTTAACCCCGTTTATCAACATACCATTGCCTGCTGTCCATCTCACAACATTTTCGACGTCACGTTGCAGTTGCTCACAATCTTGTAACTTATTTATTACTCTATAGAGAATAACATCATCCGCAAAAAGCCTTACCTCTGATTCCACTCCTTTACTCATATCATTTATATATATAAGAAAACATAAAGGTCCGATAATACTGCCTTGAGGAATTCCCCTCTTAATTATTACAGGGTCAGATAAAGCTTCACCTACTCTAATTCTCTGAGATCTATTTTCTAGAAATATAGCAACCCATTCAGTCACTCTTTTTTCTAGTCCATTGCACTTATTTTTGCCAGTAGTCTCCCATGATCCACCCTATCAAATGCTTTAGACAGGTCAATCGCGATACAGTCCATTTGACCTCCTGAATCCAAGATATCTGCTATATCTTGCTGGAATCCTACAAGTTGAGCTTCGGTGGAATAACCTTTCCTAAACCCAAACTGTCTTCTATCGAACCAGTTATTGATTTGGGAGGAAGGAAACGAGCGGTTGGACTATGCGGTATGTTCCGAAGTGTCAGTGGACAGACGGCGTGGAATGATATTAGTAGACGTATTTTAAGCGGTGGTTTATAATTTAAAATCTGCTTTACGTCACATCGACGCGGACAGATCTTATGGCGACGATGGGATAGGAAAGGACCGGGAGTGGGAAAAAAGGGGCCGTGTCCTCAATTAAGGTACAGTTCCAGCATTTGACTGGTGTCAAAATGGCAAACCATCTTCAGTGCTGCCGACAGTGGGGTTCAAACTCACTATCTTCCGGATGCAAGTTCAAAGCCACGCGCCCCTAACAGCACGGCCAACTCGCCCGGTGAGCAGTATTTTTAAAAGTAGGAAATATCAAAGTATGAAGACAAAGTTCAAATTCAACTTGGGCCAAATATTCGTTTATAGGAAGATGAGTTAGCGACTGGAACAATTTATCTAGGGAAGTGTTTGATAAATTTCCAAATTCTCTGACAGTATTTAAGAAAAGATTAGATAAACAACTGATAACGAATCACCAGGGTGACTGCTAATCAGTGGTGATTGATTAGCGTTGTGTCAAGAGTCAATATCGCGTGGAGAGCGTGTGATTTTACTCACAATGCGTGTAAATGGTACACCAACCAGCTGTTGCTCCTAGTAAACCGACAACTCAGCTTCCTCCTCTTCCCATCCCACTCGCTTCTACTCCCTGTGGGTGCGGGCGGGAGAATAACACCCACGATACCCCTGCATTTCTTGCCAGTCGTGAGAGGCGAATAAAAGGGGTCCAAGGAGCTCTGAACTTTGGAGTATGGGTTGCTGAGTCATGGCATTGCTTCCACTTACTTGTGCCAGGCTGCTCACTTTCATCTATCCTATCGGACCTCCCTTTGCGACCCCGACGGTATTAGAGCATTCGAGGCCTAGGGAGTCTTTCATTTTCACGCCCTCCGTGGCCCTTGTCTTCCTTTTATGGATACCTTCATTTTTGAAATTGGCGGATCCCTTCCATTTGTTGTCTGATTAGTGATACATAGAGGATGGTTGCCTAGTTGTACTTCGTCTTCGCCTTCTAGGTAGCCCTTTGAGGTGCCTGTTGTTAACCTACCAAGAATCGCAATATAATACAGTGTTCGGCGGGGAGCTACTTCAACTAAATGTTTTCATTCCTCCCCTGAAGGGGAAGGCGGGCCTCCTAAACGGTGACACCGTCTCTCAGGCCAGGAGATTTGTATCGGAGAAGGAGCTGTGCGGAGAAGGTGAGAAGGTTGGCGGCCGTGGCCTATACTAGGTACTGTCCTGGCATTCGCCTTAGTGCAGCAGCGGAATGGAAAACCACGGAAGGCCATTATCAGGAGAGCCGACGGTCGGGATCAGCCCCTCTCCATCTCCCGAATACAGAAGCGTAGAGCCACGGCAGAGTTGTGGCCACGCGTCCTCTGCTGGGTTGGCTCGTCAGAGTGCAGAGCTGTTGCACCACGGACCAGCCGTGGCCACTTGTGGAGCGACACCCACTCTGCATCCGGCTGTAGCGCGGTGCTTTTATAATCCACTGGGTGTCCAGCATCACAGACAGATAACTGAAATACAAAATTACTTTTCCTATGATGGTTATTCTGTTTAATATAATTACAACTAACAACTCAATATTTTTCCTATTTATACACGCTATTTTTATATCACCCACCAGAGAAATAGTGAGCTTCAAGTGATACAGTATGAATGTGCTGGAAAAGCTGACGTATGATACTGATAAACAGCTGATGGCAAACTGCTAGTTCACCCTCCTATCAGTTCGAACAAGTCTCCTCGACAGTGGAGCACCTTGTGTTCGCACTCACTCTATAAACCATTAGACTAATGAACGACGATCACTTCTCGACAGAAGGTTAACCTTCAAGACTATTTCAATTAACCATCTTTAGAAGCAAAAAAATATTTACGAAAATTCAACTCTACAGCAGATTAACTTCCAGTTTTAACGCTGGATTGTCTGGTTCCGTGGCTAAATGGTTAGCGTGCTTGCCTTTTGTCTACAGGTTCCTGGATTCGATTACTGGCCGCAGCGGGGATTTTAACCTTCATTGGTTAATTCCTCTAGCTCGAGGAATGTGTGTGTGCGTCGTCTTCACCATCATTTCAGCCTCATCACTATGCTCAGGTCGCCTACGGGTCTCAAGTAGAAAGACCTTCACCAGGCCTCTTCGGAGGCCGCAGCCATTAAAAAACGCTAGATTCATAAACATTCGTCCGTCCGGCGAACATTATTCGAATTCAATTCTTGTCTGTGGCCAACATTATTCCACCGCAGAAGTTTTCTGCTGCAGTATTCTCCTAAAATGTTACGTATTCAGTCAGTATAATGTTAAAGAGGAGATTTTTCGTTGATCTCCTATCTGGTAAGAAAACAGTTTTTTATGACAGCAAGGTTGCCATATCGATCGGTTCTGCTCAACAGCAGAACATACATTTGTGAAACTCAGTTTTCTTCTTCTTTTCCTACCGCTTTTCCCATACCCGTGGGGTCGCAGGTGCGAACTGCGTCCCACATCTGGATTTGGCCCTTTTTTACGGACAAATGCCCTTCTTGATGCCAACCCTATATGGAGGGATGTAATCAGTATTGCGTGTTTCTGTGCGGGACAGTAGTGTAGTTTGTTGCGTGAATATGAAGAGGAGAGTGTTGGGACGGACACAAATACCCAGTCCCCGTGTCATACGAATTAATCAGAAGCGATTAAAATCCCCGGCCCGGCCAGGAATCGAACCCGGGACCCTCTGAACCGAAAGCAAGTACGTTGACCATTCAGTCGACGAGTCGGACAACTCAGTATTTAAGTTCAAAATAAAATGGAGAAGAAAATTAGCCGCAAATTACGCACAGTTTACTTTTGTTTCTTCCTCATCCTCATACGCACAGTAAATAAATCACTGCATTAATGTTTTAAAAAATCACACACGTAGGCTAATTAATAACATAACGCTCACTCAACACAAGACAAGTACGCACTAATAAAAAGATTAAACACATATGCATCACATAATTAGACGACTTATCTACAACAGTAAAGATAATAATAATAATTTCGTGTGACGATTTCTAGCCGAGTGCATCCCTTGTAAGGCAGACCCTCCGATGAGGGTGGGCAGCATCTGCCATGTGTAGGTAACTGCGTGTTATTATGGTGAAGGATAGTGTTATGTGTACCGGGCGAGTTGGCCGTGCGTGTAGAGGCGCGCGGCTGTGAGCTTGCATCCGGGAGATAGTAGGTTCGAGTCCCACTATCGGCAGCCCTGAAAATGGTTTTCCGTGGTTTCCCATTTTCACACCAGGCAAATGCTGGGGCTGTACCTTAATTAAGGGCACGGCCGCTTCCTTCTAACTCCTAGGCCTTTCCTATTCCATCGTCGCCATAAGACCTATCTGTGTCGGTGGGACGTAAAGCCCCTAGCATCATCAGTGTTATGTGTGTTGTGGGAGTTGCAGGGATGTTGGGGACAGCACAAACACCCGCCCCCGAGCCATTGGAATTAACAAATGAATGTTAAATTCTCGACCCGGCCGAGAATCGAACCCGGGACCCTCCGAACCGAAGGCCAGTACGCTGACCATTCAGCCAACGAGTCGGACGACAACAGTGATGAGCTGACAGGATTCACAGTGTAACGGATTACGCGTTACATGTAGCAGAGCGACACAGAAGGAAATTTCTTTTTTAATCTGTTTATCCACCAGGGTTTGTTTTTCCCTCGGACTCAGCAAGGCATCCCATCTCTATCGCCTCAAGGGCAGAGTCGGGGGATACGTCAGGCGAGGATGACCAATACCTAGCACAGGCGGCCTCATCCGCTATGCTGAAGAGGGGCCTTGTGTGGGGGATGGGTAGTTTGGAAGGGATAGACAAGGAAGAGGGTATGAAGCGACCGTGCCCTTAAGTTAGGTACCATCCCTGCATTTGCCTGGAGGAGAAGTGGGAAACCACGGAAAAGGCACTTCGAGGATGGCGAGGTAGGAATCGAACCCACCTCTACTCAGTTGACCTCCCAAGGCTGAGTCGACCCCGTTCCAACCCTCGTACCACTTTTCAAATTTCGAGGCAGAGCCTGGAAAACAAACCCGGGCCTCCGCAGGGTGGCAACTAACCACTACACCACAGAGGCGGACTTTCTTTAATAATAAAATACAAAGTACATTATAATATTCCTTAGTCACGAAGAATTATGGGTATCTACGATGGGGGTGTGTTCGCTCCCTAAGAGCAATACTATTTCCTTAACATGGAATGATCTATAGTACAGGGGTACGCAACTTATTTGCGGGCGGGCCGAATGGCAGTTTCCAGGACGAACTGCGGAGCACACTATTATCACCCCCACCCCGTCCGCGTCCTTCGCCAACATACAAATACAACACGACCCCAGGTGATCCCCTTCTCCAGTTACAAACCAATTAACCAACAAATCTCTCACACGGCTATTCGACAACACAAACAATAACCTGACACGCAATACAAGACAAATTGAGAAACCTTTGGAAAAACTTACCAATTGATGTGAGGTCTGGGCTTTCGCTTGAGGTGACAGTGTCCAAATGTCTCGAGACATATTCGATGCAGCCACCCTCAGAATACAATATTGGTAACCGGGAAGGTAATTTTGATTTTATAAACTTCATTTTTGGAAATATTTGTTCACAAATAGTACTCGCAAATGCCCAGAAGTATCTTCTCGCAAATTTTAAAGAAGGAGAACATTTTCATTCCTGAGTGTCCTGTAAAACTTAATGAGATATCCCTCTGTGAACTTGTCCCTTAATTGGGAACAGCACTGAAATTCGGTTAATTCGGCCTGTAATTGGAGAAGTAATAACTCTGTTGATGATAAATAAACAAACAAATAAAAATCAAAGCACCGCGTAACAGTTCTTGAATATCCGCTGCACTTCCCTGTACTGGGGCCTACAGGCCTTTTCTCCCTTTTCGCGCCTCAGCGGAATCCTGAAATGCACACAATATGCTGACATCCCAAAACGTGTGATATCAGTGCTTCCATCGACTTCACAAGACGCCTTCGCTGCCACTTTCCAGCAAATGTATACAGGTTGCTAAAAGTTTGGAGAGAACTTTGAAGGCGACTATAGGCGTTTTCATTGTAACTTCTGCTTTCTTTGCGTTATGGTAGAGTATAATTCACGGAACTTTTTAAATGTACCTTGTAGTTCCAAAAATGAGCCCATTGAAACTGGGTATATGAAAGGCTGACATCCTGTGAAGTGACTGCTAACGGTACTTTTTCAGCCAATGACCCAAAATACACTGACTGACAGTGACAATGCAACACCAAGGAGGAATGGTTCGAAAGGGATGAAAGTTGGGGAAAAACAGAGTCGGCACGGAAGAATAATTGATGTTTATTTCAAACCGATATGCAGGTTACACAATGCGCACGGCATCGACTCAGTAGGATGTAGGACCACCGCGAGCGGCGATGCACGCAGAAACACGTCGAGGTACAGAGTCAATAAGAGTGCGGATGGTGTCCTGAGGGATGGTTCTCCATTCTCTGTCAACCATTTGCCACAGTTGGTCGTCCGTACGAGGCTGGGGCAGAGTTTGCAAACGGCGTCCAATGAGATCCCACACGTGTTCGATTGGTGAGAGATCCGGAGAGTACGCTGGCCACGGAAGCATATGTACACCTCGTAGAGCCTGTTGGGAGATGCGAGAAGTGTGTGGGCGGGCATTATCCTGCTGAAACAGAGCATTGGGCAGCCCCTGAAGGTACGGGAGTGCCACCGGCCGCAGCACATGCTGCACGTAGCGGTGGACATTTAACGTGCCTTGAATACGCACTAGAGGTGACGTGGAATCATACGCAGTAGCGCCCCAAACCATGATGCCGCGTTGTCTAGCGGTAGGGCGCTCCACAGTTACTGCCGGATTTGACCTTTCTCCACGCCGACGCCACACTCGTCTGCGGTGACTATCACTGACAGAACAGAAGCGTGACTCATCGGAGAACACGACGTTCCGCCATTCCCTCATCCAAGTCGCTCTAGCCCGGCACCATGCCAGGCGTGCACGTCTATGCTGTGGAGTCAATGGTAGTCTTCTGAGCTGACGCCGGGAGTGCAGGCCTCCTTCAACCAATCGACGGGAAATTGTTCTGGTCGATATTGGAACAGCCAGGGTGTCTTGCACATGCTGAAGAATGGCGGTTGACGTGGCGTGCGGGGCTGCCACCGCTTGTGCGGCGGATGCGCAGATCCTCGCGTGCTGACGTCACTCGGGCTGCGCCTGGACCCCTCGCACGTGCCACATGTCCCTGCGCCAACCATCTTCGCCACAGGCGCTGCACCGTGGACACATCCCGATGGGTATCGGCTGCGATTTGACGAAGCGACCAACCTGCCCTTCTCAGCCCGATCACCATACCCCTCGTAAAGTCGTCTGTCTGCTGGAAATGCCTCCGTTGACGGCCTGGCATTCTTAGCTATACACGTGTCCTGTGGCACACGACAACACGTTCTACAATGACTGTCGGCTGAGAAATCACGGTACGAAGTGGGCCATTCGCCAACGCCGTGTCCCATTTATCGTTCGCTACGTGCGCAGCACAGCGGCGCATTTCACATCATGAGCATACCTCAGTGACGTCAGTCTACCCTGCAATTGGCATAAAGTTCTGACCACTCCTTCTTGGTGTTGCATTTGCTCTGTCAGTCAGTGTACATTACGGTATTCCAAAGACAAATTTCCTTCGGAGTATCGTACGTCATCACGATCATCCATAATCCCCTCAGTAGGCTGAAAATACTGAACGACGCCGTATGACATAATGAAATTTTACTGTTCGATATTAAAAGTTGATTGACCAGCCCGATGATTTGTGTAAGGACTATCAAAGTTTCATAGCCCCCGAGCTATGGCAACTAACGAAAGGCGGATGAAATTCCCGGCCATTTCGGGATTAAGAGCCAGGGCCCTGCGAACCGAACTCTACACTGACCATTCAGTGAACGAGCCGTAGTTAAGATACGACAGTTTTGAGATTTTTACTAACATTGACAGATAAAATTTCATAGCAGCTCAGTTAGAGAAATATCGCTGGAGGCATTTAAACGGCACATATTCTCGTTGAATCAGCGTCCATGTACGGATAATTCTATCTAATATCATTAAAGGAGTGTCACCGTGTTTATTTATCGAATTTCATTAACTGCAACGATTCCCAGAGATAAAAATGTTAGTTGTGATTGTAGTAAATTATTCCCCCAGTGATCCATATAGTTTTAATTAAATGTAAACTTGATTCATATTAAGGCTATCATCGCAATAATTTTATTTCCGATAATCATAAAATTAATTATTTCAAATGTGTGGTAATACTGTTACAAAGTTGGCTACCTACAAATGAAGTAATTGTGTAAAATAAGGTGTTTTGCTGGGGAAGAGAAATTAAGTGTCAGAGGGGATAATATTTCTCTCCTAATGTAATTACCGCTGAGTGGTCTGAGTCACGAGGCTGCGGTCTCTCAATGGTGGCAAAACATTTCAACCTTAGTCTCTACCTCCGTGATGGGGTGAGAAGGTCTACGGGGCTTTAAAGTGAGACGTACGCCAGAGAGATTGCACTTCCTTCTCTAAAACATTCAGTTGCTTAAACTCGTATACGATGCCACCCACGCGTTCATTTCCAAAAGGCCTTCAAGTCTTTCAAACGTTTACAATATAGCCTAGTATATTTTTTCAAATGACGTACTACTATACTCTTCGTAGAAATCGGAATCGGCAATCGAAGAGGTGTTCTTTTGAAATGAAAGGATCAAAGAGAATAGAAAATACTAGAAAATACCTTAAATTAAAACCTTTAGTATTAAAAAAGATACTTGGGAAAGAGCAACTGGAAAAAGACCTGAACAGAGCTGTTAGATGGGCCGCAGACAATCGTATAATGGTTAATGGGTTGAAAAGTCAGATTGAAACCTTCACAAAGAGGAATAATCTTTTGATACGCAAATACCAAACGATCATTACTGGGTAAATTACATAGCCTACAGTGGATTGTAAATGAGGGTTAAAGATCACTTCACAGGGTGTAGAAAAGATTTTAACGATAGAGCGTCTGTCACCGGTAAGGCCACAATTAGAGTATGGTTCTAGTGTATGGGGCTCTCACCAGAAGTACTTCACACTTAAACTGGAGAAAATAACTAAAGGAAAGCAGAATGGTTTGTTCTCCGTGATTTCCCACAAAAATAAGAAGAGTTTCGAAAATTTTGCAAGCGTTGATCTGGGAAGACTTGGAAGTAAGGAGACGAGCTGTCTGTGAAGAGATGATTTGGAATGATATTAGAGCGGGTTCAAACAGGCAGAGGTAGTCGGATTTTTGAAGGGCGGAAAAAAGTCCACTCGACACTCCATGTCGTACAATGTCGGCACGTAAAAGATCTCTGGTGATACATTTGGTATTTACCCGACAAAATTAATTCAATCTCAGCCATAGACGCCCAAGAGAGGTCCGGTTTACTCTGCCATCTACTGGGCCTAGAGTAAAACGGAACGTCGAAATTGACGAGCAGACAGCCAGATGGCGTCAAATTGAAATGTCTGCATACGGTAGCTGAGGCCATACGATTATTATTATTATTATTATTATTATTATTATTATTATTATTATTATTATTATTATTATTATTATTATTATTATTATTATTATATATAATTCGCTGGGGCCATCAAGGACCACGTTAAGTCTTGTTGCATTTGACACTGAACTTGGCCTTCTTTAGAGCCCAAATTTCCCTCATTCTTTGTGAGTGGGCCTGCTTACACTCCTCTGTCCAAGGGGCACCGTGTCTTCTCTTCGGTTACTCGTCTCGGTTTAGCCCGTTCGTCAATATTTTCTTGCGGAAGAGATCTCTGTTAAAGGCGTCTTCAGCTGAGATATGTAGCATTTGCAGGTCTTCTTTGGTATTTATAAACCAGGGAATTGTGGTTTTGGGGTTTGAATCAAAAAAGTGAAAGATTTCTTTAGTTAACTTTCTTCCGTCCATTCTTTTCAGATGACCGTAAAATCGTGCCCATTTTTTTCTGATTGTGTCGGTAATTTTCTCTATTTGGCTGTAGACTTCCTTGTTGGATCTCTTTTGATGGATTCCATTTCTGTACTTTGATCCCAAGATTCCTCTCACAATTTTGCGTTCTCTTTTCTCCAGTTCTTCAAGGAGTCCTTTGTTGGCATTTAGAGACAGGGTTTCGGCTGCATATAGAACTACTGGCTTCAGAACTGTTTCATAGTGACGTATCTTGGTGGTTTTTGGAAAGGCATTTTTTGTTGTAGATTGTGCGGGATGTTTGGTAGGCTATTTCTAGTTTGCGTACTCGCTCCTGAAGTGCTTCTTTGTCCAGTCCATTTTTCATGATGATCTCACCCAGGTATTTGAATTTGTCTACTCGGGTGATCTCCCCGTATTTTGTATGGAGTTTTGGTGGAGCCTCTTCGATGTTAGTCATTACTTCTGTTTTCTCAAACGATATCTGCAAACCAGTTTGTTCGGCAATTTCCTTTAAAATTTCACTTGAGCTCTAGCGGTTTCTATGTCGGTTGAGAGAACAGCAATATCATCGGCAAATGCTAAGCAGTCTGTTGCGATCCCCTTGGATTTGGTTCCTATTCTCAATGGACTGTAGTTGGTTTCCTGTAATCTCACCCGCCAGGTTATGATGATCTTTTCAAGAACATAGTTGAAGAGTATCGGGGATAGTCCATCACCTTGTCGGACTCTTGTTTTGATGTCAAAGGAATGCGAGAGACATTCGTGGAACTTCACCTTGGATTTTGTATCGGTCAGGGTGGCTCTAATTAATGCCAGCAGTTTCAAATCAACTCCAAATTCATTTAAGATGGGGTTTTTTTTGCTAGTTGCTTTACGTCGCACTGACGCAGATAGGTCTTATTGCAACTATGGGACAGGAAAGGGCTAGGAGTGGGAAGGTAGCGGCCGTGGCCCTAATTAAGCTACAGCCCCAGCATTTGTCTGGTGTGAAAATGGGAAACCAAGGAAAACCATCTTCAGGGCTGCCGACAGTGGGGTTCGAACCTACTATCTCCCGAATACTGGATACTGGCCGCACTTAAGCGACTGCAGCTATCGAGCTCGGTATTTAAGATGTTTAGCAGGACTTCCCGGTCAATGGAGTCGTAAGCTTTCTTAAAGTCCACAAAGACAGACACATACTGCTTGGACCTTAGCGTACAATATCTGATGATCGTTTTGAGATTTTGGATCTGTTCAGCTGTTGAGCGACCTTTTCTGAACCCTCCTTGGTATTCACCTATTTGATGTTCGACTTGTGCTTCCAAACGATCCAGAATGGCAAGTGATAGTATTTTGTAAGTCACGGGTAGCAAAGATATTCCTCTGTAGTTGTTGATGTCCTTCATGCTGCCTTTTTTGTGTAATGGATGGATCAAAGCTATTTTCCAATCTTCGGGTAGGGTCTCCTTGTTCCAAATTTCTTCTATTTGCTTTTGTAAGATTTCAAGTGATTCCTCTGGGGCATATTTCCATATTTCTGCTACTACTGAGTCTTCCCCAGGCGCATTGTTATTTTTGAGACGGGCAATGTGGCGCTTGATTGCATCTCTGTCGGGTGGTCTGGAATCTGGGTACCTGAGTAAGAGTTCCTTGGTCTCAATGGCACTTTGCGGTTTAGAGTAATTAAGTAACTTCTTGAAGTAATCTGCCAGAATGCTGCAATTTTCTTCATTTGACGTCGCCAGTGTGCCGTCCGTTCGCTCAAAGCATAGAGATGGTGGTTTATAGCCAGTGAGTTTGCGTTTGAAGGCTCTGTAGTACTCTCTGCTTTCATTCTTCCTAAAGTTTGTTCTCTTTCAATGAGAGATTTTTCGTATTTACGTTTCTCAGTTCTGAACACCCTAGCTGCTTGGGCACGTTGGGTTTTGTAGGTTTCCCAACCATTTTCTGATTTCGTAGAGTAGTACTGTTTCCACGCATTGAGTCTTTCTTGGAGGACTGATTCGTAGGTACCATTCCACCAGGCATGCTTTTTGCTTCTCTTGATTTCTGCAACGTCTTTGGTGGCCTCAACAAGGAGACTTTTGGCGTTGTTAAAGTCACAGTCATTTGGTCTAGCCTTCTCCTGGAACTCCTCGACCCTTTGCCGAAGTTTATCATTGTCGAAGCGTGTGATCTGTTTGGTTGTCTTCCTTGTGTTTTGCGGGAATTGGTTTGAATTTGATAAGAGACATCTAATGATCTGAGGCCACATTGATGTCTTTCTTTACCTTGACATTCATAATCTCAGGGCTGTTTCTCCTGGAGATTGCAACCTGATCAATTTGGAACTCTCCGAGAGTTTGGATGGGAGAATGCCAAGTCATTTGCTTTCTGGGTAGATGGCGAAAGTGGGTCGACATGACCTGCAGGTTGTGATTTTCGCAAATGGACACCAGTCTTTTGTCGTTGGGATTGGTTCTTTTGTGAGCAGGGTAATTTCCTATAACTTTCTTGTACTTCTGTTCACGACCTAGTTGGGCACTGAAGTCACCCAAAAGAAGCTTGACATGGTGTTTGGGGATTTTGTTTAATTTTTCATCCAGTAGGTCCCAGAAATTATCAACTTCGTCTGGATCAGACTTGTTCTTATCGTTTGTAGGAGCATGTGCGTTAACTAGGGCGTAGGTTTTGTTCGCGCATTTAATTGTGAGTATAGACAATGTGTCATTCACAGGTTCGAAATTTGCAACCGATTTAAGGATCTTGGTTCTAACAGCAAACACAGTTCCAAGCATCACAGCTCCATTGAGGATTCCTCTTTGCGCTTTGCTGTTGAAAAATCGGTAGCCTTCGGATTCAAAAATCTCTTCATCTGGGTACCTTGTTTCCTGTAGGGCCATTATAGATATCAGATTTTCGTGAAGAGCTTTGGTGAGGGTTTTCAACTTGCCAGTTTCTGTAAGTGAATTTATGTTGAAAGTTGCTAGAAAGGTTTTAGATTTTGGCCTGAGTTTTTGACTCTTCGGGGTACACCGAGACGCTCCGACTCGTCTCTTGCATGATGTCGAGTCTCCCCCAGAATCCAAACGAGACTCGAGCGCCGTGGAGTTCACGACGAGGGATTTATCTGAAGATTTACCCCCTGGGGTATGTTTCTTGAAATGTTTGCCATCATGCTTTTTGACTTGACTTTGCTTTGGACGGGTACCCATCCTTTTAAACTAGGGTTGTTAGCCCTAGAGGTTGCCTCAAGATGTATTCTGGCTTCTGGTCATTTACCAGTCTTCGCCGTAACCCTGGCAAGGGACCAGTTTTTTTTCACGGTGGTATTTTATTTCCCTACTACCCTCTGACTTTGCTGGCGGTAGAGCCAGCGAGCTTACCCAATTCCAATGAGACGCGCCCGATGGAGGTAACCGGTAAATCCCTACACTGTATTATTATTATTATTATTATTATTATTATTATTATTATTATTATTATTATTATTATTATTATTATTATTATAAGGCGAATAAAATTTGAGATGAGTTTCTACAAGAAGGAAAGAACATAGAATGAACATAGAATTAGAATTCAAGAGGACAAATTGAAGCAAATACTCGTTTGTAGGAAGATGAGTTAGAGTTTGGAAAAATGCAGATCGAAGGTGTCTGGATGGCTGGAAAACATTTAATTGATAATATAGTGGCATGGTTTCATTCCTGAAACATTATTACATGCTATCAAATCACACTTTTTGATTGGTGAATATTACATACAAGTGTAAAAACATTTCGTTTTCAATACCTCAATAAATGTAAAAATATATTTTGAACTCTGCGTCTGCTCTTCTTCTTCCTTTTCTCTCAACTGTCCAGGGTAGATGATTTGTTAAAATCTGATGACATCTTTTCAAAAACGAAATATTGTTTTCTGTTCTTAAGGAGAACTTTTCCTTTTCAGTATTTTCTGGTTGTTGTTGTTGTTGTTGTTGTTGTTGTTGTTGTTTGGGTCATCAATCCATAGAGTGGATTGATGCAGCTGTCTCTATCACCCTATCCTGTGCTAAACTTTTCGTTTCTACGTAACTGCTACATCCTACATCTATTTTAATCTGTGTGTTATGTTCATACCTTAATCTACCCCTGCCGTTTATACCACCTACACATCCCTCAAAACTGAAAAGTCCTGCATGTCTTACAATGTGTCCTAACATTCTAACTCTACTTCTGGTCACACTTCTACATATCGTTTTCCTCTCACCAGTATCTCATCATTCGTGAGTGTTAAGGATGGCACCGTGACCTTAATTATTTGCCTGGTGTGAAAACGGGAAACCGCGGAACAAATAGCATTTTTAAAAAATGGTTCCACATGGATGGCTGCTTAATTATTTGAGGTACTTTGTGTGAACTTATACGCAATAGTAATTGTATCCATACATGCTGCACGATAAAAGTCTTTCGGAATCAACGTAACAGTATCAGCTTGTAGAGTTGTCTGTATCACAGTCATGAAACGTTGATGCCTCGAGTGGGCAACTGACACGAACTTCAATCAATCAATCAATCAATCAATCAATCAATCAATCAATCAATCAATCAATCAATCAATCAATCAATCAATCAATCAATCAATCAATCAATCAATCAATACTGATCTGCATTTAGGGCAGTCGCGCAGGTGGCAGATTCCCTATCTGTTGTTTCCTAGCCTATTTTTAAAATGATTGCAAAGAAATTGGAAATTTATTGAACATCTCCGTTGGTAAGTTATTCCAATCCCTAACTACCCTTCCTATAAACGAATATTTGCCCTAATTTGTCCTCTTGAATTCCAACTTTATCTTCATATTGTGACCTTTCCTACTTTTAAAGACACCACTAAAACTTATACGTCTACTGATGTCATCCCATGCCATCCTTCCACTGACAGGTCGGAACATACCACTTAGTCGAGGAGCTCGTCTCCTTTCTCCCAAGTCTTCCCAGCCTAAACTATGCAACATTTTTGTAACGCTATTCTTTCGTCGGAAATCGTCCAGAACAAATTGAGTCGCTTTTCTTTGGATTTTTCCAGTTCCTGAATCAAGTAGTCCTGGTGAGGGTCCCATACACTTCTGGTGTGAAAATGGGAAACCACGGAAAGCCATTTTCAGTGCTGCTGAGAGTAGGGTTCGAACTCACTATCTCCCTAACGCTGGCTCAGAGTTGTACGCCCTTAACCGCACTTCTGTACGTCTTGAGCGTGTATGTACCTCTTTCTAGCTTAGAAACCAAATAAATAAATCTTGTCTGCAGATTAAGATATTTAGGATAAGTCTTTAAATATTTATAGGTTGTATTCGTGTTTGTGTGATTCTAAGTCGAAAGGCTACGTAAATACTCAACTTCGGGAAACAGGAAGAAGAGAACGTATTGAAAAATACAACGTGTGCTGCTTGTAGTTTTAACGTTAAGCAAATACACAGCATCCGTTGTGCTTTTCGAGAACTACGATACATTCACATTCATTGAGATGTGGAACAGCTCCTGATTAAAGAAATGGAGCAAACTTGACGTATTAATGTTTAGAGCTTCACTGTTTTCATTATATTTCTTCTCGGCGCTTTCTTTTCTTTAATGCTTACGAAGACGCCATTGAAACGGGTACAGCTCTGGCTGCAGAGGCAGTATAGCGCTCTGAACTAAACTGGTGTTCCATGAGTTGGTCTCAATGCGTATATTCAACAGATAGCAACAGCTACCAACAAAGACTAACAATGAAACTGAGGATGAAGGAAGCATGAGAAAAGTAACGGAAAATATACTGAATTCCTGAAGACCATTTATTTGCCTTTAAACTTACACTTGCGTTGTGACTGTAAGTAAGGAATATTTGAGCCTTGGCAATTGTCGTATCATAATCTTCTTGTAACACTCATGTTTCAATCACTTTATTAAAGTAGGCTGCAGTTAACTGTAAATGATAGCATTTGACTTCCCTATTCATTGATTGATTTTAATACTTCATTTTAAGCAATGTTTTTTGTAAAATACCCTTCAGTTTCGGCGAAATGACCCTGATATGGCGTAGTTATAATTCTATCATCTCTAGCAGCTTTAAGTCTAATAAATTCCACATATAACTGAGTATGGCTGACTACCACTACTAACACTTTTTCATTCTTCCCCTGAAGGGAAAGGCGGGCCTCCTAGATGTTGACGCCGTCTCTCAGGCCAGGAGATTTATTAGGATGAAGGAGATGTGCGGAGAAGATGAGAGGGTTGGTGGCCGTGGCGTATACTAGGAAATGTGCCGGCATTCGCCTTAATGCAGGAGAATGGCAAACCACGGGAAACCATTCTCAGGACGGGGACCAATCCCTCGCCGTCTCCCAAATGCAGAAGGGTAGGACCACGGCAGAGCCGCATGACCAGCCAAAGCCCAATCTGCAACCGCCGACGTCCATGGCTGAAGACGCATCGAGATAAGTAAATACTTGTGCAAAGCAAGGCATAACAGGAATTGCCTCCCTTTGAATTTTAAAGGCAGGTTATTTTCAGTGGACACCAAACCAGTCCTAGGTAGATATATTACCTGATTCTTGGAAGCACCTGTAATGACATCTAATTTTTTTTTCATACATCGCTTATTGGAACCAACAATGAGCAAAAACTTACATTCTTGATTTCACAGAAATATTTATGGGACTAACATACAAAGGTCTGCATAGTCATCTTTCACAGAGCCCTCTGTTAGGCTGGCATAGAAAGATCAGCAGGGACAACTTTCATAGAGCCGTTACTCGGCGAATACAGGTAATTGGAACGACCTAACACGGCCGACTGGATCCCTCGCTGCGCTCCTTAGCTAGCTAGAGCGACGCATCAAGTCGGACCTAAGCATCATATTATTCGAATAAATTACTATTTTACGCATATAAAGGACTTAATGAAAAACCAAACCAAACCCCAAGGTGCAACAGACCTGAAGGGCCATGGCCTACCAAGTGACCGCTGCTCAGCCCCAAGGCCTGCAGATTACGAGATGTCGTGGTGTCAGCACGACAGATCCCCTCGACCGTTATTTCTGGCTTTGTAGACCGGGGCCGCCATCTCACTGTCAATAGTTCCTCAATTGTAATCGCGCAGGCTGAGTGGACATCGAATCAGCCCTCAGATGTAGGAATGAATCCCTGACCTGGGCGGGAATCAAACCCGGATCCTTCGGGTAAGAGGCAGGCACGCTACCCCTACACCGCGGGGCCGTCGTACTTAATGAAAGAAATACTATTTTTCTAGTCATGCTGAGATTGAGATCTTCCTTTTGATGTATAATGCATAGGCATTAATATTGCGGTTTTCTCACTATTTTACGTTACACCTTCAAATTATAGAGAGAGACGTACAGACTAACCAATCATTGAGGGGTCGCTACTAGTGTTCTGCTGTGGTGCCCACGAATATTATCGGATGACGAAACAGAGTACTTACAAGTAACAGAAACAAATCGTCCGTGTGTTAGTCATGTGTTATTGTCATGACTGTGGATTAGCGGGTGACAATCATTGTTCTATAGGACTAAGCATGTGTTCAAAAGATGCGTCTCAGTAAAAAATTATCCGTCGCACGTAGCCTAATGGCTACCGCTACTAGCTGCTGTCGTTGGAGGCCCGGATTCGATTCTTGGTACTGCCAGTGATTTAAGAAAGACAGGAAAGCTATTATATAGTTAAAATCGTACATGAAGCTCGCCTCTATTGGGGATGTGCCTGTAAAGAGCTTCAGAACATTGGGATGAAGACAAGAGTTCAATGTACTCTATCACAATAACACGCAGCTTCTCATACACCGCAGATGCCACCCACCATCGTCGGAGGATGTTTCTTACAAGGACTGCATCAGACTAATAATGGTCATGCGAAATATTTTCGTTGTTGTTGTTGTTGTTGTTTGAGTCATCAGACCATAGACTGGCTTGATGCAGCTGTCCACCCACACTATCCTATCTACGTAACTGCTGCATCCTACAACTTCTTTAATCTGCTTGTCATTTTCATACCTTGGTCAACCTGTACTGTTCTTACCGCCTACACTTCTCTCAAGAACCAACTGCACAAGTCCTGGGTGTCTTAAGAAGTGTCCAATCATTCTATCTCTTCTTCTCGTCAAATTTTGCTAAATTGATCTCTCACCAACTCGATTCATCATCCCTTCATTCGTGATTCGATCTATTCATCTTACCTTCAGCATTCTTCTGTAACTCCGCATTTCAAAAGCTTCTATTTTCTGTCTTTCTGAGCTATTTCTCGCTCTTGTTTCACTTTCATAACATGCCACGATCCAGATGACAGTCTTCAAGAACGTCTTTCTGATTCTAAGTGAGCATCTTTTTTTTTTCTTAACAAAGGCCTTCCTTGCTTTTGCTTAAATTCTCCTTACTTCTTCCATCGTTAGTTATTTTACTACGCAAGTAACAATATTCATCTACTTCCAATTACAGTGTAAAATAACGTTTAGCTTGACATATAATATGAGGAAAATTCGTCATCTTTGACTTAACAGTAATATTCCTCTTGAAAGACCCACTTGAGTAGGGGATGCGGAATATACCCGCGATATCCCCTGCCTCTCGTAAGAGGCAACTAAAAAGTCGACCTAGCGATGATGCATCCTGAACCATGGGATTACCTGTGATAAGTACCACCAAGGGAGGAACACCATGGGTCGACTTTACTTGCGATTAGTACTACTATGTTAGGAACACCACGGATCTGTGATTGGGTTTACGTTACCTGTGATTAGTACCATTATATAAGGAACAACTTGGGTTTACGTTACCTGTGATTAGTATTGCTATATGCAGAGCACCATAGGTTTATGTTACCTGTGATTGGTACCGCTATATACGGAACACAACGGGTTTACGTTACCTTTGATTAGTACCGCTATATGCGGAACACAACGGGTTTACCTTACCTGTGTTTAGTACCGCTATATGCGGAACACCACGGGTTTACTTTACCTGTGATTAGTACCGCTATATGCGGAACACCTTGGGTTTACGTTACCTGTGATTAGTACTGCTATATGCAGAACACCTTGGGTTTACGTTACCTATGATTAGTACTGCTATATGCAGAACACCTTGGGTTTACGTTACCTGTGATTAGTACCGCTATATGCAGAAAACCACGGGTTTACGTCACCTATGATTAGTACTGCTATATGCAGAACACCTTGGGTTTACGTTACCTATGATTAGTACTGCTATATGCAGAACACCTTGGGTTTACGTTACATGTGATTAGTACCGCTATATGCATAACACCATAGGTTTATGTTACCTGTGATTAGTACCACTATATGCGGATCACCTTGGATTTACGTTAGCTGTGATTAGTACCGCTGTATGCGGAACACCATGGGCTTACGTTACATGTGATTAGTACCGCTATATGCGGAACACCATGGGTTTACGTTACCTGTGATTAGTACCGCTATATGCGGGACACCATGGGTTTACGTTACCTGTGATTTGTACCTCTATATGCGGGACACCATGGGTTTACGTTACCTATGATTAGTACCGCTATATGCGGGACACCATGGGTTTACGTTACCTGTGATTAGTACCGCTATATGCATAACACCATAGGATTATGTTACCTGTGATTAGTACCGCTATATGCGGAACACCTTTAGTTTACGTTAGCTGGGATTAGTACCGCTATATGCGGAACACCTTTGGTTTACGTTAGCTGGGATTAGTACCGCTTATGCGGAACACCTTGGGTTTACGTTACCTGTGATTCGTACCGCTGTATGCGGAACACCATGGGCTTACGTTACCTGTGATTAGTACCGCCATATGCGGAACACCATGGGTTTACGTTACCTGTGATTAGTACCGCTATATGCGGGACACCATGGGTTTACGTTAGCTGTGATTAGTACCGCTATATGCAGAACACCTTTGGTTTACGTTAGCCGTGATTAGTACCGCTTATGCGGAACACCTTTGGTTTACGTTACCTGTGATTAGTACCGCTATATGCGGAACACCTTTGGTTTACGTTAACTGTGATTAGTACCGCTATATGCGGAACACCATGGGTTTACGTTACCTGTGATTAGTACCGCTATATGCGGGACACCATGGGTTTACGTTACCTGTGATTTGTACCTCTATATGCGGAACACCACGGGTTTAATTTACCTGTGATTAGTACTGCTACATGCGGAACACCTTGGGTTTACGTTACCTGTAATTAGTACTGCTATATGCAGAAAACCACGGGTTTACGTTACCTGTGATTAGTACTGCTATATGCAGAACACCTTGGGTTTACGTTACATGTGATTAGTACCGCTATATACAGAACACCATAGGTTTATATTACCTGTGATTAGTACCACTATATGCGGAACACCTTGGATTTACGTTACCTGTGATTAGAACTGCTATATTTTACGTTACCTGTGGTTAGTACCGCTGTATGCGGAACACCATGGGCTTACGTTACATGTGATTAGTACTGCTATATTTTACGTTACCTGTGGTTAGTACCGCTGTATGCGAAACACCGTGGGTTTACGTTACCTGTGATTAGTACCACTATATGCGGAACACCATGGTTTTACGTTACCTGTGATTAGTACTGCTATATTTTACGTTACCTGTGGTTAGTACCTCTGTATGCGGGACACCATGGGTTTACGTTACCTGTGATTAGTACCGCTATATGCGGGACACCATGGGTTTACGTTACCTGTGATTAGTACCGCTATATGCGGAACACCTTGGGTTTACGTTACCTGTGATTACTATCGCTATATGCGGAACACCATTGGTTTACGTTAGCTGTGATTAGTACCGCTATATGCGGAACACCTTTGGTTTACTTCAGCTGGGATTACTACCGCTATATGCAGAACACCTTTGGTTTACTTTAGCTGGGATTACTACCGCTATATGCGGAACACCTTTGGTTTACGTTAGCTGTGATTAGTACCGCTATATGCGGAACACCTTTGGTTTACGTTACCTGTGATTACTACCGCTATATGCGGAACACCTTTGGTTTACGTTACCTGTGATTACTACCGCTATATGCGGAACACGTTTGGTTTACGTTACCTGTGATTAGTACCGCTATATGCGGAAGACCTTGCGTTTACGTTACCTGTGATTAGTACCGCTATATGCGGAACACCTTTGGTTTACGTTAGCTGTGATTAGTACCGCTATATGCAGAACACCTTTGGTTTACGTTAGCTGTGATTAGTACCGCTATATGCGGAACACCTTTGGTTTACGTTAGCTGTGATTAGTACCGCTTATGCGGAACACCTTGGGTTTACGTTACCTGTGATTCGTACCGCTATATGCGGAACACCTTGGGTTTACGTTACCTGTGATTACAACCGCTATATGCGGAACACCTTTGGTTTACGTTAGCTGTGATTAGTACCGCTATATGCGGAACATCTTTGGTTTACTTTAGCTGTGATTAGTACCGCTATATGCGGAACACCTTTGGTTTACGTTAGCTGTGATTAGTACCGCTATATGCGGAACACCTTTGGTTTACGTTAGCTGTGATTAGTACCGCTTATGCGCAACTCCTTGGGTTTACGTTACCTGTGATTAGTACCGCTATATGCGGAACACATTGGGTTTACTTTACCTGTGATTAGTACCGCTATATGCGGAACACCTTTGGTTTACGTTACCTGTGATTAGTACCGCTATATGCGGAACACCTTTGGTTTACGTTAGCTGTGATTAGTACCACTATATGCGGAACACCTTTTGTTTACGTTAGCTGTGATTAGTACCGCTATATGCGGAACACCTTTGGTTTACGTTAGCTGTGATTAGTACCGCTATATGCGGAACACCTTTGGTTTACGTTAGCTGTGATCAGTACCGCTATATGCGGAACACCTTTGGTTTACGTTAGCTGTGATTAGTACCGCTATATGCGGAACACCTTTGGTTTACGTTAGCTGTGATTAGTACCGCTATATGAGGAACACCTTTGGTTTACGTTAGCTGTGATTACTACTGCTACATGCGGAACACCTTGGGTTTACGTTACCTGTAATTAGTACTGCTATATGCAGAAAACCACGGGTTTACGTTACCTGTGATCAGTTCTGCTATATGCAGAACACCTTGGGTTTACGTTACATGTGATTAGTACCGCTATATACAGAACACCATAGGTTTATATTACCTGTGATTAGTACCACTATATGCGGAACACCTTGGATTTACGTTACCTGTGATTAGAACTGCTATATTTTACGTTACCTGTGGTTAGTACCGCTGTATGCGAAACACCGTGGGTTTACGTTACCTGTGATTAGTACCACTATATGCGGAACACCATGGTTTTACGTTACCTGTGATTAGTACTGCTATATTTTACGTTACCTGTGGTTAGTACCTCTGTATGCGGGACACCATGGGTTTACGTTACCTGTGATTAGTACCGCTATATGCGGAACACCTTTAGTTTACGTTAGCTGGGATTAGTACCGCTATATGCGGAACACCTTTGGTTTACGTTAGCTGGGATTAGTACCGCTATATGCTGAACACCATGGGTTTACGTTACCTGTGATTAGTACCGCTATATGCGGAACACCTTTGGTTTACGTTAGCTGGGATTAGTACCGCTATATGCGGAACAAAATGGGTTTACGTTACCTGTGATCAGTACCGCTATATGCGGAACACCTTTGGTTTACGTTAGCTGGGATTAGTACCGCTATATGCGGGACACCTTTGTTTACGTTAGCTGGGATCAGTACCGCTTATGCGGAACACCTTTGGTTTAGGTTAGCTGTGATTAGTACCGCTATATGCGGAACACCTTTGGTTTACGTTAGCTGGGATTAGTACCACTATATGCGGAACAAAATGGGTTTACGTTAGCTGTGATTAGTACCGCTTATGCGGAACACCATGGGTTTACGTTACCTGTGATTAGTACCGCTATATGCGGAACACCTTGGGTTTACGTTACCTGTGATTAGTACCGCTATATGCGGAAGACCTTGGGTTTACGTTACCTGTGATTAGTACCGCTATATGCGGAACACCTTTGGTTTACGTTAGCTGTGATTAGTACCGCTATATGCAGAACACCTTTGGTTTACGTTAGCCGTGATTAGTACCGCTATATGCGGAACACCTTTGGTTTACGTTAACTGTGATTAGTACCGCTTATGCGGAACACCTTGGGTTTACGTTACCTGTGATTCGTACCGCTATATGCGGAACACCTTGGGTTTACGTTACCTGTGATTAGTACCGCTATATGCGGAACACCTTTGGTTTACGTTAGCTGTGATTAGTACCGCTATATGCGGAACACCTTTGGTTTACGTTAGCTGTGATTAGTACCGCTTATGCGGAACACCTTGGGTTTACGTTACCTGTGATTAGTACCGCTATATGCGGAACACCTTGGGTTTACGTTACCTGTGATTAGTACCGCTATATGCGGAACACCTTTGGTTTACGTTACCTGTGATTAGTACCGCTATATGCGGAACACCTTTGGTTTACGTTAGCTGTGATTAGTACCACTATATGCGGAACACCTTTGGTTTACGTTACCTGTGATTAGTACCGCTATATGCGGAACACCTTGGGTTTACGTTACCTGTGATTAGTACCGCTATATGCGGAACACCTTTGGTTTACGTTACCTGTGATCAGTACCGCTATATGCGGAACACCTTTGGTTTACGTTAGCTGTGATTAGTACCGCTATATGCGGAACACCTTTGGTTTACGTTAGCTGTGATTAGTACCGCTATATGAGGAACACCTTTGGTTTACGTTAGCTGTGATTAGTACCGCTTACGCGGAACACCTTTGGTTTACGTTACCTGTGATTAGTACCGCTATATGCGGAACACCTTTGGTTTACGTTAGCTGTGATTAGTACCGCTTACGCGGAACACCTTTGGTTTACGTTACCTGTGATTAGTACCGTTATATGCGGAACACCTTTGGTTTACGTTAGCTGTGATTAGTACCGCTATATGAGGAACACCTTTGGTTTACGTTACCTGTGATTAGTACCGTTATATGCGGAACACCTTTGGTTTACGTTAGCTGTGATTAGTACCGCTTACGCGGAACACCTTTGGTTTACGTTACCTGTGATTAGTACCGTTATATGCGGAACACCTTTGGTTTACGTTAGCTGTGATTAGTACCGCTATATGCGGAACACCTTTGGTTTACGTTAGCTGTGGTTAATACCGCTTACGCGAAACACCTTTGGTTTACGTTAGCTGTGATCAGTACCGCTTACGCAGAACACCTTGGGTTTACGTTACCTGTGATTAGTACCGATATACGTTGAACAGTTTGTACTTATAAGGTTTTTGTATTTTTTCTAGTGGTGTTTAATGTTTTCGGTGACGAAAGTATGGGAGAGGTCTAGTATTGGTAATGTGGCGACCACGAGAATTATTACTTTTTTGGTGTTAAAATTTCAAAGAGCGGGAGACCATCTTAAGTGCTGCCGACGGTGGTTATCGAACCCACAATCTCACGAATGCAACCTCACTAGTACGTGACCCAAACCGTGCGGCCAATTATCTATTTGTAAAATTCTTGCGTATTTCTTAGATAATTTCAAACCCCTGTGGGTAGGGGCGGTAGAATAACAGCCACGGACTCCCCTGACTGTCGTAAAAGGTGACTGCAATGGGCCGCAGGTCCTCTTCACTTGGGATTGTTGGTTGGCAACCACGGAGCCCTTAGCTGAATCCTGACATTTCTTCCTCTTGACAGGATTCTGACAATCATGTATCCTATCCGACCTCCTTGTTCTTTTTCGACCCCGATGATATTTCGTATGGAGACCTAGGGAGTATTTTATTTTCTCGCCCTTCGGGACATTTACCTTTCTTCGGCAAATGCCTTCATATTTCAAATCCCGCTGTGGGTGCGGGCGGTAGAATAACACCCACGGTATCCCCTGCCTTTCGTAAGAGGCGACTAAAAGGGGCCTCAGGGGCTCTGAACTTTGGAGCGTGGGTTGGCGACCACGGGGCCCTTAGCTGAGTCCTGGCATTTCTTCCACTTACTTGTGACAGGCTCCTCAGTTTCATCTATCCTATCCGACCTCTCTTGGTCAACTCTTGTTCATTTCCGACCCCGACGCTATTAGGTTTGCGAGGGCTAGGGTGTCTTTCATTTTCACGCCCTTGGTGGCCCTTGTCTTCCTTTAGGCGATATCTTCATATTTCGAAGTGTCGGATCCCTTCCTTTTTTCCTTCTGATTAGTGTTCTATAGAGGATGGTTGCCTAGTTGTACTTCCTCTTAAAACAACAATCACCACCACCACCTCATATTTCATAGTGTCGGGTCCCTTCATTTTTTCTCCCCTATTAATGTTTTATAGAGGATGGTTGCCCAGTTATTCTTCCCCTTAAAAATAATAATCACCACTACCACCACCACTGATAATTTCAACTTCATGACACAATCTTAAATAGATGATCTGTCCTCTGGTCATACTTTTATGAACATCCTGTCTTTAAGAATTGTTTTTTGTGCTCAGACACTAGCGAATTTTAATAAATAATAATAATAATAATGTTAATTTCTTTACCTCCCACTAACTCCTTTTACGGTTTTCGAAGATGTCGAGGTGCCGGTATTTAGTCCTGCAGGAGTTCCTTTACGTGCCAGCAAATCTACCGACATGAGGCTGCCGTATTTGAGCAGCTTAAAATACCACCGGACTGAGCCAGAATCGATCCTGCTAAGTTCTGATCAAAAGGCCAGTGTCTCGACCGTCTGAGCCACTCAGCCCGGCAGAGAAGTTTTATAGGAGAAGGAACTGTCACTGATAAACGTGTTCATATTTGAATATTCGAACCTAAAGATGTACATTGTTAGTCGGTGGCTATATCCTATGCTCATTTACTAGCTATGAGTTGAGGCTTTCCCTTTACTGCCTAAAATGTCTAACTCAAGAACATATGAAAGAATATCATAACGTCCCTTTTAATGAAGGAATGGATATTACCGTTTGAGTGGAGACATTTATTGTGCGAATATGGAAGAAAATCGGATGGTGAAATCAATAGGAATTTATTACGGTAAAAGGAGGATATATTTTCAGGCTTCAGCAAAGAATTGTTACTAGTAATATTACAGAAGCTCAAAAAACTGTATTCCCGAAACATCGAACGAGTACAAAATCCACTCATGCAAGCAACTCAATTTTGAAAAACATTCTAGGGATATGCGCCACAAATTTCAGGTAAATGAAATATAATAATGACAATATATTCTGTATTTATTCCTTGAAATTACATTCCTTTTCTTAATCGTCGTTAATCCGGTCGATTAGATTAGCAGTTTGACTTTTTCCACCATTACGAGCGCTAATGTGAGTCATTGCCGAGCTTCACATAAGCACCACTACGAACACTAATGTGAATCAATGCTGAGTTTCACTTAAGCACCACTACGACCGCTATTGTCAGTCAATACTGAATTTCACTTAAGCACCACTACGACCGCTATTGTCAGTCAATACTGAGTTTCACTTAAGCACCACTACGACCGCTATTGTCAGTCAATACTGAGTTTCAGTTAAGCACCACTACGACCGCTATTGTCAGTCAATACTGAGTTTCAGTTAAGCACTACTACGACCGCTAATGTGAATCAATGCAGAGTTTCTATTAAGCCATTAACTTATAATTACATTCGGTGTGGATATTTCTCAAAAAATCAGAAACTAAGGAACACATTTCAGTAATAACTAAATAAGTTAATTTGGCTATGATTTGAATTGAAAAGAAAACGAGTAAATAAACTAGCGATTTTAGGCTGTTTTTCCAGAACTGCATTTTATCGGGATGTGATTCTTAAAAATGGTTTTTTCTTTAGTTTGATAGAGCTATCCAAGACTCACACCTTTCCGTGCTCTTCAGCCCTTCAACATTCGGCACAATTTAGGAAATTGCTTAATTTTACGTTGTTCGTAGACTGAGGACCCCTACTTTGTCTGATAAGAACTGTTTTCAACATTAAAAGGCTCTAAAGCGCGTTCAACAAGGTAGGAATCTATCTCAAGTACCAAAATATCAGCGCAATGATAATAACATTCAGATAGTAGAATGTATTACAAAACAATCAACTCCAGTTGTGATATAATTTCTATTTACCAATAATCGCCATTCAGAGATGATTTATTTAACCAATACGTTTGTCAGTGTTAAATTGAATCCTCATTTCAACACATCATTTCGTACTAGCAATAATAAATTCCCCTATTTTCCCAAAGAGCCACGAATACACATATTTTTACATCTTACAAGCTGTTTAAACGGGCTGTCACAAGAATTATTTGCTTTAAAAATTGATGTAAATCACGTAGAAATGGTGTTAGAGAAGTACAGAGAACTTTATGAGTTGGTTAAGAGGGAATTAAAACAGGATGAAAGGATTTATGAATTTGGCATATGGCTATTTTACTTCACAAGCCGACGTATTTACAGAGATAACATTTTACCATCATAACATGATAAATACTGTTACAGCTGTCCACAGGAGCTCGAGGAACAAGTACCAGGACAGTATTGCTGTATGAAAGAAATGACCACATAAAGGTATAAATCTAATACGAATATATTTATTATGTCTCTCTTTTTCTTTTCCTACTTTTTCTGTTTTGTTTCTGTTTTTATAACAAAATAAATTAACAGTAATGGTTGATAAAGCGAATTGGTCGCGCAGCTGTGAGCTTGCATTCGAACCCTCCTGTCGGCAGCCCTGTAGATTGTTTTCCGCGGTTTCCCATTTTCACACCAGGCAAATGCTGGTGATGTACACTAATTCAGGACACGGCAACTTCCTTCCCGCTCCTAGCCCTTTCCTACCCCATCGTCGCCATAAAACTTACCTGTGTCGGTGCGACGTAAAGCAGATTGTTAACAATCTAAGTATTGGTTGATCGATCAATCTGAATAACAAATTGAAGTAGTTAGTAAACATTCTAAGATTTGCACACATTAAGTCCAGCCCCATGGCCAAATAGTTAGCGTGCCAGCCTTTGGTCACAGGAGTACCGGGTTCGACTTCCGGCAGGGTCGGGAATTTTAACCATAATTAATTGCGCTGGTATGGGAGTTGAGTGTATGTATCGTCTTCATCATCATTTCATCATCATCATCATGACGCACGGGTCGCCTACGGGCGTCACATAAAAACCTGAATCTGGCGAGCACTCGCGGCACTAAAAGCCATACGCCATTTCATTCCGTTTGCACAAATTAAAATAGGTCGAGTGCCCTCAGAGCCTCATTAATAACAAGGGATAAATTGATTTCCCATTTTCTAATGTGTTTGCGTGCCTTCAAATACCAGTACAAACACCAGTGCACATTTGTAAGGGAAGGCAACTGCAATTGAACAAGTGAACGGGGAGTATCCCTAAGCTCATGTTACATGTAGGCCAAGAACAACTTAAATTCCGAAAAAATTGAGAAGTTAAATTTATAAAATAGGCGACAAGAAAAGAGAAAGGGGATGCTGAACCAAGCAAGAGATCCCATTACATTGCATTTACAGTAAAACCTATTGGGACATGAGGTCCAGTGAAATAGAGGATAATCCTATACTACTTTGTGAGTAGGAAGAATGAAACTTACAGCCGAAATAGAAGGAAAGAAAGGTTAAATTTAGAAATCCTAGCCGCAAGAAATAAGATTGAGAAAGGAAAAACGAGTGTCAACTCGTATTTCCTTTTAAGTTATTTTACCCACCTGGGCGGTTACCTTCGTTGCTTGAAGGAGCTATAAAACCTACATAATAGAGAACATAATAAAGTTAAAAGGCTTCATTAAAACGGACCTGGTAACGGCACTACCGTAAGCTTTGCATTCCGAAATGCTAGAGCATCAGCCACTGTAAGTTTCCAGAGTCACATGTTTACGACTTTTACTGGTTGCCCCAGAGCACCAACAGCCTTAAGCGAGGTGCAAAACTTAGCCGATGATCCACAAGTCAAAACAATCTTTAGAAGGCATCAGCAAGTCCCATTTATAATGACAGACAGGCATTTGATTTATAGCAGATATTACAGTAGAGGCAACCTTTAGCAGTGACATAACAGGAAGTGCCAAATCCTAAACATTACAATTCTTTCCAAAACGAAATTATCAACATAGGTTCCTATATGGCAACCTGAAATAGGTAAGCAATACCTATAAGTAGGCTTTAGAACTCATATTTGAATGCAGTCAAGTGTATCACCACTAAATGATACTAATGGCAGATGTTTAAAGTGCTGCTTAACTGCAGGGAGGGGCCTCCTTCATGTCACAAATAATTACCCGTTTAAAATTGTATACAAATTCATGAATGGAGATTTAGATGGTGTTTGAAGTCATGCCTAGGAATTCAGCCTGGTCGCCAGGGAAGGCTCGTATTGGACATTTCTGAGCTATGTGTTTGACTGATTACTTCTCGGCACCGCACTCACAACTGGCTGAATATACCCCATTGTAAATGAATTCGGCACAATTCCCGTAATTTATTCTGAACCTATTGAGAACACACCTGATGTTGTTTATGATATAGATTAAAGCCCACTGTTGTCATATGAATTCAGTACATCATAAACTGATCAGCTCTACCGTTGATCTACCATTCTCTTCCCATCGATCAGTTATATTAATCCCATCTTTCGCGAGCACACTAACTGCTTTCACAGAGGAGGGTTGAAATTGAAATAGTTTTACCCCAAACATGTAGGTATCATTATGTACCGGAAAAAGCTAGTTCTGGATAAGATTGTACTCTCCAACACTATCATTTTCTCGTTGTAAGTATGGAGTGGCTATGTGTCTAAGTGTGGGTAACGAAAATGTTGGAGTGGTATTTCATAGGCACATAGGTCAAATTTTAACTGAATTATTTCGCTCTGTTGGTGGTGTGCAGTCCGCCTCTGTGGTGTAGTGGTTAGCGTAATTAGCTGCCATCCCCGGAGGCCCGGGTTCGATTCCCCGCTCTGCCACGAAATTTGAAAAGTGGTACGAGGGCTGGAACGGGGTCCACTCAGCCTCGGGAGGTCAACTGAGTAGAGGTGGGTTCTATTCCCACCTCAGCCATCCTGGAAGTGGTTTTCCGTGGTTTCCCACTTCTCCTGCAGGCGAATGCCGGGATGGTACCTAACTTAAGGCCACGGCCGCTTCCTTCCCTCTTCCTTGCCTATCCCTTCCAATCTTCCCATCCCTCCACAACGCACCTGTTCAGCATAGCAGGTGAGGCCGCCTGGGCGAGGTACTGGTCATACTCCCCAGTTGTATCCCCGACCAAGAGTCTGAAGCTCCAGGACACTGCCCTTGAGGCGGTAGAGGTGGGATCCCTCGCTAAGTCCGAGGGAAAAACCGAACCTGGAGGGTAAACAGATGATGATGATGATGATGATGATGATGATGGTGTACATTTGTAAGGGAAGGCAGCTGCAATTAAACAAGTGAACGGGAAGTATCCCTAAGCTCATGTTACATGTAGGCCAAGAAAAACTTTAATTCCGAAAATAATCAGAAATTAAATTTAGAAAATAGGCCAACTTATAATAACTTATATAACAGATGGGACAGGTTTCCTCCGGTTACTCCTGTTTTCAGTGTAATCTTTCATTCCAGCAACACTCTCCAACAGTATTTCATCTGTCAGTCATTAATCATTGCCCCAAAGGAGTGCGACAAGCTTCGGCAGCCGGCACAATTCAAATCATCGCCGCCAGATGGAGGCTCCATTGAATTCCATTTCTGACCCGGTCGAATGACTGGAAACAGGCTGTGGATTTTCATTTGAATTATTATTATTATTATTATTATTATTATTATTATTATTATTATTATTATTATTATTATTATTATATAAATTTTCCCATTTCAAGGACGAATAGCTACCGCATTTAAACACTATTAAATACCTGAGCTTCGGCCAGGATCGGTCCTGTCATTGTGGGGCCGGAAAGATTACGACTGACGCACAACAACCCTGGGGTCAATAACAACAAGTACAAACAAATTGTCTGTCTGTCTGTCTGTCTGTCTGTCTGTCTGTCTGCCTGTCTGTCTGTCTGTCTGTCTGGCAATGGAAAAGTAAACCTATCCATCGTTCGTAAGTATCTTCGAAGGCTAAAAAGGGATACAAAAATGCATGGATTTGGAGTAAAATGTTTTGCAGTTCTCTATTTTTAGAAATGTAATATGTAAAGGAATTCACGTAGGGAAGGTGATTGGATGAGTTCCAGAGTGGCCCATTCAGTGACCGTACCTAAGGTAAATACCACAGCAGGTATTCATGCATAGAACTGTTATCAGTATGATAGATAATGCTGGACTTCTAGGAAACTTCGATTTTAATGAGGAAACGTCTTACAAATGCGTCAGCTACTTAATTGTTAGAGTTTACACGTATTAGCGTGTTAGGAATATCAAGTGATAAGTTTTTTAATTAATAAACTAGTGTTATCTAGAAAACCTGTTTAGAGTTTCAGGACATTCCTTTCAATAGCAGGTATTTAAGTAAGATTTGAACATAACGAAACCCAATATATGTTTTTTCAAATCATTCACAATATTGTGGTAAGGAAGGATGTGAACGCAGAGTGCCAACGGAAGGCCCATGAAAGGTGAGAATGCTTGTAGGGCCGTCGGCAGGTGTAACAATAGCCCCTACAGATTGTTGAAGTCCGCGATACGGTGGCCCCTCCGAAGAAGCTGGAAGTCGACTGTCAGTGTAAGAAGTCACCCAGAATGATCTGGAGGTCGAAACTGCAGGAATCTTCCTCTGGCTTATACAAAGAGTGGAGCCAATGGCATTGAATCGATCCTGAATCAGCTGCGAGTGAATACCCCAATGAAGATCTCTCCGTATATTAACACCTATTACTTCCAGTGATTCCTATACGGAACTTTCACCGCATCAACGTCGTAATTAAAACCGAAAGGAATTTTCCTATTAGTGAAGCTCTCAAGGCCCGGGCGAGATGGCCGTGCAGTTAGGAGCGCGCAGCTGTGAGTTCCCATCCTGGAGATAGTGGGTTCGAACCCCACTGTCAGTAGCCTTGAAGATGGTTTTCCGTGGTTTCCTATTTTCACACCAGGCAAATGCTGGGGCTGTAGCTTAATTACGGGCACGGCCGCTTCCTTCGCATTCCTAGGCCTTTCCTGTCCCATCATCGCCATAAGACATATCTGTGTCGGTGCGACGTAAAGCAAATAGAAAAAAAACCTCTCAAGATGAATTTTATCTCCGTATATCATCATACCATTGCATGTTGTCCATCTCACAACATTGTCGAGATCTTTTTGCAGTTGCTCAGGCTTGTAACTTATTTATTACTCCATACAGTACAACATCATCCGCAAAAAGCCTTATAATAATAATAATAATAATAATAATAATAATAATAATAATAATAATAATAATAATAATAATAATAATAATAATAATAATAATAATAATAATAATAATAATAATATTTGTTTACGTCCCACTACCTACTTTCTCTGTTTGTATCGGAGACGCCGAGGTGCCAGAGTTTAGTTCCGCGGGTGTTCGTTTACCTTCCAGTATTGTACGGGTACGAGGCTGACGTATTTGAGCACCTTCAAATTCCAACGCACTGAGCCAGGATTGAACCTGCCAAGTTTGGGTTTGAATGCCAGTGCCTCAGGAGGAGTAGGAGTGCGACAGGCTACGGCAGCCGGCACAATTCCTATCCTCGCCGCTAGATGGGGCTTCATTCATTCCATTCCTGACCCGGTCGAATGACTGGAAAGAGGCTGAGGATTTTCATTTTTCAATACTGCCTTGAGGAATTCCCGACTTAGTAACTACAGGATCAGATAATGCTTCACCTACTCTAATTCTCTGTAATTTTTGAGAATTATAACCACCCATTCAGTCACTCTTGCCCGACTCATTCGCAGAGGGCCCTGTGGCCCGGGGACTGGGTACCTGTGTTTGTTCCAACACTTTCCTCTTCGTATATTCACACAACACACTACATTACCAACCACCAAAAAAACACGCATTAGTGCTTACATTCCTCCATATAAGGTCGGCGTTAGGAAGGGCATCCGGCCGTAAAACATGAAACAATTCACACGTGCGACACAATTCGCACCCACGATCCCACAAGTGCGGAAAAAGCGGAAGAAAAACAAGAATAAAAAGAAGAAGATTATTCAGTCACTCTTGTGCCCAGTCCAATTGCACTAATTTTTGCCAATAGTCTCCGATGATACCCTATCACGGTACAGTCCATTTGACTTCCTGAATGAAAGATACCTGCTATATCTTGCTGGAATCCTACAAGTTGAGCTGCAGTGGAATGACCTTTCCTAAAGCCGAACTGCCTCTATCGAACCTGTTATTAATTGCACAAACATGTCTAATATAATCAGAAGAGAGAGAGGGGAAAAAGTCTATAAGGGATAGCTGTCGCAGAACAAGGAGTATCGTACGGTAACAGCATCGAATTTATACTAATTTTCACACTTCTTTCCTAATGATAAAATGAGCTTACATATTTTTAAATCTCGAAATTCCCCTGTTGTACAGCTATCCCCGATCATAAAATCTCTAATTTTCTTTAAATATAGCATATGAATGGTGATTTAAATATGACAATGAATTATGTAAAATTTCTAAACAAAGATATTTTAAAAAAGAAACAGTATTAACAAAACTAAAGATGAAATTAACTGAAGATTTTGTGACAGATCCTCGCATACAGAAGAACAACCCAATCACCTCCCAGCAAGGCGGGTGTGTTGTACTTTTCTTCAAAGTACTTAAAATGTCTCTTCATTTCAGAATCAACTTATCTGGCTTGTGAATTGTTACTCTCAAACCTTAGTGTTGGATCAATAACAACGCCGATGTTCCTCTTCTTGTCAATCGCGACAGTGTCTGCACGTTTACTGGATCCATCGCTAGAGATACGGTGCACTTCTTCAAAGACTTCAAATCTGCCAGATTCCCTAAAGCTCAAATGCAACACAAACCAAGCCGACTACCGGGCGAGTTGGCCGTGCGCGTAGAGGCACGCGGCTGTGAGCTTGCATCCGGGAGATAGTAGGTTCGAATCCCACTGTCGGCAGCCCTGAAAATGGTTTTCCGTGGTTTCCCATTTTCACACCAGGCAAATGCTGGGGCTGTACCTTAATTAAGGCCACGGCCGATTCCTTCCAACTCCTAGGCCTATCCAATTCCATCGTCGCCATAAGACCTATCTGTGTCGGTGCGACGTAAAGCCCCTAGAAAAAAAAGCCAAGCCGATGGGCCCGTAATTTTCGGCTTCATGTTTATAACCTTTTCATTTATACACAAAGCTACTGTAGCAAATCTCCATTAATTTGTTTCAGTTCCTTCATGTCCGGCCCGTTGCCTGAATGGTCAGTGTACTGGCCTTCGACGTTCAGAGCGTTCGATTCCCGACCGGATCGGGGATTTTAACCTTAATTGGTTAAATCCCATGGCTCGGGGGCTAGTTGTGTGTGGCGTATTCTACATTAGAAATCATCCTAGGTAAGGCCCTCATCTTCACACACATGCAGGTCGCCTAATAGACCGTCTACTAGAAAAAGTCCTGCACCAGGCCTCTCCGGAGGCCGTACGCCATTATTATTAGTTCCTTCATGCAAATAGTAATAAAATAAGTACATCAGGTATGGTACTATATCCCATCCAATCATCTTCAGTATATCCCCAGTAATCTTATCAATCCCAGGTGCTTTTCTATTCTTCAAATTTTGTATCTTATTGTAAATGTCTTTGTTATCGTAGGTAAAGTTCAATACTTTGGTAGTATTAGTCACCTCCTGTATCAGGACATTACCCCTGTAACCAACAACCTTTACATACTGCTGACTGAATACTTCTGCCTTCTTTAGATCCTTACATACACACTTCCCTTGTTCATTAATGTGTCCTGGAAAGGTGGGAAATTTTGAAATGAGCGCGCAGTATATTAACGTTTTATGAATTAAATTGATTGCAAACGGGATACTTTCACCATCAGCTAAATGAATTATTTTATAACTGCTTTTAAACCAATTATGTTTAAAAAATACTTAACATTCTATAAATAAATAATTTAATGATTTCATCATTAACAGTTGAACATTCTTACCCAACTTATAAATTTACTAGCTGCCTATCTTTACTTCCTGACACTAAGGGGACAATACAACTGAATATATTTAACTAACATATTTCTTTTCTTTTTTAGAATTTCATCGCAGTATTTCATATTACAGTGCACAAACCGAAGTCGTACTCTATTTAGATGTAACCACTGCTGCCACACCACAATAAACAACTGAGTCTCGCTAGCACAGAATGTGCTGAACTCGCCCATTGCCCGCTTTTCCTCGAGTTGATACGGCATGACTTATACCATCCTTCGAAAATATTCGTAAATTGACCCGACACTCCTAACTGATGGTTGCAAGACTACCTTTCTTCCCTCAATTGTCTCTGGATTGAAATTGCAACTTAGAGAATTGCCTTTCATCCTCGTTTCCATTGTTGGTATCGCACATCACCTTACTTTATTATTGGGTTGCATCTCACCTATACTTTCGATGTATCTAGACCAGTACTTCGCAAACATTTTATGTCGCTATGACATGCATCTTTGCACTTTCAAAGATAATTAATTTCGTGTGGCTATATCTAGCCGAGTGCAGCCCTTGTAAGGCAGACCCTCCGATGAGGGTGGGCGGCACCTGCCATTTGTAGGTAACTGCGTGTTTTTGTGGTGGAGGATCGTGTTATGTGTGGTGTGTGAGTTGCAAGAATGTTGGGGACAGCACAAACACCCAGTCCCCGGGCCATTGGAATTAACCAATTAAGGTTAAAATCCCCGACCCGGCCGGGAATCGAACCCGGGACCCTCTGAACCGAAGGCCAGAACGCTGACCATTCAGCCAACGAGTCGGACTACTTTCAAAGATCATAATGTTGATAACGGTTACGCGTTCCGGATGTACCTTCCGACTACCGAGTTGCGCTATGTTTAGTTGAAGCTAGAAGGCAGGACAGTTGATTATTGTAAACATTCATACTGGTAACAATAACACGGAACTTCATTCAGATGAAAAAAGAAACAATTGCGGAGCAAATGATGACCTGCGCGCGGCATTTATAAATTACCTTAAACTGCGGGTCACTCTCGATGAACCCCTCTGATGGAGCATAACATTACTCTGGAAACTGAGGACGTTCTTGTAGTAGAAATATGCCGTTCTTTGTTTAATAGCGTGCCTTTTTTACAGGTATTTTATAGTGTTTTAACGTATGTGTTATCATTAGTGTTTTTGATAGACTAAAAAATCCTTTTTAAAGCTGCAATTTTTATCTTTATGGCTGCATCGCCGAATAATCTCAAGTGTCGTATGTTGTAGACAAGTCGTTGACTGAAGGAAAATGAAATATTTCCAGATATTATTAGTGCCAAGTCGGGTATCGATGAAATGACAGCTGCAGTATATTAGAGAATGCCTCTTTGTCAGCAAACAGCAGTGATATTCAGGAAAACTCCAATGTTGTTTCTTTTGCAGAATGTAGCTATTTAAGACCAAATGTATTAAAAGATGTTGAGGCAATTTATTTTATACTTTATAACTGTTACGATCATCAGACCGTCGAAACTAATTTATGAATAAATAACATTTAGAAAATACCTAAAAAGGAAACAAATGAAATGAAATGAAATGTCGTATGGCTTTTAGTGCCGGGATATCCCAGGACGGGTTCGGCTCGCCAGGTGCAGGTCTCATTATTTGACACCCGTAGGTGACCTGCGCGTCGTGATGAGAATGAAATGATCATGAAGACAACACACACAGCCAGCCCTCGTGCCATTGGAATTAACCAATTAAGGTTAAAATCCCCGACCCGACCGGGAATCGAACCCGGGACCCTCTGAACCGAAGGCCAGTACGCTGACCGTTCAGTCAACGAGTCGGACAAGGAAACAAATGGTGGGGATAAAAGTCTGTTGGTGTCACCATTTAGAACCCCTGGGGGATATGCAGCCACATAACGTTGTGGACGGGTAAGTAGTCAGCTTAACTTCTAGGCATTCCTGTGCGAGGGCACCTGCATTGTCGCTGCTGTAGAGCGGGTTGTAGCTTCCCCAGGAGGAACATTCCTGCTATGTAGTGATGCGATATTCCATTGATATTACTGAATTGATTCATTTGATTCCGTTCACGTTACTGAATGAATACGGTGATCCGATTCGCGACACATTAGTGTCACCGTTCTTATTGCATTTGTGTATTGTGTACTGATAAGACAGCAGCAACAACATTCGATGTTTGCTGCTGCCGTCTGGTTTTCATTCTATAAACTGCTTTCCTATGTGTCATCTACCTTTCAAATTCAGATTTCTCCTGCTGCTACCGCTTCACATCAAGTTTTAGTTTTACAAAGCCTCTCGCCACAGTGACAACTTCATTAAATAAGTATCCAGAATTAGATGAAAACATATGTGTACACGCAATCATCAATGATCTGATGTTCCCTTTCAATTGTTTGCCTAGTCTTTTCTTAAATGAATTCAAAGAAGCTATATATAAAATAAATCAAGACCTGGTGCGTGTCGAAATGTGGACGAGATTAAAAGGACTCAGGATGAACCCCGTGGAATCTCAAGGTATAGTAATAAGTACAGCGAAGACACATTATCATTTAAGGGAAGTAGATCCCCCCTCCCCACCATTAATAACATTAAATGAAATCATAATTCCTTTTGAGGAGTTGAGGAGTACGTAGGTTTTTGTTCTGCATAGCGGGGATATTGTTTCACTTGAAATATACAGTTCTTGTATACCGGATTATTTTTATTTTCTTCTTTTTTGTAATACACATACATACAGTAAGAGTTTTGTTTGTACACGGCTCAGAATTTAAAAAATAATGGTATTTCTGTGTCGGTCGTGTCCACAGTAAGAAGGAAATTCATTATTTAATTTTCTGTCATCTGTCTGTCTGAATGTACGGCTATCATGAGAAAATGGCTGAAGGGAATTTTATGAAATTTGGTATGTGAATTCAGGGAATAAAGCACTGCTGTCTAGGCTGCAAATAGTTTCATTCACGCTGGATGAAATGATAGTTTAGGGGAAGTGGACAACATTTTTTAAATACCTATGTTGCTGGTCCGATCGAAAAGGTACTGCATAAAAAATGTTTTATAGAACACAACTTATGATCATTTATGACATATATTTTTACCGCACCGGCTGTGATAAGAGAAATATTCATGAATTTCGATTTTCGTTGCTTGGTCCATACCAACACCGAACATAGCTTATGTGGAAATATTGCTCAACGGCGTTGACTGGTGATGGTTTTGATTGTGACTATCTTACGGTGTAAAAACCCACGACCATCGGTCCATATCGACAAGAAAATTGTTAATGTGATTATGAAAATGAGAAAAATCATATAGTAACGATCGCTTGGAGAATAAGACAAGAGAGGGTGATGACAAAAGGAAGGACTCCCTTTACATTAGATGCCCTAATATCACAGAGTCGGCAGAAAACTAAATGTGATGGCCAACAATGTCGAAAGCCATAAATCTAATCAACAATAACATTTCATTGACCATTGTTGTGATGTGATTTGTCCCTTATGTTACCACTCATCTCCGACAGATGGGATTACTGCTGCGTGTCTGAATATTAGCTGAAAGTTGCTGGGGAGATAGATAACTTTGCACCGGACGAATTGGCCGTGCGGTTGGGGGCGCCCAGATGAGAGATGAGAGCTTACATCCGGGAGATTGTGGGTTCGAGCCCCACCCTCGACAGCCCTGATGATGGTTTTCTGTGATTTCCCATTTTCACACGAGGCAAATGCTGGGGATATTCCTTAATTAAAGCCACGGCCGCTTCGTTTCCACTCCTAGGCCTTTCCTCTCCCATCGTCGCCATAAGACCTATCTCTGTCGGTGCGACGTAAAGCAAGGATAACTTTGCACATGTTACACGATTGTCCTTTGAACGACGGACACTACAGATTCAATGAAACTAGATGTAAAACTGCGCGCAAACAAGTGCATTTATTGTCAAAGAGCAAAAGTCTTCAAACACACAAATAATGCTATCGGAACTTTCAGTCAAGTCAGTGATCGCTTCTGTCACATCCATGTGGACACAGTAGGACCAGTACCTTGTTCTCAACCCTTCACATACCTAACACGTTGGCCAGAAGCAGTACCACTAAAGGACATTACCACAGAAGCTGTTGCTGGTACTCTCTTGTCATTATGGATTGCACGTTCCGGTGTCCCTAAATTCATCACCACCGACAGATGTGACGACAGTTCGATTGTCAGCTGTTCACTACCTTACAAGAGGTTTGGGAATACATCACATAAAAACTACTGCCTACTATCCCACTGCCAATGGGGGCGTCGAACGCTTGCAACGTTACCATACGCTAATAACAATAATAAGGTTGCCTTAAGAGCTTGCCCGTCAGAGGTCTGGGTTAACAACTTACCTACCATCTTAGTGGGCCTCTGTGCATATGTAATTCCAGAATTGAATGCCAGTCCAGCAGATATGACTCTCTGTGTTACAACCAAACTCCCAACACCATTGGCCTGCGACATTCCTTCTTTTGTCTTCAACCTGAGACGGCACATAGCCTCACTGAAGCCAATCAACATTCGACATCACTCTGTGAATTCTACCTTCATCCACCCAGAACTAATGACAACTTCCGATCTATTCATCAGACAAGATGCAGTTAGAAAACCTCTCCGAACTATTTACAATGGACCGTATCTTGTAATCAAAATATCTGAAAAGAACTTCACTCTGGAGACACCTCATGGTCAACAGAACCTCTCCATCAACAGACTTAAAGCAGCGTTCCTGCTACATAACGTTGAACCTGCATCACCCAAGTCCTCAGCGCCAGTGCAACCCAGCTCCATGATCAACCTTGGAGATGACTATCAGTACAGCAAGTGGATTACACGTTCTGGTCGCACACTGCGTTTCCCAACTAGATCTATCCACGTTGTCACTGGGGAAGGAGTAATATTTTTTCTTAGAATTTGTTTCACGTCGCACAGACACAGATAAGTCTTATAGCGACGATGGGATAGGAAAGGCCTAGGAGTGGGAAGAAAGCGACCGTGGCCTTAAAGGAACAGCCCCAGCATTTGGCTGGTGTGAAAGTGGGAGATCAAAGAAAACAATCTTCAGGGCTGTAGAGAGTAGGGCTCGAACCCACAATCTCCCGGATGTAAGCTCACATCTCTCATCTGCGCGCCCCCAACCGCACGGCCAATTCGTCCGGTGCAAAGTTATCTATCTCCCCAGCAACGTTCAGCTAATATTCAGACACGCAGTAATCATTTGAATAATCATATTCACAATTTCCTTGTCGATATGGAGCGATGATCTCGCGATTTTACACCTTAAGGTAGTCATGATCAAAACCATCACCAGTTAACGGCGTTGAACAATATTTCCATATAAGCTATGTTCGGCGTTGGTGTGGACCAAGCAACGAAAATCGAAATTCATGAATATCTCTATTACCACAGCCGGTGCGGTAAAAACGTATAAGACATATATGATCGAGAACGTAATTCTATATAACTTTCGTTACGTAGTATTTATCGATAAGACCACCAATAACACAGATATTAGAGAATTACATTTTAGGTATTTCACTAAACTACCATTTCACTCTGCGTGAATAAAATTATTTATAGCCTAGATTGCAGTGCCTTATTCCCCAACTTAACATACCGATTTTCATTCCTTTCGGCCGTTTACTCGTGATACGCGTACATACAGACAGACAGGTGATGGAGAATTAAAAAATGCATTTCCTTCTCACTGTGGATACGACCAATACAGAAATACCATTATTTTTTAATTCTGAGCAATATACAGGCAAAACTCTTATTTTATATGTGTATGCTGGAATGATTGGAATAAGAAACATATGAAAATCAGCCGTTACGCAAGAACTGTGTATTTCAAAGTAAACAACATCCCCGTTATACAAGACAAAAACCTACATACTCCTCTTTGTTTACTACGTCCTATTTCCATGAAAATGAGAAATCATATTTTCTCGTCACAGAGAAAAATGACCTCGTTAGCGACAGCAGAGTACTCATATCACGCTAGGGAATTCAAAGCAGTTACATTTTTTGTCACCACATTACCGAAAAAAGGTTCAAAACATACCGGAGCTCTGAACGCTATTTAACTTCAAAGGTAAGGGAAAAAGAATATTGAGAACGCCCGTAAAACCCGTTCTCATTTTGTCTAGTAATGGAGCTGTTCTGTCGCAGGTCGAAAACACAAGGACACAATTGACAACGTTCCTAAGGTAGAACTTAATGAGTTCTATTAGTAAATTGTTATTTGTACCTGACGATCCGAACTGAGTAGTTCCTGGCAGTAGACAGCTACTTTGTTAATAATAATAATAATAACAATAATAATAATAATAATAATAATAATAATAATAATAGAACAAATTAACTTTCTGAAATAAATAGCAGGAATAGCTTGATTTCAGATATCATTTGAGAAGACTAAATTCATGAAAAATATTAGGGATTAACCCATAGCACTAAAATGGAGAACGGAAAAAGCAACAAGATTAATACATTTAAATAATTAGGTCAAATAATTCAGATTACTGGACTCGATAAGGAAATAAGGAATCAAACAGATCACGAGAAAGGAAAATGAAACTACCAACTGACAAAAGATACCTACAGTAAGAAGAATCTCTCAAGGAACACTAAAATCAAACACTACAACACAGTAATCAAACTAGGGAGTGTGTATGCCAGAGAATGCTAGGGGCTTTACGTCGCACCGACACAGATAGGTCTTATGGCGACGATGGGATAGGAAAGGCCTAGGAGTTGGAAGGAAGCGGCCGTGGCCTTAATTAAGGTACAGCCCCAGCATTTGCCTGGTGTGAAAATGGGGAAACCACGGAAAACCATCTTCAGGGCTGCCGATAGTGGGATTCGAACCTACTATCTCCCGGGTGCAAGCTCACAGCCGCGCGCCTCTACACGCACGGCCAACTCGCCCGGTGCCAGAGAATGCATGGTATCTATAAAAATCGGTGATATAGAGAAGAAAAGAAAAATATTGAGAAAAAATCGGTGACCATCGAAAACGAAAGAAGAAAAGTTTAAGACAATGGAGGAATACAAGAGCTAAGGAAACTGAATGATGACAGACACGAAATGAAAGCGGAGAATTAAGCTTTTCGGTCACACAAAGAAGATGAGTAGCATTAAATTGACGAAACAATTGTTCAACCATATTTACAATCAATGGAACCAAGGAATTAAAAAAAGATATAACAGGGATCGGAATAATAGAGGGTCCGCCTCTGTTGTGTAGTGGTTAGTGTGATTAGCTGCCACCCCCCGGAGGCCCGGGTTCGATTCCCGACTCTGCCACGAAATTTGAAAAATGTTGCCAGGGCTGGAACAGGGTTCACTCAGCCTCGGGAGGTCAACTGAGTAGAGGTGTGTTCGATTCCCACCTCAGCCACCCTGGAAGTGGTTTTCCGTGGTTTCACACTTCTCCTCCGGACAAATGCCAGGATGGTACCTAACGTAAGGCCACGGCCACTTACTTTTCTCTTCCTTGTATATCCCTACCAATGTTCCGATCACCCCGCAAGGCCCCTGTCCAGCATAGCAGATGAGGCCGCCTGGGCGAGGCACTGGTCATCCTCCCCAGTTGTACCGCCACCCAGAGTCTGAAGCTCAGGAACACTGCCCTTGAGGCGGTAGAGGTGGGATCCCTCGCTGAGTCCGAGGGAAAATCCGACCCCGGAGGGTAAACAGATAAATAATAATATGAAGGAATAACATTTTTTTTTTTTTTTTTTTTTGCTATTTGCTTTACGCCGCACCGACACAGATATGTCTTATGGCGACGATGGGATAGGAAAGGCCTAGGAATTGGAAGGAAGCGGCCGTGGCCTTAATTAAGGTACAGCCCCGGCATTTGCCTGGTGTGAAAATGGGAAACCACGGAAAACCATCTTCAGGGCTGCCGACAGTGGGGCTCGAACCCACGATCTCCCGATTACTGGATACTGGCCGCACTTAAGCAACTGCAGCTATCGAGCTCGGTAAAGAAGGAATAACAGAAGAAATAATAAAGACAGAACTACGTTCAGAAGATTGACATAAAATTTTATGAGTATCAAGGAGGAGAAGAGGAAAGGAAATAATGTCTAGACACGAGATGAGGCAACATCAAAATAAAAGGATGGAGAACCATTGAAGGCCAAGAAAAGAAAGGTCACGATTAATGGACAGTGTTACTTTCCGTGGTCATTAAATTGTCAAAATCGAAAGCAAGTAATCTGAGGGGACCTCGAATCAGTCCTCAAATATAAGTAAAAATTCCTTGCCTAGCCGGGAATCGAATCCAGGCTAAGGGGTAGGTACGCTACTCTTAGACCATGGGATCGAATTCTATATACCTGTACTATTAATAAAAATTAAATTGTAGAGTGTTGCTGGTATCAAATATGACAGGGAAAACAGGAGTACCAGGAGGAAGTCCTGTCCCGGCTCCGCTTTATCCAGCACAAATCTCACATGGAGTGACCGAGATTTGAATCGCGGAACCCAGTGGTGAGAGGCTGGCCCAATGCCATGGACTCTGTAAAATGCTTCTGCATAAATTTGGTAAATGAAATTAATAAAGTATAGTAAAATTGTTTACATATAGACTAAAGCAAAGCAAAGAAGGGACACATTTGATTCATTCAAAATCAGAATAATAAAAACAAAATATACTTAATCAACTTAAGTCTTGTTCGTGAATCCGTAACCCTGTGGAAGGAAACAGTAGAAAATCCCGGAACATTTCGTGTCCAACTCTTTGTCGGAATAATCACCGTACTGGCTTCGGTTCGATTCCCGGACAGTAAGATTAATTTATCTGCGTATAATATATTTCTATGATTAGAGAACCGAGTTTCTGTGATCGTCTTAACATTCATCTTCATTTATCTACACCGCATTAATAACACAAACCATTACAGAAACATGCAAAATTGAATATATAATATTCTTTACAGGATTGACTTCAGGAAGGACATTCGGCCGTAAAACTAGGCTTAATCCACATTAGTATTTATCGCACAAGTACGACTCATTAGCTGTATGGTCAACGTTGAGGCCTTTGTTTCACAGGATCCCGTGTTCGATTCCCGGCCTGGTCGGGGAATTTAATTGCGTGTGATTAATTCTTTTGGCTCGGGAACTGGGTGTTTGTATTTGTCCAAACACTCTCCTCTTCGTACTATATTACCAACCACCACAGAAATGCGCAATAGTGATTACATCCCTCCACCTTGGGTTGACGTCAGGAAGGGCAGCCAGCCTTAAAACAGCACCACATCCACATGTGTGACACAGTTTGCACCTGCGATCGCACGGGTTAGGGAAAAGCGGTAGCAGAAGAAGAATATTGATCCCAGATGATTGGGAAGAAGCCTGAAATACACTGACTGACAGAGCAAATGCAACACCAAGAAGGAGTGGTTCGAAAGGGATGAACGTTGGGGAAAAAACAGAGACGGCACGGACGAATAATTGATGTTTATTTCAAACCGATATGCAGGTTACACAATGCGCACGGCATCGACTCAGTAGGATGTAGGACCACCGCGAGCGGCGATGCACGCAGAAACACGTCGAGGTACAGAGTCAATAAGAGTGCGGATGGTGTCCTGAGGGATGGTTCTCCATTCTCTGTCAACCATTTGCCACAGTTGGTCGTCCGTACGAGGCTGGGGCAGAGTTTGCAAACGGCGTCCAATGAGATCCCACACGTGTTCGATTGGTGAGAGATCCGGAGAGTACGCTGGCCACGGAAGCATCTGTACACCTCGTAGAGCCTGTTGGGAGATGCGAGAAGTGTGTGGGCGGGCATTATCCTGCTGAAACAGAGCATTGGGCAGCCCCTGAAGGTACGGGAGTGCCACCGGCCGCAGCACATGCTGCACGTAGCGGTGGGCATTTAACGTGCCTTGAATACGCACTAGAGGTGACGTGGAATCATACGCAATAGCGCCCCAAACCATGATGACGCGTTGTCTAGCGGTAGGGCGCTCCACAGTTACTGCCGGATTTGACCTTTCTCCACGCCGACGCCACACTCGTCTGCGGTGACTATCACTGACAGAACAGAAGCGTGACTCATCGGAGAACACGACGTTCCGCCATTCCCTCATCCAAGTCGCTCTAGCCCGGCACCATGCCAGGCGTGCACGTCTATGCTGTGGAGTCAATGGTAGTCTTCTGAGCGGACGCCGGGAGTGCAGGCCTCCTTCAACCATTCGACGGGAAATTGTTCTGGTCGATATTGGAACAGCCAGGGTGTCTTGCACATGCTGAAGAATGGCGGTTGACGTGGCGTGCGGGGCTGCCACCGCTTGTGCGGCGGATGCGCCGATCCTCGCGTACTGACGTCACTCGGGCTGCGCCTGGACCCCTCGCACGTGCCACATGTCCCTGCGCCAACCATCTTCGCCACAGGCGCTGCACCGTGGACACATCCCTATGGGTATCGGCTGCGATTTGACGAAGCGATCAACCTGCCCTTCTCAGCCCGATCACCATACCCCTCGTAAAGTCGTCTGTCTGCTGGAAATGCCTCCGTTGACGGCGGCCTGGCATTCTTAGCTATACACGTGTCCTGTGGCACACGACAACACGTTCTACAATGACTGTCGGCTGAGAAATCACGGTACGAAGTGGGCCATTCGCCAACGCCGTGTCCCATTTATCGTTCGCTACGTGCGCAGCACAGCGGCGCATTTCACATCATGAGCATACCTCAGTGACGTAAGTCTACCCTGCAATTGGCATAAAGTTCTGACCACTCCTTCTTGGTGTTGCATTTGCTCTGTCAGTCAGTGTAAAACAAAATTCGTGTTTTTCTGTCAAGCAAAATTAAATTGCATTAACTGAAATATCTTACAGCATCTATGATCTTGACAGTAATTCCAATGCATTGTAGAGCTGCTTGGGTAACTGCATATTTGAGCAGCATTTGCACAAACTCTTCGCTTTAAGTTTCCAGAAGAAGAAAGGAGAAACAGAAATAAAGTTTCGTTTGAAATAAAAACGGTGTACAATTTCCCTTTTGTAAAAGCAAATGATCATAAACACATCTTTGAACAAATAAAACTCAAATTGGCAACGTTTAATTTATTTGAATCAAATGAGTCCTTTACCATCTGTATGGAATTTGGAGTCAACAAGTGTAGGATTAATTGCATCGAAAGTGGAGGGAGAAACTGACTCGGTGCCTATGAATCCACCTAGAATTAAGTAATCAGTTCACTAGAGTATGACGATATGAGGCCTCTTCAATAAAAAAGAGTTCTATACGTCTCTCAGTAATGGCCATCTATCAATACTTCCCATCAGCCATCTGTACTTTAACGCACTTAGAGGCTTCTATATGTTTCTCAGTCATGGTCATCTATCAATACTTTCCATCGGCCATCTGTACTCTAACGCACTTTATTTAATGAGATATATACGTCTCTCAGGCATGGCCATCTATCAATACTTTCCATCGGCCATATGTACTATAACGCACCTCAATAAAAGCGACTTCTATATGTCAGTCATGGCCATCTAACAATACTTCCCATCGGCCATTTGTACTCTAACGCACTTCAATAAAAGAGATATATGTCTCTCAGTCATGGCCATCTATCAATACTTTCCATCGGACATTTGTACTCTAACGAACTTCAATGAAAGGGACTTCTGTATGTCTCTCAGTCATGGCCATCTATCAATACTTTCCATCGATCATCTGTACTCTAATGCACTTCATTTAATGAGATATATACGTCTCTCAGTCATGGACATCTATCAATACTTCCCATCGGCCATCTGTACTGTAACGCACTTCAATAAAAGAGACTTCAATATGTCTCTCAATCATGGCCATCTATCAATAGTTCCCATCGGCCATCTGTACTGTAACGCACTTCCTTGATAATATTTTATTATCGTCTTGTTTTCTATGGCGTGGCTCAGGCTGTAGAGCTTGCCATTACGCCCAACCATAATACACTGTTTAATTTAAGTTAAATCTTACAATATACTAAAATTGTGCACGGTAACTTATAAACAAACTGTAATAGCTTTTCATATAGGTCCTATGGTTAATATTTACATGAAGAAGGTAAAATATCTTAGATATGTCCTATAGACAATGTTTTTAAATAATGTTTGCAACACCTTCTTTTGAACACTTGAGTATTAGGAATGTCTATAATTTCAGCCGAAAGGGAATTTCACAGGCGGATAGTAGCGGGGATGAATGACTCACTGTACCTGGTAGTGTGATGGGTAGGGAAATTTAGCAGGGAGTTAGTCAATGACCTTACTGTGGTGATCATTTCTGGCTGATAGGTACTGAAGGCCATCGCCCAAGTAAACCAATGTTTCGCTCCGTAGTATACTATGAAACACTGACAAAGAGTGCAGATTTCATCTCTCCTTTAAACATAGCCAAGAGAACTGATTGAGGTAGCGTGAGATATGGCAATGTCTCGGTTCATTGAAGACTAGCAAATGTACCCGTGCTTTGCTACGGTATTCTACACTGTATATGGATATCGAAGTAAATTACTGTACATGCAGTGAATAAGAATTTTTTAATTACGTGTCCCTTAGCGTCATCCGAGAAACAGCATGGGGAGCTTCCCATACGTTGTTTCCAATGTAAATTGTGAGTTGCAGTGTTGTGATGATAACGGCGGCTCACTTGTCTACTGCCATTCAGAGTCGAGTTGGGAAGTTTACACTATAATAGCAGGTCCCATTGCCTACTGGGCGGTCACAATCGATCTGGGGAGTTTTCGTTACAGTGGTAGGCCCACTTTCCTACTTCCAGACAGATTACAGTTGAAGATTTTTACTATAATGGCAGGAAACTTCCTACTGCCAGCCAAAATTGAGTTGTGCTCTTATCATTATAACGGGAGGCCGCTTTTCCTACTACCAATCAGCTTACTGCCGGTCACACCGAGTTGGTGAGTTTCTATTAAAATAACAGGCCACTATGCCTCATGCTAGGCACATTTTAGATGGGTACATTTGTTTATAATGGCGGGCACCCTTGCCTACGGCCAAACAAAATCGGGTAGGGGAATTTTGAACAAAATTGCAATTCGGCAATAGAAATCGAATTATTCATTACAATGGTAGGCCTTCCTTACTAATGCCAGTTACACAGGAGTTGTAGAAGGACCCCATTCCTACTACTGAAAGTCAAAGTCAGTGTGGGGAGCACTGATTACAATAGCAGACACGCCCTTTCTCGATCGCTGAAAATCGTCATCGGTGAATATATATAGATCGACATACGAAAGTATATGCTTGTTTACAATATTGCAGACCTCATTTACAGATTAACTGCTGCCAAACGGTACGTCATATCGACAAAGGATTGTACCATAAGACGCCGTATTTAGCGGCCTAAATAGCTGGTCCTATGATATCTTATCTACTCATGGGTCAGACTGAGTTAGAAATGTTGAAAAGGGTAAATTTTGTGTATGATTATGTCACATTGCGTTACTTTTCGGATAATCATGTAACAGCTACATACATAGCATTTGGCTCACATATGGCTACTGGGTGGGCCAATTTTCGTGTAGAGTTTAATGATTCTATCTTTCCTATAAGTAATTGAAAGTATGAATTATGCATGTGAAAAGCCCAATTTTTTTTAACATCGGGAAATTGAGAAAAATCAAACGTAAAAGTGATACATATACGACAAAAAGTCATAAGACCCAGATTGCAGATCACTTCAAATTGAACGGAGATTAAGCCATTCGTTATGTGATAAGACTTCCCGAAGGTCTACATCATCATTAAAATTGCCGCCATATTTTGATATTCTTCGGGGATAAAAAGTGAAAAATTTAAAGATCCTGGAAGGTTTTCGTCCGTTACAGCTAAAACGTATAATTTTCCCAAATTTCAATTTTTTATGCCGCAGTCTGGATTTTGGGCGAGGAGGGTAAAAATTATGACTTACACGAAACTAAACCAAAAAATTATGCAGATGGTCATTATTATCCCTTAAACGGGTAGCTGAATGAAAATTTCGTCAAAATAGTCAATGTACAGGCACACAGTCGTTACGTTTTTATTTGTGTAGATATATAAGGAATCTGCTACAGGTACAAAACGTTTGGGCTATGTCCGCTGGACATAACCTGCAAAACCGACCGTTCATGATACCTCCCTTATTAATCCTCCTGTCGAAAAAATGCACATGAAGAAAAATATTTTAGAAATGGATTTCCATCAAGTTTGGTCGATTTCCAGTCAAGTTGGTCTTATACTGTATATATTGTGGAAGAGTAAAAACACCATTTCGATTCCCTTTCGGACCGCATGTGCAAATTTTGTGTGAGTGCAAAATCATAGATTCGATTTCGGATAAACCCCCTGTAAATTTAGGTATTCAGAAATAATATTAGCCTTTAAACCTACCCTAGGACGCGTTGATTCTAAATGTCAAGTTTGGTTAGAAATATATGTAGTAGTTTTCAAGTTATAAGGATTCAGACAGACAAACAGACACCAAAGCTAAAATACGCAAATGGTCATTATTACACCTGAAACGAATAACTGTACGGAAATTTCGATAAAATAGTAAACGTATAGACACTCGTTCGTTACGATTTTCTTTATATAGAATATAACAAATCTGCTCCACGTACAACACCTTTTGGGCTATGTCCACTGGATTTAGACTGTAAAACCGTCTGTTAATTATATGTCACTTATTAATAATTTCATCGAAATAGTGCACACGAGAAAAATGTGTTAGGAATGGATTTCGATCAAGTTTGGTTGATTCCCATTCAGGTTGGTCTGGTATACTTTGTGGGAGAGTAAAATCACTGTTTCGTTTTCCTATAAACCCCCAGTCTACTCCGGGTATTTGAAATGCTGTGGACATTAAAAGCTACCTTTGAGCAGGGGAATGGTAAATACGAAGTTTGGTTAAAATATTTCCAGTAGTTTTGCAGTTATAAGTAATATGCTTTAAACGCACCCGCTTTTAGGCCAAGTCCGCTCGTTAATGCGGAAAACAGTTCGTTAATGATATCTCCCTCATTATTCCTCGTATAGAAATGATGTACATGAGAAAAAATTAGAAATTGATTTCTATTAAGGCAGTTAGATTTCTATTAAGCTTAGTTGTGTGCATTTTGTGGGAGTGCAACATCACAGTCCCTGTTTCGTATACACCCCCAGTCAGTTCAGAGATTTAGAAACAATATTAGCCCTAAAACCTACCCAAGGACGGGCGGATTTTAAATATGAAGTATGATGGATATATATATACGGTAGTTTTCAAGTCAAAAGAACTCAGACAAACGAAAAAACAAACAAACAGATACCAAAGCTAAAAATATGTAGATGGTCATAATTACACCTGAAACGGATAGCTGAATGAAAATTTCGCCAATATAGTCAATGTACAGACACACGCTAGTTACGACTTTATTTATATAGATAAAGAGGAAACGTGCGTTGTATGCGCGCTGTAATTTGGTACCAAGTGTGCTGTTTAAATGGTTGTATATCACGTCTCCGTAATCATAAATTGGTAAAATTTGACTTTCTATAAATGCATTTCTTTTCTTAAGTATGAAAAGATCTCTTAGATTTTTAAATTAATGTAGTGCGTAGAAAGTTCGCTGGCAGATTTTTGTTGCATGTCTAAACCAAGTTAGATTTTTGTCAATGATTAGATCAAGATTCTGCACAGAAAATTTCAGACCGATTTCTGTTGCCTGGAAAAGGATCGGAGAAATGTTTTTCCCTCCAGTCTATAGTGGTAACATTTGTATCCTACTATGATGAGTTATGATTTTTTGGGTTAATTTTATCGAAATTATTAACAGTCCAGTCTCTATTTCTGTTTAGACCTTCGTTCACATTATTTCTGACCAGGTCAATGTCGTTTGGGTCTGCGTGTATTTATAGCAGTATATCATCTGCATATAAGTGGTATTTACAGTTTTTTAGATTTTATGGTAAGTCATTTAGGTACATCGAGGAGTGTTGTCAGGACACTGCCTTGAAATACGCCTGCATCTGTTTGTTCCCAGTTTGAGGTATTAGTGCCTACTGATACACACTGTTGACGTTCTGTAAGATATGACTGCAGCGAAAATAAATGTGTAGGGGAAAAATTGATAGCTTTGAATTTTGCCAGTAATGTGTCTCTGTCTACGCACTCAAATGCTTTACTTCAAGTCTAGTAGTATGAGAACTGTCATTCGTCATTGAATGTTATTGGTAATTCAGTAATGCTGCGTTGGTGCTGTGGTTAGTTCGGATTCCTGATGGTTATCTGTCCATTAGGTTGTGGTTTTGAAGATAAATAGAGACTTTTTGTGTACACATTTTTCTAGTATATTACCTACGCAGGATAATATACGAATCGGCCGAAAGTCTTCTGGGTTGCTTGGGTTCTTTTGTTTCTCTAAAGGTCTTATTATGGCGCATTTCCTTTCTGAAGGAAAAATCCCAGTCATGAAAGAAGTGTTTATACGAGTGTGATTGTGGGGGAGAACAATTTCTGTAAGTTCTTTTGTTTGTGCGGCAAGTTTATTCCGTCACAACCAGTTGTGTCCGATTTTATTTCAGATATTACGGTCCTAACGTCAAGTGGTGTAACGTGGGAAACTGAAATGGATGGGTAAAATGTGTCTGTTTAATAATAATTCTTTCCACTGTTTCCTTTCCTTTTTTTCGGTTTGTTCGTCTGTCCGTGCTGATGATTGGGTGCTAAAATGTGTGTTGAGGTCGTTCAGTGGTATGTCTATTTTTACATTTTTTGTTTATCCGCAGACCCATGATGCGGAGATATTTCCACGTCGTGGCTGATTTGTTTCTTTTCAAAATTCCATGCGTGTGTCGTATTTTTGCGTTTCTGATGGTTGTGTAAGTATTGGATGTCGTACAATGGTGTATTCAATGCGTCTAATATAAACTCGTCTTCGTTTATGTTTTTAATGACTCGGTATGTAATCAATTTGGGTTCGTATTTTGAGTACTTTAGGGGGTAGGTAGCATAAATGAGGTCATGGTATGAGAAATCAGGGGCAGGTAACGTCCGCGGGGTCTGCATTCCGTCTGTGTTATTGGTAATGATCAGGTGTAACAAGGTGTGGGAAATGACTGCGGGATGAGTAGGATTTAGGGGTAGGATTGACATATTAAGGGAAGCAAACATGTTTATGAATAGTTTAGTCTCCACCGAGACATGATTTGTCAGATAAGTATTACTCTCTCCCGATAAAATAACATGCTCATACCAGGATAGTAAGTGCTCCTTCCACCTCTTCCAAATGTCCGGTCTTCGGCACACGCTACAATACACCAAGCAGGCACTTCACACTACGAAATTCTAATTCAATAAATAGGAATTCGGGGCTATTGGTGAACTTATTCGGCGTTATAAGAGTTAATTTAAACCACAGGTCATTCCTTATGTGCATTGTCATATCTCCTCTCACTTCTCCATCCTATCGTCAGTGAGTAGCCTCCATATGGACTAATGTCCAGTCAAGGCCATCCTTGCCTGCACGGTTGCTAGGTAACATCGCGTTACATATTTTTCATCTCTAATTTCAGATGACCCATAACAATAAGATATATATTGGGACAGGAGTACTACAAAACAATGAACTTAAATTTTCGGAAAAGAAGGTATCGCTATATTTACTATCGAAGGGAATAGAATGCTCCACCTGTCAATACGGACCATAATAAAATTCATAACCTACGATTGCTATATTTAGGTAACCTAAAGAAAAACACAACTACAGAAAATGTAAGAAGTTACCTTCAGCAAAAAGAAATCAAAGATAGTGTAGGTTGCGAAATATTACTTACCCAAGCAGACAAAAAGGACTTAGAATTAGGATTTCTGTTCAGTTTTCTCGTTGACACAGAACTACCAGGTTTCTGGCCTAAAGGAGTAAGGGTAAGAAGATTTCGTTTTCGAAAGATTCGATACAGCAGTGGTGCAAAATTATAATGAGCACGGGAATGTTTACTATGAAGCGTTACCATTCATCCCAACAGAAACATTAACTATATATGACGCTGCCACGTTAACAGAGACCTTTCTAACAGAAGAATATACATACAGTAAATGATTCTAGGGAATCCACTCTTTTGCTCGTCAAACATTAGGTAGACTAGCAGGAGGTGTTTCCATTTTTCTTAAACCTTCTCTGGGATTAATAAAGTAAATAATAAGAGATAAAAACACAATGTAAAACTTAAAACATCATACAATAATAGGCAAATATGATCAACCTCAGATGGCTGTAGAAGATGCCATTGAACGAATAACAGAAGCTTTAACACTAACGATGATTGATAAACCAGTAATGTTGTCAAGAGATCTCAACGCAAGAATTGATAAACCGAGCCATAAAATAGATGTAATTCTGGATACACTAGAAGAAAGAGGATATAGCCTCATTAACAAACATGACATGTCAAAATACGTAGCGTCGAATGGCACTAGCGCAATGGACCATGTATTATTCAGAAGATAAGGCAAAAAAGTAATTAAACAGGGAGCGCTTTGGACATCAGCAATAACACCAATAAGAAAACATATACCAGTTATAACAACTTTAGATTTTAGTCAACCATTACCTTCAATCAACCTTCTGTTTACCAGAATATGTAGGAAATTAGAAAGAAATGAGAGAAAATTTGGAAAAAAGTAGAAGAAGCAACATGTCTAATACAGGAATATCAAATAGTAGAAGCATAGAACTATGAACAACGACTTTTTAATCATGACAAAAATAAAGGATAGGAAATCGCAACCATGGTTTGACAAAGAATGCTATGATGAACGGAAGAAGACCATATAAGCTCTACATCAAGCCAAAACCACAATAAAAACACATTATTTATAATTATACGCCAAACAAAGAAGGTTATACAAAATTGTACTTAAAAAGAAAAAAGAAAATCGCATAAATCCAGATGCCAGAGATAAGCAGAACTTCCATAGCGCTCAGAAAACCAAGACCACCTACAATAAAAGGAATTTCCTTGGACACATGCGAAAATAATTTTGGCACCATTATAACATAAAACACAGGGACATAGAATATGAATATTATGCTACGAATAAAACAGAAAATATCCCCCCGACAACGAGACCGGATATATATCGTGCAATAACAAAAGCAAAATACAAGAAGGCTGTAGGGCCAGATGGCATGTACATGGAACGTCTCAAGGAATCTTACAATCTGATAGAAGATTATTGGATAGAAATTTCCATTACATATTTGAGAACAGGGACATACATGAACAGTGGAAAACATCAACAATAAAAGTTATTTTAAAAGTGAAAAACGAAACCTGTAACCCATACTCATACAGAGAAAACACTTCCTCTAAATTATTCGTGGAAATTTTAAACGGCTGGCTGATGATGTAGATGACCTAATACCAGAAAACCAATTTGGTTTCAGAAAGGGAAGAAGCACTCTCCACGCTGTGAACTGCTTACTAGATCATGTTCAAGATACAATAAGATACCCGGGGAGAAATTATTTTGTAGTCTTCGTACATTACAGAAAAGCCTCCGATTTCATAAATAGGGAGACACCCATCCGAAACCTTAGTCTGTTGATTTTCGAAGCACACCAAATAACGAAAATACTTTCAGACATATTAAAATAAAATTTCATCCAAATATCTGATGATATCACCTTATCCAAGAGTTTACTCAAACTAATGGTGTTCTGCAGGGAGATCTGATTAGCTCATTACTATTCAATACATGACAGTAGGCATAAACATATCATTAAAGGCAGTTCAGCAATACTTTTACTCTATCCAGATTATATTTTAATATGTTCAGAAGACAGAGAAGAGCTCCAGAAGGTACTAAATAGACTCACTTCATTGGCCCCATAAATGATTTGCAAATAAAACATGACAAAACTAAACAAATGACTTTCAGAAGAAATAGTAAACTCTCTACAAAAGATACATTGATCATTCAAAATAAACCTTTCGAAGTAGTACCAAAATTCAAATATCTCAGAGTTACTCCTGAAACAACATTGACATATTTTAACCATAATATCAAAGAAAGAAGAACATGAACCATGAAAACAAATTACAACACTCAACAACCACAACACTTTCAACGAGAACAGCAATGATACTATTTAAAACAGATATATCACCGACCGCAACTTGCGCGATCTGCATAATCTGGGATAAACTTAAAATTTACGACCTGATAACGCTAGAAAAAGTTAAAGCTCGTTATATGAAACGAATCCTGGGTATCAGGAAGACAGCACCATCAATACGGACCTACGTCTTACTAAAATAAATGTTCTTTATAGATGATATCAGAATGTAGATACACGTGACAAACTCTAAGGCGTACGAGAACACATTCCAAATTCTCATAGAAGAATGCACCTACATCTGGAACAACTTTTATTCAACAGACGCCATAATTAAGGATGACTGGAAACAAGCAAATTACGAGTTTCTAAATGTAATAACGCGATATGCAACACATGGTTTTCATCACAAGTTCTGCCAAAAGAAGAGAATTATGCAATGAACACTGTGAAAGATATCATGCAAATATCTGCAATAAAAGACAAATATCAATAACAAAACAAGGACTAGAGTAATGCAATATAGTGTTTGTATTTTGTGCGCATTTTCGTTGATAATAAAAAATAAGATGTATATCAAAATTGTCAATTTCTCATTTATATAGCATTTTATTATAAATTTGGAGTAAATTCAATTTTTTAATTATTTTCGAAGCACATTAAAACGATTCACATATCGTTAAATATATATAAATGCAAGCCTTTGTAAGTATTTCGCATGAGATCGCTATTACTGAAAGTAATTACTTCATTGGACATATCGGCAAAATTTTAGGAAAATCGCTTCAATAGTTGCTGCGATATTGAATACTTTATGAAATCCCGTAAGGTTCCAATCAATGTGTGGTATTCTCTTTCATGTTCCACCCCTCAGTAAAATGTAATGTTAATACAATCTTAACCAAAGTTCATTGCGGTCTCTAACTGTGAGAATAGTTTCCATTCCATTAACACAGAAAAGATAACGGTGCCTCTTCTTTTCTTCCCTCCTTTCTACTTGTTACTTGCTCCCTTTAGCCGGTGGATGATCATCTCATTTCTGTTCTTGTTAAGCTTCCTGGATTAGCTTTGAATGTTGTATTCCTTTCTAAGAATTGTACTGTATTTTAGTATTACATCATTATTCATACCCTTTCTTCTATCTCTGGTCTAGGAATTGTGTTAACATACAGAGTTACATTATTGGTCGATTAATCACACTGCTGTCCCACCAGATAAAAGAACAAACCCTTTGGGCAGAAACGACAAAAGTTTTAGCCCAGAGAATGAAAAAACCAATCCTGCAGTAGATGCATCCGTGATGGTGTAGGATTCAGAGTATCTAAATTGCATACACAAAGTATACACCGTGAGTTTCTATCATCGGTTGGCCGGCAGGCGCACCCTTCTTATCTGCCTCCCGTTGGCTCACCACTTCCCGTTATACAGCGCAGCAACAGCACGGGAATGTCCGCACTACGCAGTCCAGGTCCGTGCTTAGAACGTGTATTAACGGTCGATCAGTCCCTTCAACTGTTCTCGACTTGTGAAGTGCTACTTCGGTGTGTAATTCTCATAATGCCTCCACATGTGCACACGGTAGAGGAAAGGGTATTTATATACGATAATTATGTGAAAACAGAGTCTTACAAGGAAGTCGTTACGTGATTTGTAACACAATTTCCAGGTGTTCGCCCTCCACATAGAAAGACAGTGCGGAAGCTCGTAACCAAATTAAGAGGTACTAGTTCTTTACTCGATAAGAAGCGAAGTGTTGAAATACTTGTCCTTAACGAGGAAAAATTAAATGAAGTTGCAGAAAGATTACAACATACTTCTACCAAATCCATGAGACGACTTTTACAAGAAACCAGGCTACGAAAATGTTAAAATTGAACCAAAATACAAGCTTATTAATTAATTTACTCATTTTCTTAATTCTTACTTTCTTAATTTTTATTTTCGTAATTTTAATTGTTATCTCATATTATGCATCCGCCTCCGTGGTTTAGCTTGATTAGCTGCCACCCCCGGAGGTCCGGGTTCGATTCCCGGTTCTGCCACGAAATTTGAAAAGTGGTACGAGGGCTGGAAAGGGGTCCACTCAGCCTCGAGAGGTCAACTGAGTAAAGATGGGTTCGATTCCCACCTCAGCCATAAGTGGTTTTCCGTGGTTTCCCACTTCTCCTCCAGGCAAATGCCTGGATGGTACCTAATCTAAGACCACGGCCGCCTCCTTCCCTCTTTCTTGTCTATCCCTCCCAATCTTCCCATCCCCCGCCAAGGTCTCTGTTCAGTGTAGCAGGTACTGTAAGGCCGCCTGGGCGAGTTACTGGTCATTCTCCTTAGTTGTATCCTCTCAACCCAAAGTCTCACGCTCCAGGACACTGCCCTTGAAGCGGTAGAGGTGGATCCCTCGCTGAGTCCGACGGAAAAGGCAACCCTGGAGGGTAAACAGATTATGAAACATCATCATCATCATCATCAGCTTACCCTCCAGGGTCGGTTTTTCCCTCGGACTTAGCGAGGGATCCCACCTCTACCGCCACAAGGGCAGTGTCCTGGAGCTTCAGACTCTTGGTCGGGGGATACAACTGGGGAGTATGACCAGTACCTCGCCCAGGCGGCCTCACCTGCTATGCTGAACAGGGGCCTTGTGGAGATATGGGAAGATTGGAAGGGATAGGCAAGGAAGAGGGAAGGAAGCGGCCGTGGCCTTAAGTTAGGTTCCATCCCGGCATTCGCCTGGAGGAGAAGTGGGAAACCACGGAAAACCACTTCGAGGATGGCTGAGGAGGGAATCGAACCCACCTCTACTCATTTGACCTCCCGAGGCTGAGTGGACCCCGTTCCAGCCCTCGTACCACTTTTCAAATTTCGTGGCAGAGCCGGGAATCGAACCCGGACCTCCGGGGGTGGCAGCTAATCACGCTAACCACTACACCACAGAGGCGGACCGATTATGAAACAAAGAAAGAAAATCTCATATCTTGCAAAGTGCTGTCGTTGTTGCTATGCCGCGGAGCGGGGAGTGATGAGTCAACGGACGACAGATACTGCAAACTGGGCGCGCCTGCCGACCAACAGATGAGACATAAGGTAAGAGTGTATTCTGCCCGAAGGCAGGTCCGAACCTCCACAGAGGTGTGCCTGAGCCGGAGTTTACGTGGGGTAGCGTGGCCAGTTCCTTTCCGTTCCTCCATTCCATTACCCCCACCAAAAGCGCCTGGCAACCCATCCAATTCTTGACCACGCCCAATGTTGCTTAACTTCGGAGATCTCACGGGATCCGGTGTTTAAACACGGCTACGGCCGTTGGCAACTGATGAGAGAAACTCACTGAAAATACAGATATAAAAGAATATACAGGTTGCACAATGTAAAACTGACCCAGAAAATATTTATAAGACTGATGTGGAAATGACACTTGTTAATGGATAGGGGAAAAAATGCTGGAAACCGTGATTTTGAAGCACCAGTCAGTGGCTGTCACCTACGCGCGCGTGCGCATCTCCCGAGTGCTTCACTGTATCATTACAAGTGAGTGAGGGAGAGGAGCAGACGTGTTTAGTGACCAGTTGAATGCAACACTAAACGGTGCTCGTGATAAAGCAGCGCGTGTTCCTTGTTGAGTGTTATGCGAAGCACGATTCCGGAAACCGGTGCGGAACTGTTTGCACAAGAGTTTAAGACTGGAACTATTTTGGCAAAACCTCCAGCAAAGTTTGCAATCCAAAACTTTGTGGCAAAATGGCGTGAAACGGAGTCTGTAGCGAATGTAAAAACCGTAACTACCCGAAAAGAGTTGGAACACCAGAAAACATTGCTCGAGTGAAGGAAAGCCTCGAACGAAGTCCGACGAAATCTCAAGGCCATTCATTTTTTAAATTTGCTTTACATCACACCAACACAGATAGGTCTTACGGCGATGACGGGATAGGAAGGGCTTAGGAACAAGAAGGAAGCGGCCGTGGCCTTAATTAAGGTACAGCCCGAGCATTTGCCTGGTGTGAAAATGGGAAACCACGGAAAACCATCTTCAGGGCTGCCGACAGTAGGGATCGAACCCACTATTTCCTTGCTGCAAGCTCACAGCTGCGCGCCCCTAACCGCACGGCCAACTCTCCCGGTCAACGCCATTTAACTGTGTAAGTGGGAATTAAGACATCGTCGTGTCGAAACGTTATCGAAAAGGACCTTCATATGTATCCTTAGAAATGTTCTGTTGTATATGCGTTAAAACGTCCAGTTGAACCTTTGCGTGTTGAGTTCTGTCGGTGGTTTCCAAGTGAAGTGGATTCAGGTCGAGAATATTTCCAGCATCCTCTGTGATGTTCGTTAACAAGGGTCAATCCCGCGTCAGTCCTATTGCAAATATTTTCGGGCCAGTTTTATTTTGCCCAGCCTGTACATGCAGACGCGAATACATTATTCCGGATGGCCCGTCCGCCCCTTATTTTCTTTGGAGATATGCAACCCAACGACCTCGTGCATCATAGCCAACCTAAAACCATTAGTATCTGATCGTTTATGTTCTTAGTACAGCTATACCATTGAGTTCCCGCTCGAGAATATGGATGAAATCATATGCACAAATACTATTTCGGTGTCGTAAGGTCTAATGAAAGGGTGCTTTCGTATTAAATAAATAAATAAATAAATAAATAAATAAATAAATAAATAAATAAATAAATAAAACGAGGGTCACCTTTGTGGTGTAGTGGTTAGTGTGCTTAGCTGCCAAGCCCGGAGGTCAGGGTTTGATTCCCAGCTCTGCCACGAAATTTGAAAAGTGGTACGAGGGCTGGAACTTGGTTCACTCAGCCTCTGGTGGTCAACTGAGTAGAGGGGTGCTCTATTCCCACCTCAGCCATTCTCGAAGTGGTTTTCCATGGATTCCCATTTCTTCTCCAGACAAATGCCGGGACGGTATCTAACTCAAGACCACGGCCTATCCCTTCCACTACACTGGGGAGCAATGTTTTATTTACTAGATATGAGACTTACATTTTACTAATTTTGGAGTGGGGAATCCAAATATGACCTCAGTTTTTTCTATAACGTCAGGTTTTCTCGATACCATGTACCCTCCGAAATCATTGACATGGTATGCATAGAATTAAAAGTGACAAAGGAACGAAAGAGGAAGTCGGCTGGTTGAATTCTCCACTGATCATAATTTAGTCCTTGCCAATACTTGATTCAAACACCACAAACGACGGCTGTATACGTGGACGAGACCTGGAGACACTGGAAGGTATCAAATATACTTCATTATGATTAGGCAGAGATTCAGAAACCAGGTGTTGGATTGCAAAACTTTCCCGAGAGCAGACGTGGACTCTGACCACAACTTGTTGGTCATGAAATGCCGCCTGAAGTTGAAGAAATTGAAGAAAGGAAAGAATACAAAAAAATGAGATCTAGACAAGTTGAAAGAAAAGAGTGTGAGGGATTGTTTCAAGGAACATGTTGCACAAGGACTAAATGAAAAGGCTGAAAGAAACACTATAGAGGAAGAGTGGAGAGTCATGAAAAATGAAGTCAGTAGGGCTGCTGAAGAAATGTTAGGAAGGAAGAAAAGATCAACAAAGAATCAGTGGATAATTCGGGAGATACTAGACCTGATTGATGAACGACGAAAATACAAGAATGCTAGAAATGAAGAGAGCGGAAAAGAATACAGGCGATTAAAGAATCAAGTAGATAGAAAGTGCAAGGTAGCTAAGGAAGAATGGCTGAAGGAGAAGTGCAAGGATGTCGAAGGCTGTATGGTCCTGGGAAAGGTAGATGCTGCATACAGGAAAATCAAGGAAACCTTTGGAGAAAGGAAATCTAGGTGTATGAATATTAAGAGCTCAGATGGAAAGCCACTTTTAGGGAAAGAAGACAAAGCAGAAAGATGGCAGGGGCATATCCAACAGTTGTATCAAGGTAAAGATGTAGATAATTTTGTTCTAGAACATGAAGAGGCTGTTGATGCTGATGAAATGGGAGACCCAATTTTGAGGTCAGAATTTGGCAGAGCTGTGAGTGACCTAAATAGGAACAAGGCACCTGGAATTGATGACATTCCCTCTGAATTACTGACTGCCATAGGAGAAACCAGCATGGCAAGGTTATTTCATTTGGTGTGCAAGATGTATGAGACAGGAGAAGTCCATTCCAATTTTAGGCAGAATGTTGTTATACCTATTCCCAAGAAAGCCGGTGCTGAGAAGTGTGAAAACTACCGCACCATTACTTTAGTATCTCATGCCTGCAAAATTTTAACACGTATTATTTACAGAAGAATGAAAAACAAGTAGAAGCTGAATTGGGAAAAGATCAATTTTGCTTCAGAAGAAATGTAGGAACACGTGAAGCAATCCTGACTTTACGTCTGATCTTAGAGGATCGAATCAAGAAGGACAAGCCCACTTACATGGCATTCGTAGATCTAGAAAGGGCATTCGATAATGTTGATTGGACCAAGCTATTTATGATTTTGAAGATGATAGGGATCAGATACCGAGAACGAAGAATTATCTACAATCTGTATAAAAATCAGTCTGCAGTGATAAGAATGGAGGGGTTTGAAAAAGAAGCAACAATCCAGAAAGGAGTGAGGCAAGGCTGCAGTTTGTCCCCTCTCCTTTTCAATGTTTACATAGAACAGGCAGTAAAGGAAATCAAAGAGAAATTTGGAAAGGGAATCACAGTCCAAGGAGAGGAAATCAAAACCTTGAGATTTTCCGATGATATTGTTATTTTATCTGAGACTGCAGAAGATCTCGAGAAGTTGCTGAATGGTATGGATGAAGTCTTGGGTAAGGAGTACCAGATGAAAATAAGTCCAAGACAAAAGTAATGGAGTGCAGTCGAACGAAGGCAGGTGATGTAGGATATATTAGATTAGGAAATGAAGTCTTAAAGGAAGTAGATGAATATTGTTACTTGCGTAGTAAAATAACAACGATGGCAGAAGTAAGGAGGACATAAAATGCAGACTAGCACAAGCAGGGAAGATCTTTCTTAAGAAAGAAATTTGCTCACTTCAAACATTGATATCGGAATCAGAAAGACGTTTTTGAAGACTTTCGTGTGGAGCGTGGCATTGTATGGAAGTGAAACATGGACGATAACTAGCTCAGAAAGAAAGAGAATAGAAGCTTTTGAAATGTGGTGTTACAGAAGAATGTTGAAGGTGAGGTGGATAGATCGAATCACGAATGAAGAGATACTGAATCGAATCGGTGAGAGGAGATCGATTTGGCTAAATTTGACGAGAAGAAGAGATGGAATGATAGGGCACATCTTAAAACACCCAGGACTTGTTCAGTTGGTTTGTGAAGGAAGTGTAGGGGGTAAGAACGGTAGGGGTAGACCAAGGTATGAATATGACAAACCGATTAGAGCAGATGTAGGATGCAATAGTTACGTAGAAATGAAAAGGTTAGCACAGGGTAGGGTGGCATGGAGAGCTGCATCAAACCAGTCTATGGACTGATGACTCAAACCCAGAATGAAAAGTAATGGAACGAAGTTCAACTCACACAGCAATCTTGTTCACACAAAGGATATATTACTTCTGTATATAAAATATTATCCAGTTCATTCCACTTCTGGCAAAAATTAGTGCTTATAGCTTTTCCTGGAGTGTGGAATCTGTGGACAATCCCTACAAATACTCCAGAAGTAGTCAGCCAGCATATGTTGATCCTATTTACCCTGATAGCGTGCTTCCATGACTTTCAAATCTTGGTAGAAGCGTTCACCTTGTTCATCACTGGTGACACCAAGAATTTTGGGGGAACGTATTTAGATGGCTAAAAAGAAAATGTACCTTGATGCTCGTGTTACTTCGAAGAGTTTCTGGGTGATTTCAGTGCAATTTTCTGCTCGTCTATTTCCCAGAGATTTCCTGACAATAACCTTGAATGAAGGCCAAGGTTTTTTTTTTTTTTTTTTTTTTTTTTTTTTTTTTTTTTTTTTTTTTTTTTAACTTCTGTCAATGTCCCAATGAAATGTGGAACTCTGACCAGCTGTCGAATCTGCGGACCATCAAACAGTAAGGAGATACTTGAAACAGTTTCCTTCAGTTTCCAAAGTTTTCTCGTACTGCTTTATGAGCCCCAGTTTTAGGTGCAAATGTGTGAATATTATATTTTTCTATTAACAAGTGGCTCATGCAGAATGATTGGATCACCTGGTTTCAGGGCAGATCGTAAAACTCGCTTGTAGATGTGACAGAAAAAACTTGATATGATAGAGAAAAGCAAAACGTCGATTCAAGATCAGCGTGCCTATCGCAATGAGATAAGTGCTAGAAAAATACCTGACAAAATACAAAATACTGATTGAAGATTAAAAATCAGGATCTCTGTTTTAGTAAAAATCAGCATAAAAATGGAAGTCAACAGAAAATAAGCTTAAAATTGTTCCCCAGTGTTTTCTTTATCTCCCACAAGGCCCCTGTTGAGCATGCGAGGTGAGGCCACTCGGGCGTGTTACTAGTCCTCCGGCCCAGTTGTATCCTCGACCCAATGTTTCACGCTCCTGCAAACTGACCTTGAGGCGGTAGAGTTACGATCCCTCACTGAGTCCAAGGGATAAACCAACCCTGGGCAATAAATGGACTAAGAGAGGAAGGAAGAAGGAAAGTGTTCGGGTTTATCTGTGGAACGCAGAGAGGTGAAAAAAGGTGTGGGCATGAATGGGTCTAACTACAATATCAAAAATTAATTTAAAACTTTAGATAAAGGTTATATTTCTTTTCAAAAAAACAAACTCAACAACTTTTCACTTAGTGAAATAACAATGACAAATTTGAGGATTAAAATAAAGAACCCCAGAAATTTAACAGGTTTGGGCTTCAAGCCCCTAGTTTACACATTTACAATTTCAAAAGTTGTATTATTTAGACAAAGATAAAAATCTCCCAAATTCAAGACCATTTTGATCCAAAAGTTGCAATCTCTAGCCTTCTGGAGGCACCCCTCACTATTACAGTAGAATTTAGAAAACACACAAAAGAGCTTACATGCTCTCCCACTTTAACCAATTTTGTTACAGCCTATTCAAGGCGACGTTACATAAAAAATCTTATACTTTCTGACCTCCCTAGGTCCGTCTTACACTTTTACAATATTTACACAGTGGTATAATTTACCCAAACTACTGGGCCTCCGCGGCAAGAAGAACAGGTTAAATTAATGACCCGAACACAAAATGAAAGGAGGCGTACATTTGCACTCCCAGAACATTACATATTAAACCCTAATTGGGCTCTCGGCCCGATGATGCGGAGGCTAATCGCAAGCTACTGAGGCGACTCGAATGAAAGTTAATTTAATGCATTACAGGAAAGAATAAAACAGTTACCAAATCGTAGTCACCTCAAACCAAGTTGAAGGGGAACTCCAGAGGGTTCCGCACTTTCTATCCCCGAATTGCAGTTAAAGACTTTACGAAATTTTACATTAGCCGAAAGGAAATTTACATTTTAGAAACCAGGTAACATAGTTAGAAATTAGGACCTTCCCCTCGTGTAAGTCTGCGGAGATAGATACAGAAAAATAAGTCTGGTGGTCATTACCTTGGCTGATGGTCTGCTTGGCGAAGAATGAGGCCCCCGCCTCCTGTTTTAACACACACACACTCAGAAATACGGCGATCAAGAGAGAAGGTAGCCAAAAAGGCCGCGCTTATATACACGAGGGGACGGTTCTAGAGGGTTCTGGACTAATCCGGATACATCCTCTCGATTTTATTGCCAAAATCAAAAGTTACACCCAAAAAACTAACAAGAAGCCTGTGATAGGCTGAAAAATAATTACAGAAAATTTCTATTGGCCAGATTCAAAACTGGCGGAATGAGAAAGAAGTGTTGCAAACCTTGAAATACAGTATATAAAAAACAAATGAACAATAATTTAGTTGGGAAACATAAGAACACAAAACTTTTTTAAAACACTAATTCTTCTGTCTTGCACCAGAGTGCATGATCACAGTTTTTTGTAGAGACATCTATGGAGAAAAGTTCAAACATCTTGATGTACACCGAAACAAAACAAAATAAATAAAATCAGTTTAGAAAACTTAGAAATGACAAACTTCTCAATTATTCAGAAGTGACATCTTCTTATTGATATTCCAACTTCATGCAGTAACAATTTCACGTTTGGTTTGATAGATAGAGTTCATTAAGGCCCTTCTTTTGAATGAGTGGAGTTGGGGTGTACCTCCCGGTACAGAGAAAATAGAGAAAGAAGGAATAAAACAAGAAGTAAATATATCTGAGTTGATATGGCAACCGTGGGTACAAATATCTACCATTTCGGTAACTGCTTTTTTTTTTTTTTTTTTTGAAATTGGGTACTATTAATCGCCCAACCAGAATATGTATGAAGTGGATATGCACAAAATGACAGTTCCAACACACATCTTCGGGCTGAAGATATATACTCTTATTCAGTTTTCTACTTCGAAACTCAGTTTATTATCACGTATTTGTGAACTGTCTTAGCCAATTATTAACATCCTATGTTTTACTTTAAGCTAACTTGGCACATCGCTATTCCAAACAGTTCCCGGCGAAGCGTGGGAGGAAGAAACATGTTTACTGAAGTGCGTGTAATACCTAGAGCTGCTGTAGCAGATTCGTACAACGATTTCATTATAATTGTCGAAAAGGACGAACAACTGACGTGTTTCTTGAAGCGAATATAAAGACGATCACTGCACATAACGGAGCAGTTCTTGCATAAAACTTGGATCACTCCAGCTACGTCGTACTTCTTAAAGTTGAGAGTCCTTTCGCATGACTAAACCTGAAAAGTCAGACACTGAATGTGGATCAGAATACGTGTGCTACAGTATCGAGATATGGTGTGTATGTTCGTCTAACTTATACCTCGCAATCGTTCCCTCATGACAGCATAAGAGTGAATTGAACAAAAAAATGTATGTTTTGACGAGGGAAAAGTTTAATTAAAAAAGAAACAAACACTCTTTGCCTCTAAATTCAGAAATACCGGGCGAGTTGGCCGTGCGGTTAGGGGCACGCAGCTGTGATTTTGCATCTGGGAGATAGTGGGTTCGAATCCTACTGGCGTCAGCCCTGAAGATGGAAAGGAAGTGGCCATGGCCTTAATTATGGTACAGCTCCATCACTTGCCTGGTGTGAAAATGGGAAACCACCATATTCAGGGCTGCCGATAGTGGGGTTCGAACCCACAATCTCCCGGATGCAAGCTCACAGATGAGCTATCCTAACCGCACGGCTAACTCGGCCGGTTGGAATAGTTCAATGTAATGTATATTTTCTGACTTTCGGGGTCAACCATCAATGGTAATAGCTCTAATAATCTTGAATTTATCCGCAGATTAGCTCTTGGTAAGGTAGCATCCAGTGGTTTCGATAAGGCATTCGGATATTCAGATGTGTCTGTTAACTTTAAGCTCGGAATTGTTAAGGCATCAGACATTGCCATAGTTAACACGGTTTTGAGGTGGTGATGGTGATTTAAGAGGAAGTATAACTGGGTAACCATCTTCTAAATAACACTAATCAGAGAGAGAAAACTGAAGGGGTCCGACGCTTCAAAAATGAAAGTATCGGCAAAAGGAAGACAAGGGCCACGAAGGGCGTGAAAATGAAAGACTTCCTAGACCTCGAGTGCTCTAATACCTTGAGGTCGGAAAAGAACAAGAGTTGACCAAGGGAGGTCAGATAGGATAGATGAAAGTGAGGAGCCTAGCACAAGTAAGTAGTAGCAGCAGCAGGAATGCCATGACTCTGCTAACAGCCCCGTGCTCGCCGACCCACACTTCAAAGTTCAGAGTCCCTGGGGCCCCGATTAGTTGCCTCTTACGACGGGTAGGGGAAACTGTAGGTGTTATTCTACCTCCCCCACCCACAGAGGGTACACGGTTTTGAAAGCTGGACCATAAAGAGTGATTAGAAACATATTGATGCATTTGAATTATGGCTTTGGACGAGACCTCTACATGTGCCTGTGACTACCAAGGAAACAAATAAGTACAGGGTGACCGAGAAGTCTCTTTGCATGTTATAGCATAAGAAAGTTAGACATGTATTGTAAGTATTTATTATTAACATTATTTTATTGTTACATATTGTTGAGATAACAATTTCACGCCATAAGCTGAGTCCTGCACATGCCATATTCACTTCGGCTAACGTGAGGAAAGTCGTGTCACGTGGTTCGCTGCGTAGCTCCCTGCGTAGTTCGCAGCCTACAGTCGAAAGAGATGAACTATGGCGGATACAAGCGCCTTCGCTGTTGAGGAGCGTTTGGTGGCTTCTCTCAAAATACGAAGAAGACAACGACAGGCATTCTGAAGGATTTCACTCTGAGGTTTGGATAACCACCGCCATCATGACCAACGTTATTCGCGCGGAAGAAGAAAATCTTTGGGACGGGAAGCGTTCTCGATGCATCACGTAGCGGAAGGCTCACTACTCGCACCGAAATTTCTGCTGCTTTGGTGGAATCGATTGAACGATCGCCGATGAAGTCCACCCGTAAGCGGTCTGCGGAATTAGGCATCCCGCGATCGACTATGCAAGATCATATGAGAAAGACTTGAAACTTTCAAGTTTTCGGCCATCCTTGTTGAATGAGTTGAGTAATCGTGACTTGAAGCTACATGTGCATGCATGTGAAATACTGCTTGCATGCTTCCGGCATGACATGATAAAAAACGACATGCCCTCTGACGAATGTGCGATTTACCGTCGCTTACGAAATCGTAACGTCTTCATTGGGCAAAAAGTAATCCGCACTTTAATGAGGAAATCGATTGCAATCTGCCGCATGTTATACTTTGAGCAGGGTTAATAGCAGAGCATCTGCTTGGACCACATTTCTTCGATATACGTGTGAACCAGCATAGCTACCTTCACATAATTAACGCATGGTTACTTCCAGAATTAGGGTATAAAGACATAATTAACATCGTGACTCTTCAACAAGACGGTGTTCAGCTAGTGAGTGTGAGTGTCCGCAACCGGCTAAATGAATTTTTTCCAAACCGCTGGATTGGAGGTGGATCACGAGACCTTCCAGCACCGTTTCCATGGCCTCCGCGAAGCCCAGACCTCAGCACAACGGACAATGCACACTATGGGACATAATAAAAGAGGACATTCGTAAATGACGTAACAACGATCAACTCAAAGATGGAGTTCCCATGGCATTTGGAACAATCTCCCCTTCACATGCTGCGGCGGATGCACATAAGAACATGGCGACGCATCAACCTCTGCTTCAAACATGAAGATATACATACTGACATTGTTGATCAATGAATTGAATTGTTAATGTTAACCAGACACTGTTTATTCAAAATAAATGTTGAAATCATAGCAATGTTTTCATGTCTAACTGTCCTATGCTAACACATGTAAAGGGTCTTCTCGGCCACCCTGTAGGTTATTCAGAAGATTAGAACATATCTATCTCTTGTAACCTGTATTGTGAAGCTCAAGCTGAGATTTTTTTAGGCATCTAATGAGACAGTCTGATTCGATCGTGAAAGTGCCCATACTGTAGTTAGAAAATTGGAGGGAACACAGAGACGAGGTAGGCCAGCGTTGAGATGGATAGACTCAATGAAACAAACAACGAGGTCATCACATAAGGGCCTGATATACCTAGCTGAAAACAAAACACCTGGAGACATACCATTAATTTAGTCGCTCGGAGTCGAAGTTAACTGGATGACAAATAGAGAGTTTCACGTGTAAGATATTGGGAGACTAATTCTTATTAGTACTTGTACCGGGCGGTACACCTCCACGCCGCTAATTTAAAATGTGCGCCTGTTGAAACTCCTCTGCTGGAGGAAGTCTGAACTTTATCTACGCTGTTAATTCTTTACCTTCTCAGAAGATGTCACCACGTGGAAAATTTTGAGTTTTTGAACTGTGTCATTTTTGATGTGTTTTTGTTTCGCTTGAAGTAAGAAGTGTAAACTTTCTCTCCTAGAGGACACTACTGAAGATCAACAATAGTGCACCCTAGTGCGGAGTCAAAGAACTATTTTGTTGGAGAAATTTTTATTTCAAATGTTTGTTTCTTGTTAAATTTCCTTCTGTTATTGTTTAAGTTGGCTGTATACCCCTCTTTTTCCCCTTCTTTAGGTTTATCCAATCCCGAATTTCTTTTAGTAATTTCCGACCAATCCGATGTATTTTCCCCCAACTTGGATATGTTTCTGTACCCTAGCCAATAAAATGATTGTGGGCGGGTGTTTTCATTCCCCTAACGCCTAGAACCTTCCGCGAGAGGATATAAACTGCTGATTTTTTGGTCTCTGCGCCACTTCTGTTCCATCTTTCAGTGTGTTAAGTACATAGCAGGGGGCGGGAAGCGCCTCTTTCTTCGGCAGCGGTCAACAACAAGGTAATGGCCGATTAATAACTTCTTTCTTTGCTAGCTCAGCAGTTTAACTTTCGGGGCGGGTTCTAAGCGTTCAACCATGTAACCTTTTCCTAAAATGTAACTACTCTTTTCATATATTCTCTTTTAAAACGACATATTGGGATAGAGAGTGCTTAACCCTCTCGAGCTCCCACTCACATCGTCTTGAGGTGAACTTATTTTTCTCAACCAATTCTTCCGTAATGTAATGTAAATTGTTATTAAGTCACCTCTGTAGTATGGGATTAGCCCTTGTATTAATGGCCTAGTGCCAAGTAGGTCTTAAGCAAAGTGTATTAGGAGTGCAAATTCGCCTCCTCTCAAATTGTATTTTAGAGGTCATGTATTAACTTTCTTGTCATTTAACAGACCTCAGTAGGTTGGGTATTTTACCCCTGTGTATATGGCCTTTGTGGACAGCTTAAAGGTGGAGTTCGGAGTGGCCTATGATAGGCTTGTATTTTAAGGGGAAGTTGCCCTTTATTGAAAATTGTGTCTCTGCCTCAAGGAGGCTTTTGGGTGTAATTGGAAGCAAATGTTTCTGGCATGTTTGGGGGTTTTCGGCCCCTTTGTTGTATGGTGTTCATTGTAAGGTTGGGCTCTTTGCTCAAGAATTATGTTTCTGACTTTTGAAGCCCCAAATGGGGTACCTATGTAAATGTATTTTTCAATCGTGTTTCGGCTACTAAGTACCTGTTCTATTTGTTGTTACCTAATTTTGCAAAGAAAATATAACCTTGTTAAATTTTAAAAATTAATTTCACTTTAGTAGCTTGAGACCTATTCACCACCCAGCACCTTCTTTCATGCATAACTACCACAAAAACACGGTAACAAGTGGTAGCAGAGCGTGGTTGAATGGGTCTCAATTTAGCCCCTTTTGACGGCTAGACATTGTTTTGATCCGAACTCTAACTATTTTCTCAGCTGCTGGAATTTTTGACTTTTTCAAAATTGTTCTGTCACCATGCCCGGCCCTCGCGATGTTCTCCATCTTAATTATTTGCGTAAAGAGGAGTTGATCTATGAATTAAATATCAGAAATGTGCAATCTGGAGGCACGGTTGCAGTAGACACTAACAAGCTTAGAGAGTCCCTTGATTTGCCCATTTCCATCCCCAATTTGGGAGAGAAAGAAATTGACGATTCTCTTTCCACGATCACGGAGAATGTTACTGGGCTAGCTTCTGTAGTTAGTTTTTTTGATGAAAATGATCCGTCTCCGAATCAAATTAAGCGTGTGCAAGGCAGGCTATATCATTTTTCGAATAGGGTTAACGATCTGTTGTCTCTAAAACTGAATGACGTTCAGAGGAAGGAAGCTAGTACGCTCCTGGAAAATATTTCCGAATTATCTAGTAAGGTCACTCAATTGTTAACTGGGGAAGTTCCTCACAAATCTGATCAGCCCACCATAGTGAATGTAGGCAGCGAGGAAGAACCTGCTAAGGGAGAAGTAAATAGGAAAACCATCGCTGCTCAAACTATCCCTGCCCCATTGGACAACGAATCTGAACGTCGTGCATCATTGAGTAACGTCCGTTCTGAATTAACTTCCTTGCCATTGAAACCTTTACCTACTATGTCACCTGGGTTTAGCAGCTTGCCTCATCCATTGGCAATGTTGCTCAGAGGTATTTCTAAGTTTTCCGTTAATACCACCAGTGATGTAATTTCATTTTTAAGATTTCTAGTTGAATTTCAGGATCATGCCCTTGTGTTTTCTCTTTCTCCATGTCAAATTTTGCAAATTATTTATCCGTATGCTATTGGTATTCTCTCAGATAAAATCGTAAGAGCCATTGCCGAGCAATCATCTATTGAGGATTTCCATGCCCATTTGCTAGCTAATTTCATCCCGGCTAGGGCCAGGTCCTCCCTTATTCAGAAGTACTATTATCGTGTACAGCGCTTGGATGAAAACTTGGCTGATTTCATACAGGACATTAAGTTTTACACTAGAGTGTTTGCCCTTCATTTTCCTGAAGATCAGATTGTACAGGCTATTGTAGAAGGCATTTCACCATCTTATAGGTCATACTTGTGTTTCGCGGCGTGCCCGCAAACTTTCTCTGAACTTGAAGCGTTGGCCGTCTCAGCGGAAGGAGTTAGATACGCCGATTCTTTGCGTGTCGCGAAAGAACCCCCGCCTTCCTTTAGTAACACTCGGCCTCCACCTCGCCGACCAGTCAATCCCCGTAAATGTTATGCTTGCGGGTCGCCTGACCATCTGCGCAACAAGTGTCCGCTGATCAAGTCAAGTGGGACAAGGAACGGAGCCGGGTCATCACAAGGCTGTTTTAAATGTGGGGCTTTCTCACATATTGCCAAGAATTGTCCCAACTCAAATAGCACCCCCTCCTGCTCAACTTCTGGTGCAAATTCGACCTATGCCAATAATAAAAAGTGACTAGTGGCTTCGGCTGAGTCGACTAATCCATCTTCCCGAGACTCAGCCCCTAGTAAACAGGTTGTAAATTCAGAGAACGATCAGCCTTCAAATTCATCTTTTGAATGCCCTAAAGAATGTCTTAGGATTGCGGCGGATACCCCCGCACCTGTTCCTTTTCTTAAGATTGAGTTAAATAACGAGCCTATTACAGCTCTCTTAGACTCAGGCAGTGTTTGTTCGATTATTTCGGCTGAATGGTATTCTAAATTGAAATCTGTTTGTAAACTACCTGACTATGTCTCATCTCCTGTGCAATATGTTTCGGTTAATTCATCCCCATTAGAAATTCTAGGTTCCTTATTGGTCAAAATTCGTATTTTTAAATTCACTTGGAGAGTTAAATTGTTGGTGGCCAAGCTCTTGTCTTGCCCCATTATATTGGGAGCGGACTTTATTTCTCACACTGGTCTTGTGCTCGATCTTCAGAGTAGGTCTTGCACTTTCAAATTTGCCTCTAATTGTAGCATTCCTCTATTAAAGTGTAAATCTGCATCATGTTCTTATATTTCGCCTACCCAGGATGAGATGTTGTTAGACCTTAGACATCTACCTGAGGAGCAGGCTGATAGTATTCGCAAACTGTGTCAGTCGTTTCCCGAGGTGTTCTCTGATACTCTTGGTGTTACTGACCTTATTGAATACACAATTGAGGTCACGGATTCAATTCTTGTCCGTTTTCCACCTTATAGGCTATCTCCACCTAAAATGAAGGCTCTGAAAGAAATTATCGATCAGATGTTGAAGGATGGTATTATTAGGCCCTCTAAGTCGGCGTACTCATCGCCTATTTTTCTAGTCCCGAAACCCCAAGGAGGCTTCAGGCCTGTCATTGATTACAGGGCTCTCAATCGGAAGGTGGTGTTGCAATCTGTGCCCCTTCCTGACCTTCATTCTTGTTTTTCATGGTTTCGTAAGGCCAAGTTCTTCACCATCTTGGACTTAAATCAGGCCTATAATCAAATTCCCCTTGCCGAAGAGTCTAAACACCTTACAGCGTTTGCCACGGACTGGAATTTATATGAATACAACCGCGTGCCTTTCGGGCTCCCTACGGGAGCAGCTGTGCTCACTAGGCTACTAGATAGGGTCTTCTCCGACATCAAATTTGAGTACTTATATCACTACTTGGATGATGTCGTCGTATTTTCAGAGACTTTTGAAGAACATCTAGATCATCTGCGAGAAGTTCTCGATCGCCTTCGTAAGGCTGGGTTAACTGTTAAGTTGTCCAAGGTTGCCTTTGCTAAGCCCTCTATGTCATTCCTAGGGCATATTGTGTCACCCGATGGTGTATCAGTCGATCATTCTAGAACACAGGCCATCCGTGATTTTAAACCTCCCAAGGACATTAAAGGTATCGCCAGATTCATTGGTATGGTGAATTTCTTCAGAAAGTTCATTCCTAACTTTGCTAATAGAGCGGCGCCCTTAAACCTTCTTCGTAGGAAAGGCATCAAATTCGAGTGGGGACCTTCTCAACAAGCCGCTTTTGAAGACCTTAAATTAGCACTTTGTAATGCCCCTGTACTTGCTATGCCTGATTTCTCGAAGAAATTCATCGTCCAAACCGACGCGTCGTCGTCAGCGGTAGCTGCAGTCCTTCTTCAAGAGACTGAACTAGGGAGGCGCCCCATCGCCTATGCGTCTAGGACATTGTCGGCTCAAGAAGCCAAGTACTCCATATATGAGCTCGAAGGGTTGGCAGTCTTATTTACCTTAGAAAAGTTCCGTCTCTATCTGGAACATGTCAAATTCGACCTGGAGACAGATAATCAAGCCTTAAGCTGGGTCTTAGGTAGGCCGCGTCGTACTGGTCGTATAGCCCGCTGGGCTATTCGTATTTCCGCCTTCCAGTTTGATGTTAGACATATCAGAGGTACCGAAAATGTTGTTGCTGATGGACTCAGCCGTATGTTTCATAACGACGTCGAGACCCACGAACCGGTCGACAGTTCATCACCTTCCGAGTCCATACTATCTAGTGTTAATGCCATCTTAACAGATGCTCCCATGCTTTTTAGGGATATTGAGAAATACCAACGTGAAGATCCGACGCTGGCTCCGATAATGGAAACACTTTCTTCTGGGGAACATGCTGTCCCTTATGTTCTGAGGAATGGTGTTCTATGTTGCCCTTCGAGGCATGATAAGTTGATGAAAGTTGTTGTTCCAGCGGTTCTTGTACCTATGATCTTCAAGTATTATCATGAGACCCCATTAGGAGGGCATCTTGGAATCTTTAAAACCCGTGAAAAGATTCGTGAAATGTTCATCTGGAAAGGTATGGACGGTGAAATCCGTGAACTAGTAAAGGCTTGTAAATCCTGTTTGATTAGTAAACCAACCATGTCCACCAAAGTAGGCCTCTTGTCTTCGCATCAAGCATCGCGCCCCATGGAACGCCTGTATATTGACTATGTAGGACCCTTCCCTCAGTCGAAGGGAAATGCCAACAAATTCATCTTTGTATGTGTAGATGGTTTTACCAGATTTTCCTGGTTATTTCCGACTAAGCTGGCTACCGCTCAGTCCACCATTACTTGCCTAAATTCTATTTTTGCTTCTTTTGGTCCGTGCCAATATATTGTATCCGATAATGCTAAGGCTTTTACATCTAATTTATTTCGTAAATTCTGTTTTGACTTATCCATCTCTCATGTAACTACTTCTGCTTATTACCCTCAACCATCTCTGGCTGAACGGGTTAATCGTAATCTCAGGTCCGCACTGATTCCCTATCATCATGATGATCATTCCAGGTGGGACACGTCCCTGCATTGGTTAGCTTTTGCTTTGAATTCGGCGGTTCATGAATCACATAATTTCACTCCAGCTTCTTTGATGTTCAAGTTTGTTCCCAACTCGCCGCTCTCTAACCTCTGGTCTCTGAGTGACATTCTGCCTGAGACAATAGATCCGGACAACATTAAAGATCTTTGGAAGAAGGCTAAAGCTAATCTTAAAGTATCTCATGAAAAGGTTAGGAAAAGGTATGATCGTGGACGGAGACCCACCACTTTGAATGTAGGTGACCAGGTAATGGTCAAGAATTTTGTTCCCGCGGGCAAGCTTGCCCCCAGATTTCATGGGCCATGCATCATTCTCGATTTTCTTACGCCAGTTACGTTGTTAGTAAGCAATCCAGCCACCGAGAGGATATTTAGGGTTCACCTGTCACAGGTGAAACCAGTGTAAATTTTGTGTCAACTTGCTTCATATAATTTGGAAGGAATATGAAGGTTATATTTTTTTTTGAGTTCAACTTTTAAGGCTTTCTGCCCCTTCTATAATATTTTGTCTTATATGTAAGCCTCTTGTAAAACCTTCCCCGATCCGTTAAACTGCCATTCTGTCCTTGCCTCGGCCATTACCACGCTCCCGTCTCCTGCTTCAATACACACTGTGGCTTGATTTGAGTAAATGCCATGGATATCTGCACGCCGCTGACCCCTCAACCTCCTCACCAAGCCTGTGCCCTTAAAAAAAAAAGATGATGGTCCAACACAATTCTGCCGCCAAGCTTTAATGTTTCAGTGCCCCCGCAGCCGCGCGGCGCCGTGCAGCAACTGGAGCAGAGGACGGGCCCCCTCGGCCCCAGCGAGGACGACGTGTGCACGGCGAGCCGGAGCTCTCCTCCCGGCCAAGGCTGATGTGCGGCGCACGACCTGCTACTTGCCCGCAGCCTGTATATGTTCACCGCGGGCGCGGCGTGCTTCAACACCTCTGCTCCCCTCATAGTGCGGGCGAGCGGTATCTCAGGGTACTTGAGGGGTCCGAGCGGCCTCCTTTGGACGCAAGCCGCAACGGCCGGTCTGGCCATCCCACTTCATCACCATCAACTACATGAACGGTTACTATAAGTAATGACTACACTTGGGAATTTAACTGCAATATTTGGTGGACTATGCAAAATTTTTCATCACTTTTAAGTATTAAAAGTTTATCTTCAGAACTCAACTTCTACAAACATAAAGACTGTACTTCACCTGCAACAACAAATGTTGAAATCTTATAAATGCTTCTGCAATCAATCTTCATATCCACAGCATAACTTGGACCTTGTTTCAAACAATTTCATGTGTCACCCCTGGAGGAACTTTTGGGGGGGGGGAGGTCTGTACCGGGCGGTACACCTCCACGCCGCTAATTTAAAATGTGCGCCTGTTGAAACTCCTCTGCTGGAGGAAGTCTGAACTTTATCTACGCTGTTAATTCTTTACCTTCTCAGAAGATGTCACCACGTGGAAAATTTTGAGTTTTTGAACTGTGTCATTTTTGATGTGTTTTTGTTTCGCTTGAAGTAAGAAGTGTAAACTTTCTCTCCTAGAGGACACTACTGAAGATCAACAATAGTGCACCCTAGTGCGGAGTCAAAGAACTATTTTGTTGGAGAAATTTTTATTTCAAATGTTTGTTTCTTGTTAAATTTCCTTCTGTTATTGTTTAAGTTGGCTGTATACCCCTCTTTTTCCCCTTGTTTTAGGTTTATCCAATCCCGAATTTCTTTTAGTAATTTCCGACCAATCCGATGTATTTTCCCCCAACTTGGATATGTTTCTGTACCCTAGCCAATAAAATGATTGTGGGCGGGTGTTTTCATTCCCCTAACGCCTAGAACCTTCCGCGAGAGGATATAAACTGCTGATTTTTTGGTCTCTGCGCCACTTCTGTTCCATCTTTCAGTGTGTTAAGTACATAGCAGGGGGCGGGAAGCGCCTCTTTCTTCGGCAGCGGTCAACAACAAGGTAATGGCCGATTAATAACTTCTTTCTTTGCTAGCTCAGCAGTTTAACTTTCGGGGCGGGTTCTAAGCGTTCAACCATGTAACCTTTTCCTAAAATGTAACTACTCTTTTCATATATTCTCTTTTAAAACGACATATTGGGATAGAGAGTGCTTAACCCTCTCGAGCTCCCACTCACATCGTCTTGAGGTGAACTTATTTTTCTCAACCAATTCTTCCGTAATGTAATGTAAATTGTTATTAAGTCACCTCTGTAGCATGGGATTAGCCCTTGTATTAATGGCCTAGTGCCAAGTAGGTCTTAAGCAAAGTGTATTAGGAGTGCAAATTCGCCTCCTCTCAAATTGTATTTTAGAGGTCATGTATTAACTTTCTTGTCATTTAACAGACCTCAGTAGGTTGGGTATTTTACCCCTGTGTATATGGCCTTTGAGGACAGCTTAAATGTGGAGTTCGGAGTGGCCTATGATAGGCTTGTATTTTAAGGGGAAGTTGCCCTTTATTGAAAATTGTGTCTCTGCCTCAAGGAGGCGTTTGGGTGTAATTGGAAGCAAATGTTTCTGGCATGTTTGGGGGTTTTCGGCCCCTTTGTTGTATGGTGTTCATTGTAAGGTTGGGCTCTTTGCTCAAGAATTATGTTTCTGACTTTTGAAGCCCCAAATGGGGTACCTATGTAAATGTATTTTTCAATCGTGTTTCGGCTACTAAGTACCTGTTCTATTTGTTGTTACCTAATTTTGCAAAGAAAATATAACCTTGTTAAATTTTAAAAATTAATTTCACTTTAGTAGCTTGAGACCTATTCACCACCCAGCACCTTCTTTCATGCATAACTACCACAAAAACACGGTAACAGTACTTATTAGTACTTTTAAACTTTGGTGACCGGATTTTTTAGTCATTATTTTACATTTGATCCTATAGGATCGAGTTATGAACGACAAGCCCACGTACATGGTACTCGTACATGTAGAAAAGACATAAAATAACGTTGACTGGACCAAGTTATTTAGGATTCTGATAGTGATCGGTATCGGATATCGTGAAAAAATAGAATTATCTGCAATCTGTATTAAAAACAGGCTTTAGTGATAACAATCAACTGATATGAAAAAGAATCGCCAATACAGAAAATAATGAGACAAGGGTGTAGTTTGTCCCTCTCCTTGTCAGTGTTTTTATGGAGTAAGCGGTAAAAAATCAAAGAGGACATTGGAAAGGGGACCACAATCCAAGAAGAGGAAATCAAAATTCTGATATTTACCTATGATATTATCTGAGTCTACAGAAGATCTGGATAAATTGGTGAATGTTATGGATACAGTCTTAGAGGATGAACATAAATAAATTCATAAAAAGTATTGGAGTGCAATCGAACAGTCATGGGATGCTGGAAATATAAGATTAGGTAACAAAGTCTTAAAGGAAGCAGATGAATAATGTTACTTGGGTAGTAGCATAACTAGAGATGGCAGAAGCGAGGAGGATATATATTGAAGACTGGCATAAGCAACGAAGGCCTTTTTAAGGAAAGAAATTGGTTCGTTTCTAATATGTATATTGGAATTAGAAAGGTGGTTTTAAATAATTTTGTCTGGAGCGTGGCAATGCACGGAAGTGAAAACAGGGAGAAAAGATAGATAGCTGCACAAAGAGGGAAAGTCCTTTCAGTTCTGAGTAATTCGTTGATGGGGTTAACGTTCCCTATGGGCATCATTACAAGTACTAGATGTTAACATAAGGGAAGACCTTCTTTGGGGTAACAACGTAATTGGGATTCTAAATGAAGGTTACAGAACTCTTCACATGTTTATGAGGGCATTTAGGGGTTTGAGTAAGGATGTAAAGGAGAGGACACTTTAGTCTCTAGTAAGACAACATTTTTAGTATGGATCCAGTGTATGGCACCCTCATCAGAACTACTTGATTCGAGAAACGAAAGAAAGTCAACTCAATTAATTCTGGGTGATTTCCGACAAAAGAGTAGCGTTACGCAAATATTGGGATGACTTAGGAGAAAAGAGACGAGCTGCTCGACTAAACCATATGCCCTGAGCTGTCACTGGAGAGATGGCTTGGAAAAACATTAGAAGAGGAAATAGTTTGGGTGATGTTTTTAAAACCCGGAAAGATCCCAATATGAAGTTAAAGTTGTAGTTCAAGAGGAAAATTGAGGCAAATATTAATTCATAGGAAGAGGTGTTAGGGATTGGAAAAATTTACTAGGGGAGATGTTCAATAAACTTGCCTTTTTTTAATTATTTAAGAAAAGACCAGGTAAACAACTGGTAGGGAATCTGTCATCTGGGTGACTGCCCTAAATGCAGATCAATGGTGATTGATTGATTGATTGATTGATTGATTGATTGATTGATTGATTGATTGATTGATTGATTGATTGATTGATTGATTGATTGATTGATTGATTGATTGATTGATTGATTGATTGATTGATTGATTTATTTATTTATTTATTTATTTATTTATTTATTTATTTATTTATTTATTTATTTATTTATTTATTTATTTATTTATTTATTTATTTATTTATTTATTTATTTATTGATAACTAGCTGAGGAAGAAAGGGAATGACAGGTTTTGAAATGTGGTATTACAGAAGAATCAGAAGATAAGATGGGTAGATCGAATCACGAATATAGAGGTAATGATTGGAATTTGTGAGAAGAAGATGATTTAGCGAAATTTGATCAGAAGAAGTGATGAAATGAAATGAAATGGCGTATGGCTTTTAGCGCCGGGAGTGTTCGAGGACAAGTTCGGCTCGCCCAGGTGCAAGTCTTTTGATCTGACTCCCGTAGGCGACCTGCACGTCATGATGAGGATGAAATGATGATGAAGACGACACACAAACCCCGTCCCCGTGCCAGAGAAATTAACTAATGATGGTTAAAATTCCCGACCCTGCCGGGAATCGAACCCAGGACCCCTGTGGTAAAAGGCCAGCACGCTAACCATTTAGCCATTGAGCCGGACAGAAGATGTGATAAAATGATAGGACACATCTTATGATACCCAATACGTCTTCAAATGCTTTTTGATGGAAGCGTAGGTGGCAGGAACATAGGAATAGACAGAATGTATGAATGTAGATGTAGCAGCTACGAAGAATTTTAGACTGCTGTAACACTCATCGTAGGAGATAATGGGATAGTAACAACCCTTCAAAGAATGAGTGTATCCAGACAAGAAAGTCAATGGTCATGGACAGGGCTAACCTAAGGGGACCGTTTGTACTTTACTCCATCCTCAGAAGTTGTGAAGCTCCTGCATGTTAGTTATATTTACAATGTTGTAAACAGAATTAGTTCACTTGGGGTCCTCCGCATTGAAAACAAGCATGCAGTTATATTTTTAAACCCAAATCCCAACAAAATAACTGTGAAAATGCTTTGGAAACGCATCTCGTAAACCATGAATTATGCACGAAATATTTCCGTACACTTTTGGGACTGTTTACGGCTAACCACAAACGAAGGAAAGAAAATTTGAGGTAATAAATTTTGTCGTAAAATTGTTAAACAGAGTTTAGCTTTAAGGCTATATTTGATTGAAAACATTGTGCTTTAAGTGCACATCTGTCCATAGTTTCACTTCACGGGCAATTTTTGTTAACGGTTGATAGTTTTTCTGTCGTACTCCTGTTGACATTCGTGAATATTTATGTATATCCTTCCCTGCCTTCTTCTGAACTGCTCTTTGCTGGCACATTATAATGTTAAATATAATGGGCAGCCTAAAATTTCAATAGCTCGTCGATGTCTGTGTGGACTGATCGATAAGGCGTAAAAAATGTCGTGAAGTCCCTCTAGAAGCTTTCGGCTCAGTCAGTAATGCGAGAATTGTGTAATCTCTTATAAGCCCACAGTGCAGGAGGAAGGGATTTATCTATCGTGACGTAGGTGTCTAGAATGTCATCAAAAGAACTGCTAACTCTGTCCACTTGCAGTGAAACATTGGTCATGTCCAGAGATGCTCCATCGATATCTGCCAAAGTTAAATAAGTTAACCCAGAAAGCAATTTGAACATTCATTTAGTTAATACCGGAGTAACAATGAGCCCCAGGAACTCCTACCAGGGCTGCACCACTGTCACTGAATCGACAACGGGTGCTGCAAGATATTATGACAGGTTACCCGTAAAAGAAAACATATATATTAGTAGAAGTTGTTAAAATAAAATTGGAGATGGAATTAATTGCTCATACATCAACAGATGCTGGCGTCCGACTCGTTGGCTGAATGGTCAGCATACTTGCCTTCAGTTCAGAGGGTCCCGGGTTCGATTCCCGGCCGGGTGGGGGATTTTAATCGCTTCTGATTAATTCTTCAGGCTCGGGGACTGGGTGTTTGTGTCCGTCCCAACACTCTCCTCTTCATATCCACACAACACAACACACTACACTACCAACCACCACAGAAACACGCAATAGTGATTACATCCCTCCATATAGGGTTCGCGGCGGGAAGGGCATCCGGCCGTAAAACATGGCCAAATCCACCGTTCGCACCCGCGACTCTAGACGTGTGGGAAAGCGGTAGGAAAAGAAGGAGAAGACGACATCTATAGATGCTGGCAGAGGTCGATGTAATAAGTTTTGAAGATGAATTATTTATACTCACAACCGGCAGCTGGCAGTAATGTCAACCCATCACGACGACGAGTGTTTAAAGTCCCACTTCCAGTTTCATATTTCTTTAGCGTCGTTTCACCGTGTTTCCTGTGACTGAGTCTAGATGCGCGTTCTATATTGTCTGTAGTCGTAATATTGAATGTTGTGTTCTGACAGTTCTTAGAGGGAGGTTCGTTTACTCCCTGCCTGAATGAGAAGGGAGTAGGGGTTATGGTTACTGTGGAAACGACGGCGGACCCACTGCGGTTGCCATGGATATGAGCCTGGCGGCCGGCTCGTGTTCCTTAGAGTTGACGAACCTCTCACTTCTGAGTTACGTACAAGAGAGCACAGCGGTCTGAACAAACGAACACGTGAGCCGGAAGCGAAGGGAAGGAGAAAGGAACGCAGGAATGTAGCTCCTCCCTACAGCACTACAGTATCTGTCAAAACGCTTGCTTTAATGTTACCGGTATAAGATTTCGAAGAACAACTTGGAGCCAGAATCTCTTACAAATTCTGCCACCTTTAACATAATTATGTTACCCACTTTAATAGTATTTTAATTACTCGGCTGATGGCTTAAACGGTTAAGGATCTGTCTTTCGGAGCCGATGTTGACAGGTTCCATTCTGGCTCAGTTCGATGGTACAGTGGAACCTCGGATTGCGAGTAACTTGGTCTACGAGTGTTTTGCAAGATGACCTTTTTTATGCCGAATTGTGCTGCTAATTTTGGAACACTCAGTATTTCAGTACTGGATAAACCTATTAGTCTACATTCGCATCACCACGCATATACAGTTCTACTTGTGGCCATTAGACAAATATTGTTTTAATAAATGAAACATTCCCACGCATAATTTCTCCTAATCACTGACAATTGTTCGTGCGAACTGCGCGACGCATAAATTACACTCAGAGCTTGTTTAATAGCACGCTTCCTGAATTTTAATATGCTCACCAGTGAAGCTACAGACAGGCGCGATATAACGCAGATGTACATTTCGGTTGTTATTGGAATATACGTGGCAGAGCTCCAGCCTTTGATTTTCGCCTGCGAGAAAGCACATGATCAAATCAGTCCACACAAATCATAATATCACAATGAAGCAGTCTGAGAAAATACAGAAAACATGACATTTTCAGAAATACTACAGAAAAGGACTGCCTTTATTCATCACTATTTGATTCATATTGGTTTTATATCGAGTGACATACTAAATTTATAACATGATCTTTTGTGTAATGGGTAACGATTATTTTCTTCTTCTTGTGTTCCGGCCTTCTAAGGACCACGTTACAATTTCAATTGTTCCTCCTTAGTTGTACTTTCCTTTTCTTCCAGTATTCTTTCATTGTTTCACTGTGTTTCTTTTTCCTGTCTTCAGTCCACTTTGTGCCCGTTTTCTTTTCCTTCCTCCCTTGGAATCCTTTCATTTGTAAGACTTTCTTCCTAAAAATCTTTCTTTCCAATAATTCTTCTTCTCGTATGTTGTTCCTTTCCAGGTCTTTCTTGACTTCTTGAATCCAGGTGGTGGTTGATTTCTTTTCCCAAAGGTACTTGAAGATTCGTTTAGTTAGTCTATTGTCATCCATTCTGTAAATGTGTCCAAGAAATGGCAATCTCCTTTTTCTTATTGTTTCTGATATGTTTTCTACATTCTGGTAAATTTCATTGTTACTTCTTAATTTCCAAAACTCTGCAATTCTTAGAGGACTTAATATTTTCCTTGTAATTCTTCTTTCTAATATTTCTAATTTATCAAGCTTGTAGTTCAGTGCTAGGCATTCACTGGCATAAAGGCACTCTGGTTTCACTACTGTGTTGTAGTGCTTTATTTTAAGTTTTCTTGATAAGCACGATTATTTTGTATTTTATAAAATCATAATATTTAATTTTTGGATAGACATCCTTGTAACTTGTCTTTATTCATATAATTATATTTTAAATTAGAATTTATCTGATGAGGTAAAGGCATGCTCGGTTCACCTGGAAGGACAAGGCTTCGATTCCCTTCAGGAACTCAAAAATTTTAGAAACGAAATTTCCACTTCCGGAGGTACATGTGGTCCTGCTGAGGTTGATTAATAAAGTAGGATATGAAATGAAAGTGTACAGTGAGTGAGTGATTGATTTGATGAATACAGTTAGTAGAGAATTGATAACAACGATGAGAATGTAACAGTTGGAAACCATGATGTCTCGACGACGAATTTTAAGTAGTTTCTACAGATGATGAAAAACCAGTTCATTGGAAAGTAATCTACGACACCTACGATCCATTCCACTCAGGGTACAATAACAAGAAACTAAAATTGGTACACCACTGTCCGTGAGCCAAGGATGCTATCCACGTGTATAAGAAAGTGGTTTCGAAATCATTTATTCAGCAAAATAGATATTGTGCGTAAGAAGGTGATTATGTTACCCACTTTAATAGTATTTTAATTACTCGGCTGATGGCTTAAACGGTTAAGGCTCTGTCTTTCGGAGCCGATGTTGAAAGGTTCCATTCTGGCTCAGTTCGATGGTACAGTGGAATCTCGGATTGCGAGTAACTTGGTCAACGAGTGTTTTGCAAGACGAGCAAATATTTTAAATACATTGTGACTTGATAAGCGAGTGAGGTTTCGCAATACGAGCGTCACGTGTACATATGTTTCCACCTCCCCTGTGCTTTTGTTTTCCCATCCCCCGGCCACTCTCTTTCCTGGGAAAGTGTGTGTAATCATTTCCCGCTCTGGACTTCAGTTGGCGCGCCTCGCTCGCATAGTCAATACCGTACGAGGGTACATGTTTTGTTTCTGTCATCTGTGATAATATAACTGTTCTGCAACGATGGGCCCTGTGAACGAAAAGAAGGCTAAAAAGGAATTCGGTCGGAAGAAGGAGATGATTACAGTGGATGAATCTGTTCAATGACAATGCAATGTCACATTTTCGTGAAATCCTCAAAAAGAGGCAAAAGCAACAGTCATTGGACAGGTTCCTCGTTAAAGTTGCACGAAAAGAAAACACTTCCAATAGCCAACCGATAGCAGTGATTCCGTTAGTGAAATTCGTGCTACACAGTAACTCTTCTCATGTCATCTCTCGTCTCCCTCACACCAACAATGATTCTATTGTGGGGTAAAGTGCAGTTAAATTGTTTTACGTTATATTTTGTTTTAGGAATGTTATGCGAATAAATGTTTTTGTGTTGTGGACGAATGATCCGAGTTTCAATAGTTTCTTATGGGAAAATTTGCTTTGATATACGAGCGATTTGGATTACGAGCATGTTGCCGGAACGAATTATGCTCGCAATCCAAGGTTCAACTGTATTTGAATGTCCTTAAATACCTCCGTATTTTTACACTAATCACATTGTAGGGGTCGTATTTCACTCAAGCGCACAAGTAGCCCACAAAACATGGAGAACAAATTGGACAACTTTTGCAACTATCTGTTGGGGGAAAATGTCCGTTCGTATTGCCATTTAGAACGCTTGGAAGGTATGCATAGCCACTTAATGGCGCGGCGTGGACGGATAAGTTGTCGGATTAACTCCTAGCTATTCCAGTACAAGGACACCTGTGTTATCACTGCTGTAGAGCAGGTTGTGAACTCGTCAGGCTGAATACTCCTGCTGCATGGATTACAACGCGAAGGGACTTAGACCCCACCAGTTGTAACTATCACTCAGACTCTGACGATAGAGTGAACAACAGAAAGCCAATATCCTTTGGTGCCTTTGCAGAGATAATCTTAGGATGGCAGTGTGCTTTCATAATCAACCGTTCAGATACCAAATATTCTATCGTGCTTTTAGGCAGATGACCCGTTTTCATTTGACTGTCCGTTATGAATAAGAATGGTAAGAAAAATAAGAACAATAATCGTATTATCTCAACTACTGTGTTGCAGACATCTTCATTTCCGCCTATCGGGCAGCCTGCGAGTCAATTTTACTCTACCAGATGACGGAGAACCAAATTCTCTCGGCAATCTATGGCTAACTTTTATTTCACTTTTTCGGGTAAACACCAAACGTGTCACCAGAAATCGTACAACATGGCGTGCCGAATGGATTAATTTCTTCAATTTAAAACATTCGAGTGTATCGTTAGAGATCAGAATGCTGACAGTGTATAGCTGATCTACAGAGAGAGTTTATAATTCTCTTAAGAGAAACAATTGTTTTGTACATCACGGCAATCGTAGTTAGATATGACTATATGTAATAAACAATTTACTATATTGGACGTATATTCTGCGTGTACTTTGAGAAAACAGGTATCTGAGTTATTGAGTACGAGTTTGATTTATATCACATTATTTTACTCAAATACGCTTTCCAAAAAGTATTCGGCAGCGTTCATCATGGGCCACTGCGGACCATCCTCGGGATTTATGATATACTGCAAACTGTCATTACAACGTTGAAATGTATGCACCTTACCTCAACTGTCAACACAGGACACATCGCGTTCTTTGATATCGTCATCGGCTTTCAGCAGGATATATCCTGTCAACAGTCCCTCTTCACAACCACTTTATACTTCGTCATGAGGACATCAACATCGCAGTTGGGAGCAGAAATCACTCGTACTAATCAAGACAGGCTCACATACTTTGTGGACGATATTGTGCTTTTCACCGATGATCACGTTGAACTCCAGGGGTTCCATACAATCAACCAAGTTGGCAACCAAGTTCCGACAAATATAAAAGTATAAAGATTGGATACCGTAGGCGAACAATAAATTCAAAGCACACAGCTGAAAGAAATTGATCGCCCCGCCTATTTGGGAAGTATTCCTGCAACAGACTGAAGTTCACAGCTGTACTGTGAAAGGTGTGGCTTTTTCCCACCAACTGCAGTCTGTATGGTCGCCTATCTGTATTTCTAACGATATCAAGCTGCACGCCCCATCGCAATCTTTTCTAACGAAACGTGGAAGGTGTCACTTCATTTCACTGAAAATATTAATGCTTTACCTTACAGAAGTATGCGACGAAGCCGGAGAATACGGTATATCAACCACTTTACAAAGAGCAAGTGCTGTGGCGTAACAGCTTGTCTCCAGCTGAATCATACAGCCGGGATCACAGTGAATCCTCACGCTAGCATAATCGTAGCACAGCATTAATGGATCTGTAACTATTATATTGCACACAGGGAATACCGAATGATAATAGGTGTAGGGTAGCATTGAGTAGGAAGTTATAGTTTATGTGACTGATTACTGCATTCGCGGCACTTGAGGAAGAGATAATGCAATGATTACGGCAGCGTCTGCCATAACAAACGTGCGACTTTGAACGGTCTTTGTGACGTCATCCCTATGGCCCTCCCGCTTCCTCCTCTGCTGCACCACTCATGGACAAACTAGCACCCCTCGTACCGGCAGCGCGAGACGAGGATTGAAATTACCAGGTGATTAATCTGGAGTCTTTTACGATGCGAGGTTTCTGAATGTATCCAGTTCCCGGACCATTCTGGAATGTTTAGTCTCTTTATATAAAGGTGGCAGATGAACGAGAGCCAGTTAAGTTTGATCTCAGTCTGAGAGCGATACGGTTCAGTCCCCTGAGCGAACTGACGGCGGATACGAATAGGCTTAGCCCAGCTGTGCAGCGAGGGAGACCGCAGCAGAAGAGCGACGTTGGATATTAGTAGAAGACTTCATCGTGACTGTGAATCATGTACCACGTATAGACTTGTGAGAATATTGCGTACGCGGCTGCAAACATTGAAGGGTGAATTAATAATTAATATTAATATTAATTAATTAATAATTAATAATGAACTGCCCTAGGGTACAAGTGCGTGTAGGCCTATACGTGAACTGTGTGACGTAACTGTTTAGCCTGTAAATATTATTATGTAGCGCTAGTGCGAGTCAACAGAGAGAATAAGAGAGAGAGAGAGAGAGAGAGAGAGAGAGAGAGAGAGAGAGCTAACGAGTGTAGTGTGTACTTGGGTAGGTGGTTATTATTAGAGTAAATAAATCCCAGTGTAGAAGCTACCAGTCGAATATTTATTTACCTACTACCCCGCCAACTCCTTACAATAAGTTATATCAGCGCCATAAGAATCAGCAGTAAAGAGAGAAATTGCCCTTCTTTCTGATATGTATTGTCCCCCTCCAACTCCGTGGACGTGTCCAATGACAGCCCACGTAGAACGTGTATTATATCCTCCGACGGAGTTACTCAGAGCGAGAGAGCTACCCTCTTTGAGGAAAGTCAAGGCCGACCACCCCATGTTATTTCCCACTTAAAAAGCTTGCGTGCGTTTTTTGTACTGAGTGAAAACCTGCATCTTTCCTTCTTATTATGAGAACATGAAGGTGTGTGCTCTTTGTTAAATTTCAGTACTTTATACTTGAATGTGAAAGGAAATGTCACACATATTTCTAGAAGGTTCACCCAGCAAATAGCTGTGTGGTTTGGGTCACGTAGCTATGATCGCGCATTCGGGAGACAGTGAGTGCAAACTTCACTGTCCACAGCCCTGAAGACGGTTTTTCGTGGTTTCCAATTTTACACCAGGAAATGCTGTCGCTTTCTCCCTGCTCTTAGACCTTTTCTATACCATATTTACTGTTACCGTGTTTTAGCGGTAGGTAGAGGTGAAAGAAGGTGCGGGCGTGAACGGGTCTCAAACTACGGAATCAAAGTTAATGTAAAATTTAACAAGGTTATATTTTCTTTCCAAAATTCAGAAATAACAAGAATGGCAGATACGGAGTAGCAAGACCACAAGGTACAATTACAGTATTTACAGGATTTGGGCTTCGAGCCCTGAAAACACAATTCTTGAGCAACTAGCCCAACTTTACGATATACAAATTTCAACAACGGGGCAGAAGACCCCAATCAAACCCTGGAGCACTTGCTCCAAATTGCACAGTAAAGCCTCCTCGAGGCATACAACACTCAGTTTTCAAAAAAAAAAAAGAGCCACTCGCTCTCTACTGTAAGCCTCTCCCAGGCCACACCAAACTCCACCTTCAAGTTGTCCTCAACGGACATAAACACAGGGGTAAAATACCCAATCTACTGAGGCCTATTAAGTGAGAAAAGGTTAATTATATGGCCTCTAAAATACCAACTTGAAAGGAGGCTCTCCGCACTCCTAATACACTTTATTTAAAACCTACTTGGCGCTAGGCCTTTAAAGCAAGGGCTAATCCCATACTACAGAGGTGACTTCAGAAAAGAACAATTTACATTATATTAACGAAGAATAGGTTGAGAAAAATAAGTTCACCTCAAAACAATATGATTGGGAGCTCGAGAGGGTTAAGCACTCTCTATCCCGATATGCAGTTTAAAAGATGAAATAGATACAAGTTTCTTTACATTTTAAGGAAGGTTACATAATGGAAAAAGCTTCGGACCCGCCCCGAGAGTTAAACTGCTGAGCAAGCAAGAAAAGAAGTAATTAATCAGCCATTACCTGGTTGTTGACTGTCGCCGAAGAAAGAGGCGCTTCCCGCCCCCTGCTATGTACTTTACACACTGAAAGATGGAACAGAAGTGGCGCAGAGACCCAAAAATCAGCAGTTTATATACTCTCGCGGAAGGTTCTAGGCGTTAGGGGAATGAAAACACCCGCCCACAATCACTTTATTGTGTAGGATACAGCAACATATTCAAGTTGGGGGAAGATACCTCGGATTGGTCAGAAATAAATTGAAGAAATTCGGGATTGGATACATACAAAACAAGGGGAAAGAAAGGGTTAATATTGCCAACTTAACTAATGACTGAAAGAAATTTAGCAAAGAACAAACTTTTGAAATTACATTTTCTCCAAAAAAAACAGTTCTTTCACTTCCCACCAGGGTGCACTATTGTTGATCTTCAGTAGTGTCCTCTAGAAGAGAAAGTTCACACTTCTTACTTCAAGCAAAACAAAAACACATCAAAAATGACACAGTTCTAAAACTCCAAAATTTCCAGGTAGTGACATCTTCTGAAAAAGTAGAAAATTAATACCGTCAATAAAGTTCAGACTTCCTCCAGCAGAGGAGTTTCAATTGGCGCACATTTTAAATTAGCGGCGTGGAGGTGTACCGCCCGGTACATTTACCATAAGATCTATCTGTGTTGGTGCGACGTAAAGCACATTGTAAATAAAATAAATCTAGACGGTTCTCAACAACCAATGACAGTTCGATTCCACTGCCCGTCATTGTATGACGAGTTAGTAAAAGTTTCGGAGGCGTAATTCCAACTTTCACAACCCTAATGTTTTTCAGAAGAATAAATTAAGTGTTATCCACGTCAGACTGGACTTTGTAATTATGGATGGTTTGAGCACATTACTCAGACGTGAGTTTCAGTTTAAAGGGTTGAAACTGAAGCCAATACTTGGGCTGACCGTTGTTTTAACCAGGATGAACTTCTAGCGAAAGACACTGGACTGCAGGACGGACTTTTACCTCATTTGGATGGACGTCATGATGAAATGAAATGTCGTATGGCTTTTAGTGCCGATATATCCCAGGGCGGGTTCGGTTTGCCAGGGGCAGGTCTTTCTATTTGACTCCCGTAGGCGACCTGCGCGTCGTGATGAGGATGAAATGATGATGAAGACAACACATACACCCAGCCCCCGTGCCATTGGAATTAACCAATGAAGGTTAAAATCCCCGACCCGGCCGGGAATCGAACCCGGGACCCTCTGAACCGAAGGTCAGTGCACTGACCGTTCAGCCAACGAGTCGGACGACGTCATGATCATGCAGGGGTAAATGCGAACGCTCAGCCCGAACCCCAATGATGAAACTCGGAGAACTGCAGTAAGGTCACCAAGAGGACTGAACGGGAAGGCTAAATCAGAGTACTCCGTTAACTAGTTGCTGTATCGACTTTCTCTATATCTCTCATATACTTGATCTATAGAGTTCTCTCCATTTCAAATATTTTCCGTAGTTTTCGTCGTGGAGTTGGGATCCAATTGTCTAAGTATGCTTGACACGTAAACACGTTTTGCGAGTGAAGCCTTTCATCAGAATTATTCTTCAAGTTCAAGTTGTAAATTACAAAAACATGTATCAATATAAATCAGTTTGTTGAAATCATCTTGCGAGAAATACCTTTACGTATACAATTCAATGTGTTTTCGAATTAAGTCATCTGAATGGAACATGTTATTTCTATAAGTCATCTGGACTTATTTCCCCTGGATATTGATAGGGCAGTATTTAGGTTGGCCGGCCCCGTGGTGTAGGGCTAGCGTGCCTGCCTCTTACCCGGAGGCCCCGGGTTCGATTTCCGGCCAGGTCAGGGATTTTTACCTGGACCTGAGGGCTGGTTCAAGATCCATTCAGCCTACGTGATTACAGTTGAGGAGCTATCTGATGGTGATATAGCGGCCCCGGTCTAGAAAGCCAAGAATAACGGCCGAGAGGATTCGTCGTGCTGACCACACGACACCTCGTAATCTGCAGGCCTTCGGGATGAGCAGCGGTCGCTTGGTAGGCCAAGGCCCTTCAAAGTCTGTAGTGCCATGGGGTTTGGTTTTGGTTTGTTTTTAGGATTTAGGATGATAATAATAGTAACTATTTAACTAAAATAGCTTTATTATTTGTAATAATATTTATTTTACAATCTGCTTTGCGTTACAACGATACAGATTTGTTTTATTGCGACGATTTGGGAGGAAAGTGCTAGGAGTGGGAAGTGATGTCACCACAAGACGCACATACGAAATGCTGTCAGCTGTGTACACTATTTTATTTACAAATTATGTATACATATTGTACACACACGCACTAATGAACCGCCATCTTGACAAACATTTGACTGCTACAGTAGCACGTCAACAGAATCACAACACCAGTTCACGACTTCCACACGAGTCTCATTAAAACAACTCAAATCTACTCCCAAGACTGCCTCTTTATATACGTTGCCTGACCACGCTTCTAGAAGAGTATGACACAACATGTTTTCTCATAATTTCTAGAGTCTCCAACAGCTTATTTACAATTAAAGTAACTTTCTATACAACTCTAGTGACAAGATGCGTGGTTTCTGGATTATTACCATGTGTTGCACAACACTGCAGTGGATTTATACATCATAGAATATATACAGGTAATAATAAATTATATACTATTAATTACGTGTTCTTGCATTAAATAAATTCATATTAATATACATACAGCAGATGTTTCATGACATAACCTCACAGATAATACGATCATACACACATAACTACGTAAATAATACTGTAACCGTCCAGGCTTCTCCAGCCCTACTAATTTAATATAATATCATTTTACGCAATATCATTTGATATCAAGTTTATCCGCCATCGGCAATTATTTGTAATAACACATTTATTCAACGTCAATCATTTGTAATCAAGGCATTTTGGAATCATATTGTATATATGATAACATCGTTTTATTATTTAAATTATTATATTATGTAGGATAAAAATTCATTATGTTGTAAATACGGTCAATATGTTGAGACATAGTTGTTTTCATTTCATCTCATATTTGTGTATACGGAGGGTTATTCTTGAAGCTTGGGATTTTGCGTGCGTCATGGGTTTATTTTATGACCAAGGCTAGTAAACAGCGACCCGTGCGCGAGGCTTGCAAGATGGTCAGCTATATCATCGCCACGCCTTCTGGACTTGTCGAGGAAGAAGAAAAGGGGAGTTGATGCCTCGATCTATCGAATCAGATACTTCGTTGTATATGAGTTTTGAGATTGAACTGTTACCAAGAGTGGGGGTGAGCCCGGATATATACTGATTCTCTACACGAGAACGGGACCTTGCAACCTTACAACCTAACGAGATACTCCATCACTACTACTTCTACTGTGAACATCTACTTTGAACGACGTTATTTGATTTTTGAAACAGTGTGTGGTCGCTCCGCGACATAGTTATTTTTGTACAATGTATTAGCGCTTCGATACAGTACTTAGGTGCGGTAATGTTATCGGATCTACGTGAAACGAAACAAGCTTACGGCTTGTGTTATATTCAGTAAATATTGTGGACGAAGAACTATGTTTAAGTTCAAGTCTACGGAATTTGGTACAAGTCGGTACCGTATAAATAGTATAGCTCAGTTCGATTTAGATTTCTACTAATATGGAAAAATTCATATCTCTGAATTTTCTCCTCATACGATCAACGCTGATCAGTAGTTACAAGTATAGGGCCAATGTCTAATTTAAAGACTAGGCAAGTAGGGAGTGTTAGTCCAGATAGCCCGTACCATATCAGAGAAGGAAGGAAGGATGTCCATGGAGCAAATTCAACACCGAGAAGAAGAGAACGAGTAACCACGGAAACCAGATGACTTCAATGGAAGCTGCAATTGGTGAGCTTCAATTAGATAAAGCAAGCAATAAGTAAATTCAGTAAATTAAATTCTAAATCCCTCCACGCTTTAAGGATACTTTTCCGATTCATCTCATCTTTTTGTATAAAAAATTCATTTGTATTTTATATTGCGTTAATTTTCTTTCTTAAGCGATACTTAATGGTTAATTATTTAAAATCCTACGCCTGTGATTTAAGTGTAAGTCTCTATGCTAGTAAATATAAATTTTGGTTTACAGTTTTATTTAAAACTGTGACCATGGCGCCCAAACATTACATAGAGAAATGGGGAACCATGGAATGTTAATTGTTTCTATTTGCGTGGCAATTTGCGGGAAAGCCACAAATAGTTTATTTAATATTCATGTGTCCCAAGATAATAACTTTCATCTCCTCAAATGTTATGACGAGAGGGAACAGTTACATTTGTCGCACCAACGTGGAGCTCGAAAACCATTAAGCATTCATGGAAGGAAAGCAGTAAAGTAGAGTCTGTGTTTGTGGGGGTTAAGTGAGTGTCCATATAATTTGTATGTGTGATTTTGGGGGAATCATGGCTGCACAAGGTGAAAAGGATATGAAATTACGTAGCGGAAACTTAGTAAAGGGAGGCGAGACACTGAATTCTAGGAATGTTGTAGATGAAAGTATTGAAGTAGATACATCGGTAGAGAGTGGTGGGAACATGGAAAATAGTATAGAATCTGATGTAGCTAGGATGGAGGGCGAGAAAGGTAATAAGAATATGGAACAACTGTTTGTGATAATGCAAGGGATATTTGAACAAACGAATGAAATAAAGAAAGATGTAGAGAAAACACAGACAGAGATTAAAGAAAATAGAAAGGAGATAGAACAGACGAAAACGGAAATTAGCAGAGAAGTGAATGCTAGGATGGATGCTTTAGATCATAGATTAGATGAAGCACTAGAGCAGCAGAAACGTTTTGAGAATCAGTTAGCGGAACAGGAGATGAGACGCTGCCAACATGAGAAAGTGGTAGAAATAAAGTTAACTGAACATAAAACCGAAGTCATAGAGTTGGTAGAGAAAGAAAATAGTAAAGTTAGAGAAAGAGTACAACAACAATATGATGATCTGTGTGGTAAGGTAGAGATTAATGCCAAAATATGTAATGAAAAGTTTAAGAAAGCAGAGGAATATGCTATTGAAATTAAAGCCACCAAGGAAAGACAGGAACACATTGCAAATGACGTAGAGACTAGAGAGAAAAGAATTAATGAACGTATCGAGAGGTCGGAGGCACTAATACGTAAAGAAACCAGAGAAAAGCAAGGTAATATAGGAAGTCAGTGCCATGGTACAAATTTCATATATGAAACTGATTTACCTAAATTCAATGGGAGGCAGACAAACCCTTTAGATTTTTTAAACACTGTTAAGAAACGATTTGAAAAGTGAATAGAAGAAGGAATCATTGAATGGGAAGGAGCGTTAGAGATAATTGGTAAAGCTTTTATTGGGGAAACGAAATCATGGTTTGCGGTGTATAAGAGCTGCATGACCAGTATGGTGGAATTCCAGAAATATTTCACGGAAAAATTTTGGAGTGAAGCTATACAAATCTGGGAAAGAGAACGCATTGTCTTTGGGAAATTTAGGCCACACGAAGGAGTTTCTATGACCGAATATTTTTTAGCCCACGTTATGATTTGTAAAAACGTAGATGGGATGTCAGCGGAGAGATATATTGTTAAGTTATTACTCATACATTTTCCCAACAAAATCCGCGAAGCAAGCTGTGTGCAACAGATAGAGTCTATTCAGGGAATGGAAAGATTGCTAGCAAGTTTCGATGCGTTAGGAAATAGTAATAGTACACGAGAGCACACGAACTATCAGACACCACCCAGAAGACAAAAACACAATCACCGTGGTCATTTCCAACCGAGACAACAACCTGTAGGTAATCAGTCACACCAGCAAAATAGAAATGTTCAGAGGGAACGCAATGTAGAGGAAAGTACAATCCGAAATCAGGATACAAGGAGACACAGTAACTTAAACTGATAGTAGACGGTAATGAGAGATCAGATTATCAGTCTTCAGAACATGTTGCGAGAAATTGTGTAATGACGCACATGAATTATGATCTCGATGTCAGAGATGAGTTATTACGGGAGGTGGAAGTAAATCAAGTCGAAGTTGGTAGTAAAAGTGAGAACCCCGTTGTTACGATCGTTATATGGAGGGCGCAGTATCAGGCTTTATTGGATTCAGGTAGTCAAAGATCATGTGTAAGTTTGAAGTGGCATGAGGACAGAAAAGGAGAATATTGAGATTGAGGAAATGCCTGTGAAATCCACATATATCGTCGCTGCTGTAGGTAAAAGATCCAAGCAAATCTGTAAACAAGTTGCCATACCTATTTGTATTAAGGGGAAGTCGAAAATTCAGATCCGTCTTGTTATTCCGAATCTTATATTTGATGTTATCTTGGGATCTGACTGGCTAAGTTTGTACTCAGCTCGGCTAGATTACAATGAGGCGATAGTATATTTAAGGTGGGATACTGAGGATGTTAAAGTCACGTGGGATGCCGAAGTTCAGACGAAAGTGGAGGTTTGTAACATGTGGTGTATTAATGAGGTTTCAAAATATGAAGAAGAGAGAGCGGATTTTAAGTTGTGTGAAGTGTGGTTAGAGGAGAACCACGATGATGCTTTGAGAGAAGCGGTAGATAGTAGCAATTTGGAAGAAGGTCAGAGGGACCGATTGTTGTATGTGTTGAGAGAACACAAGGAAGTATTTTCATCGAAACACATGTGTATGAACACTCATTTTCAGTGCTGGATCAAAGTATATTCGCTGGACCGAGATATCCGATACCACATAAGTATGCTAAAGCAGTAGACAATCAAATTGAAGCTATGTTAGAGGATGGTATTATTGAAGTTTCGAGTAGTCAGTGTGTCAATCTTTTATTGAGTAAAACGACAGGTCTTAGTTGTAGTAAGATTATTAGTGACAGGTATGTTCAGGAACTAGGTACGCCTAATAGGATATTATCTGTCAGCGGATCTCAATTTGCATCGAAGAAGTGGAAGGCTGTGATGACAGAGTTAGGTATCACACATGTTTTTTCCTCAATTAGGAATCCGCAAGGGAATATGTGTGAACGCACGATGAAGGAATTAGGTAGGATGTTTAGAACTTTAGTTCATGACAAGCACACTGCGTGGGTTGGTTCTTTAGCGTTGATTGAGAAATGGGTTAACATGGTTCAGCATGATAGTACGAAATTCACCCCCTTAGAGGTTCATTTTGGCAGCAATCCAAGGAATGAGCTGACAAAAGTACTAGGTATTACACAGGAACCTCAGCGTGACTCTCAGATATATGTCAGATTAGCGAGAGAGAATTTGATTAAAGCGGCTGAGAAGCGTAGCAGACAGCAGAAACGTCAGGTGTTAGACGAATTTCATGTAGGAGATTCTGTTCTGTTACGTGTTCCCATGCTCTCGTCCAGTGAAGAGAAGGTGACGAAGAAATTCTTTTTGTTGTATCAGGGTCCATTCCAGATTCGTTGTCGGGTTGGTCCTTGTGCATACAGATTGAAAGATGGTAATCGTGTCATGTTGGGCACTTATAATATTCGCTCTCTGAGACGATATATTTTTTGCGAAGTAAGTGTAATGTGTCCCCGATGTTGTTTCGACAACATTAAATGTACTTGAGTTGGAAAACATGAATTCATGTATAGGTTGTGAACCTAGACCTGACACCATTGTAGAAGCCATGAGTAACTTGGGATTTTCTTTTGAAACTGCAGAAGGAAATTAATGCAATGATTTTCTAAGTATATATATTTTTTGCAATGAAAACAAGAAATTGCTTGCAGCCATCTAAGGGAGGTAAGCCACGTGTGATTACGTGTGTGTGTGTGGTGTATATATTATGATAACCTGGAACTGCCGAACACATTGATGGTGAAGTGCAAAGATAATGTTATTTACCTGTTCTTGTAAATATTATGAGCGTCGCTGACAAACTTTCGGAAGAAAATCGGCAGGATTTATTACTAATGTTATCTGGTATCGTTGAAACAGACACTCTACAGTGAGATACAAGATTTGATTATGTATGTTTTTTATTAAGTGTTTGTCAGATGTAATGATGTATATATCAACCGTTTTGGTGTAGTGTGTTATTTTCATATATGTTATATCCGTAAATAACAGGAGGGCGTATGTAACCGTCCAGGCTTCTCCAGCCCTACTAATTTAATATAATATCAATTTACGCGATATCATTTGATATCAAGTTTATCCGCCATCGGCAATGATTTGTAATAACATACTTATTCAACGTCAATCATTTGTAATCAAGGCATTTTGGAATCATATTGTATATATGATAACATCGTTTTATTATTTAGATTATTATATTATGTAGGATAAGAATTCATTATGTTGTAAATACGGTCAATATGTTGAGACATAGTTGTTTTCATTTCATCTCATATTTGTGTATACGGAGGGTTATTCTTGAAGCTGGGGATTTTGCGTGAGTCATGGGTTTATTTTATGACCAAGGCTAGTAAACAGCGACCCGTGCGCGAGGCTTGCAAGATGGTCAGCTATATCATCGCCACGCCTTCTGGACTTGTCGAGGAAGAAGAAAAGGGGAGTTGATGCTTCGATCTATCGAATCAGATACTTCGTTGTATATGAGTTTTGAGATTGAACTGTTACCAAGAGTGGGGGTGAGCCCGGATATATACTGATTCTCAACACGAGAACGGGACCTTGCAACCTAACGAGATACTCCATCACTACTACTTCTACTGTGAACATCTACTTTGAACGACGTTATTTGATTTTTGAAACAGTGTGTGGTCGCTCCGCGACATAGTTATTTTTGTACAATGTATTAGCGCTTCGATACAGTACTTAGGTGCGGTAATGTTATCGGATCTACGTGAAAAGAAACAAGCTTACGGCTTGTGTTATATTCAGTAAATATTGTGGACGAAGAACTATGTTTAAGTTCAAGTCTACGGAATTTGGTACAAGTCGGTACCGTATAAATAGTATAGCTCAGCTGGATTGAGATTTCTACTAATATGGAAAAATTCATATCTCTGAATTTTCTCCTCATACGATCAACGCTGATCAGTAGTTACAAGTATAGGGCCAACGTCTAATTTAAAGACTAGGCAAATAGGGAGTGTTAGTCCAGATAGCCCGTACCATATCAGAGAAGGAAGGAAGGATGTCCATGGAGCAAATTCAACACCGAGAAGAAGAGAACGAGTAACCACAGAAACCAGATGACTTCAATGGAAGCTGCAATTAGTGAGCTTCAATTAGATAAAGCAAGCAATAAGTAAATTCAGTAAATTAAATTCTAAATCCCTCCACGCTTTAAGGAAACTTTTCCGATTCATCTCATTTTTTTTTGTATAATAAATTCATTTGTATTTTATATTGCGTTAATTTTCTTTCTTAAGCGATACTTAATGGTTAATTATTTAAAATCCTACCCCTGTGATTTAAGTGAAAGTCTCTATGCTAGTAAATATAACTTTTGGTTTACAGTTTTATTTAAAACTGTAACCATGGCGCCCAAACATTACATAGAGAAATGGGGAACCATGGAATGTTAATTGTTTCTATTTGCGTGGCAATTTGCGGGCAAGCCACAAATAGTTTATTTAATATTCATGTGTCCCAAGATAATAACTTTCATCTCCTCAAGTGTTTTGACAAGAGGAAACAGTTACAATGCTAATAGATGTAAACAACTTCATTACCACACCTCACAAGTAATAATAATTTGTCGAGTTCGATATTTTCATTATTTACCCATAGGATAGAGAATTAATCCCAAGTTAAGTAGTCCATTACACTTGTATCAGAAGGAAGCGACCGTGGCCTTAATTAAGGCACAACCTCAGCATTTTCCTGCTGAGAAAATAGGAAACCATGGAAAACTACATTCAGTAATAATAATAATCATGCCTATAAATTGGAGTCGAGTGTTCGTGTGTGCAAATAATGCTCAAGTTTTGTGGTGTGTGCTCATATTTCTTTTAATGTTCTTCAATGTTGGAAAATACAGTTTACGTCGTTGAGCCTTGATTATTGTTAATATGAAACAATTTGTGGAGCATTTGGGAATCGAGCAGTATGTAATGCGTTTGTGGCGCGTTAATGTAACTTTTATGCATTCCACTGAAGGTAATGTAAGTAGAATTATACCTGCCCAAATCATAGAGGGAATTTGCTCATATTTAATGAGAGGAAGCGTCCAGATTAGAGATAATGTTGGTGCAATATTTATGCTCATATTTTCTTGTTAATTTGTGCTGATTTTATTCATGTGTTTTACCTGGATTACGCGTGAATCAGAAGTTTCATGTGACCTTTTTACATTTCAGTCCCGGTTAATTAGGCTGTGTGACGTGGACAGAGTGTGGATCTAGGACATTCTTTAGACGATGTTTTAGTACTCCGATTTATTCTCTCCCACAAAGAAATAATGTGCATACTAACAATTAAGTAGATTTGATTTAATTGAGCTTTTAAATACCGTGCACCATATTTTGTTACGTGTTTTTATGCTGTGTGATTTAAGTCTTATATTCTCTTCCATGAACACTGCTGACTGTGTGTAATTTTGCTTGGATTTGAATGGTCACTTTTTTGCAATGACTATTATGAATATTTGTTCTGTGTGGAATTCCGACGTTGAGTTACAGTCCTCTGGATTGGACGGGATTAATTCGTTAATTTTAAATTCGTTCAGAGAAATTCAGGTCAAGTCGTAGAGTAGTGCATTTTTTCCGTTGCGGGAATATTTAATTAAGTTTAATAAAAACGATTTGATTTTTAACCAAATAATCACCCAATAAATACTTTTTAAATGATTTAACACAATTTTACGCCAAAACTTCTTCAGAATTAAATTAATTTCGAGGTATTTCATTAAGATCAGCATTTAACTTTAGTTTCGTTCATTGAATCTAGGAGCCGCGCTTGTATTTGTTGCGTCAAGATGATTGTGTCAAGACTTATATTTTTTGTTACTTTATGACTGTTCAATGAGATGAGAGTCATTTTCAGAATGACTCAGTGTAAAATGAGTAAAATAATTTTCTTTTTAATTAAATTTAAAGTCGTTATTAACAGCTTTTGGAAAGCGAGCAGAACTGGATAATTTAATGTTGAGCATTATCAGGAGCTAGTATGACTTTATTTTGCTGATGTAAATCCTTCACTACCATACATTTTCTTTACATTTGACTTTTCTTTGTCAATAAAGTTGGCTTTAAAATTTCATATTTTTGACATTTGTGTTATCTTGGCAAAATCATGATACCTCCTATCCTTGTTTCAAGCATGAGGCTCACAAACAGCGCAACCTTCCTGACTGCCAAACGTGCTCAGTATAGTTTGTATCATAAATTAGTCATTCGAAACAAAAGGGAAACTTGTATGCTAGTTGCTTACCGTGACACCCGATGTGTAGCATCACTCTTTGTACAGAGGCACTCTGCGTGTTAGAGTAACGATGAGCAGACTGTAAGAAACGTCCATCGATAACGAAGAAAGGTTTAAATAATCAAGAGACAAGTGTAATGACAGTTGTCAATGTAAAACTAAAACAACGTTAATTAAATAATAGTGTGACAATGAAGGTATAAAGAAAGGCACACTACATACTCCTGATTGTATTGTTTCATCAGAGCTGACCATAAACTGTGAAGTTCCGCGAACAATATCCTACTACACTGAACGTTAAGTATGTTTCCCTAACAAGAGGGGATCATGCTATGAAAAGGACACTCCTAGGATCAGTAATTAGTAAAGACAATGAGTAAACGGGCAATTTTATGGGCGTCCATGAAACTTAGGGACAGGCTTGTGTTCTTGAGGGGCATATGACCAAATATGGGTAACTTCCGAGCACTTCTAAGAACAACTTGAACAGGAATCATCTTAGAGAGTGCTGTAAATCTCACAGAATTAAGTGAGTGATCACATTATTGTCGCCTCACTTGAGCTCGGAGAAAACTCTTATGAAGTAGACTGCTTATATACAATCAGTAAAAGAGATGGTATGCCTTTACCCTTGCTTACCCGTGCCAGGGTGCAGAGGTCTGTCGTAACTATTTATTTGGAATTCGTATAAACATGTAAAATGACGATATCTGCTTGTGGGCATCATATTATCGAATAGAAAATGAAAATCGAAGATACAAATTTGATAAACTTTGTATATCTGTAAGGATGTACTAGAAAATTAAAAATTAAAATCTTCCGTCAGTTATTACCTTAGTGTTGCTATTCAGTAGAAAATGTGGCGCTGTTTACTTTTATAAAATTGTTCTATTTAGAGGAATCGCAGGCAAATGGACCGAATACACTCATAATTTTCAATGTACAGATAGAAATGTCTTCCATTTCTTATTTTAATGCTGGTCAGTGCCGAAAATACCTTTTCATACAGTTACGTTGCTGAAAAGTGAAGCAATATATGCAGGGTATGAGTGATCGACGTATTTATTTTTAATGTTTCTGTAGTTTATATATTTTTCCTTTATGGTTCGTGATCTGCTCCCCAGCGTTTTAAATCGATCCAAAGCTGGCAGGACATACAATAATATTCTACAAGGTGAAACACTGCGCCGGGAACCAAAATTATTTTGAGAACCTCTGCATTAGGGAAACCGAAGAACCTAATTGTTTGATGTACGGGTTAATATAAAAAAGTACAACGGATTATTAAAAGAAATAAATCAATATCAAAATTACGAATGTTCAACGAATATTTACAAATTTATGATAGACTAGTACCCAATACTGTCTTCGACAATCGAATTACTATTTAAAAAGTTACACTTTCCGGGTTTCATATACCATCTGAATGGAATCTAAACAGGTATTGTAGTATTTTCTAACAAACCATTCAGTGAAGTTGTAGCTCGGAGTTTTACTTCGACATCTATAGATTTGCGAACTCTTGAGAAAGCTATTTACAACTGTCCAAAACAAAGGAATGGGGATATTTATCCTGACTTTAAAATGTATCTTGGTAACTTATTCATCGTGGCACAGATGGATAAATTTAGGGGAAATTGTCTCCATTTAAGGACGAACGGTATACCCGGATGCAGTGTTTCTAAATCTATTCTTGGTAAAAAATACTTTTTTCCTGAAACTGAGTCCGACTGAATTTATGCATGAACAATATTTTTGTTTAGCTTCCGTAAATTCAATCTCGTTCCATTGCAAAAAAAACAGCTTTATTAAATTAATTAACATCATCGCACATTATGGAGGCAATGCTTTTGTACGCTATTTAGTCCCCTATCAAACTATTTAGAACATATAGGTTGATGATATTAGCTTGTTCGTTTTTTGGGCCAAAAAATTGCTACTTTGGAAAACATTGTAATCTGACTTGGATGAAAAAAGAACCAAATTTTGTAGAAAATGATTTTAAATGTTGTTTTCTTGAATCTCAATAGTGTCATTTGGCTTAGTTCACCGTTTGCGAGGTTTAGGAGCCGTTCAGTGAAGACAAATAATTTTGGGCCAGAAAGTAGAACATTTAAAAGTTGACTGGACAACACCTGTTCTGTAACAGTGAGGAATTACTGCCAGGCACTGTATGAAGCCTGCACTAAGCAAGATAGATTTTCTAGCGAAAGGTGCTTTGTTGTTCATTACAAATAGCTGACCTACTATTGAAAGAGCCACGGTTGCCTCGTTCCATAAGATTAACTTAACCTGTCTCATTTACTCCGGATCTTCTGGCATTCTTATGTCAGACGTAGTTGTCTGCGAATTAATCTCACTTTCCTGTGACTTAATTTCTCTCGATTAATCTTTCTCGAAACGTATCTTTTTAGCTTCAGTTGTTCGTCACTGTAACTGTGACTTAATTTCTCTCGATTAATCTTTCTCGAAACGTATCGTTTTAGCTTCAGTTGTTTGTCACTGTAACTGTGACTTAATTTCTCTCGATTAATCTTTCTGGAAACGTATCGTTTTAGCTTCAGTTGTTCGTCACTATAACTGTGACTTAAATTCTCGCGAATAACCTTTCTTGAAACGTATATTTTTAGCTTCAGTTGTTTGTCACTGTAACTGTGACTTAATTTCTCTCGATTGATCTTTCTTGAAACGTATCGTTTTAGCTTCAGTTGTTCGTCACTGTAACTGTTACTTAATTTCTCTCGATTAATCTTTCTCGAAACGTATCGTTTTAGCTTCAGTTGTTTGTTCCTGTAACTGAATATATTATCTTTACCACATCTTCATGTGTTTACTCTTTTCGTCTTCCTCGTGGAGTTTTAGTACGTTCGACGGTCGGCTCATTTAAACAGTTGTTGATTTATCACACGAAATTCATACAGCCTTTTGAAGATCGAAAATTAGTTCAATTGAGACCTCATACCAACATGGTTGCAATGTTCTCCCGACGGATTTCTGATGAAGTGGCGGTTGCAGAAAAAGCGATGGCGCAAACTCCACAATCGATTACGTTTGGCAAATGTCTTGGTGATAAACATTAGGACAGGAATCAGGAAGAGCCTAAATATGAAATCCCTCTGCCCTGACAATGAAGTATTAGTATTTAAACTATCGATAATATTGTTATTGTAGCCATCATTAAAAACCACGTGTACCGAGTGAGATGGCCGTGCGGTTATGGGCGCGCAGCTCTGAGCTCGCATCGGGAGATGGTGGGTTCAAACTCCACTGTCGGTAGTCTTGAAGAGAGCTTTCCATGGTTTCCCATTATCACACCAGGCACGCCGCTTCCTTTCCACTCCTAAACTATCCCATCGTCGCCATAAAACCTATCAGTTTTCGGTGCGACGTAAAGCTAATCGAAAATAGGGTCGAATGGAAAGTTTTCGGGGTGGCTGAGATGAATAGTAACAGTTCGGATTATTTTAAATTCCAAGTTCAGCTCCTTTGGTTGGGAGCGAAGGGAGTGATATATACAAATAATCAAAACTAGTGTCGAATCCATGATTTTCGGGGTCTTTGAGATGAATAGTAACACTATATGGGATGAGAAAGGGTAAAAAACCACCAAAATAACCTGAATATTGTTTTATGTGTGTATTTTCGAGCATAGCTGTCTACTAAATATGGTATAAGTATCACTTACTATCTGCAAAAAATGTTGTGGAGACAAGATGGCACTAAAAGCCCTAGGGGAGGAGGTGAAATATAATTAAGAATGTCCAATAATAGTGTCGAATCCATAGTTTTCAGGGCTACTGGTGCGATTTGACCAAGCTTGGTGGACATATGACTTAATGTCAGGAGTCTGACTGCGTGGGTGTAAGATACTCCTAGCACACGTAGGGGCGGGGGTGAGGGGTGAGATATAAACATAATCGAAAATAGTGTCAAATCCATGGTTTCCGGCGTCTCTGAGTTGAATAGTGACAGTCCGAAATGTTTAAAGTCAAAATTTAGTTCCCTTCGGCTTATGGGTTGAGAGAGGGTAAAATAAAAATTGTCCAAAATGACCGGCGTAGCTATCAACCAAAATTGATACCACTATGACTTACTACCTGGAAAATATTCTGTGGGGGAAGATACCCCTAGAACCACTCCGGGAGGAGATGAAGTGTAACTAAAAGGGACCAATAATAATGTAAAATCCATAGTTTTCGAGACTACTGGAGCGATTTCAACCAAGCTTGGTATACTATGACGACCTTATCATCTATAGGAGTAGGGTTTTGAGGGGGTGAGATAAAAATATAGTTGAAAATTGTGTCAAATTTATAGATTTCGGGATCGCTGACATGAATAGTGACCCTCCGGATGTCATTCAAGTCCAAGTTCAGCCACTTTTCGCATATAGATGAGAAAAGGTGAAAAAGAAAATTCCAAAAATGACCGAGATAATGAACGTAAGTCTCAATGAAAATCGATACAAGCTATATGAAAAAACTGTGAGGGATCGCTGAGATGAGACTTGGTACAGTTATGACTTTCCATCTGAAAAAAATAAGAGAAAAGTACTATGGGGATGAATCATCTCTTCATCCCCTAGGGGTGTGGTATAGGAGGGAATGACATGTAAAAATAATGGAAAATAACCTAAATTGTTTATGTGTCACCGAGATGAATTGTGACGCTCTGAGGGCCGTTCAAGTCCACGTTCACCTCTATTGAGACGAGGTCTGAGACAGACTTAACTCTAAAATAACTCTAAAATAACTGAAATTAGTGTTGTATCAGCTGCTCTTGGGATCGTAAGGCTGACTAGTGACAGTCTCAATGACAGCAGAAATCGTGTACAACGTATATATAGTGCGACAGGTAAATACATATAGTTATCACTTATTACTTTTTAGATAGGATCAAATACTTCCCAGTCAATTCGAGCTTCCATAAGGACGAAGTTTTACTCGAAAATTAAATAATCTAAACTTGCAATCAAACACATATAAAAAACTCTAAAACTACATAATAGGTCGTAACATAAAAATTAACATGTCAAAAAGGAATTCTATAAAAATTCACTTCACACATAACTAACTGGTAATACAAATCTTAAAGGTAAGCATTCAAAAATTATCCGGGTAACGTCGGGTACTACTGCTAGTTATAACAATAAAAATGTCAATTATACAGTTCGCGACATAGTCAATGTTTTGTCATTTCCTCTAATTATTATCTGTATGTGTGGACACATAGTCTGTTGACGTAAGTCCAAAGCTCCAAGCTCCAATGAAAATAAAGCATTTTTGGCCTAAAATATGTTTCTCTGGACACAATATCATGAAATAATTAACTAACATAATCTCCAGGTAAATAATCACCGAATGTGCGGTTCCATGGCTAAATGGTTAGCGTGCTGGCCTTTGGTCACAGGGGTCCCGGGTTCGATTCCCGGCAGGGTCGGGAATTTTCACTTAATTGGTAAATTTCGCTGGCATGGGGGCTGGGTGTATGTGTCGTCTTCCTCATCACGACGTGCAGGTCGCCAACGGGAGCGAAATCAAAAGACCTTCATCTGGTGAGCCGAACTTGTCCTCATACACTCCCGGCACTAAAAGCCACACGCCATTTCATTTCCTTTCATCACCGGATTATAATTCACTCATTAAATCTGCCCTTAAATTTATAGTGCGAACAAATGGAGATGACGTTTACTACTCAAACACTTAAATACACCGAATACATATTATATTGAATACTGAATTATTGTTAATTGCTAATACCATGTCTATCTGTAATGCGAAAACATCAAAGCGGGCAGCAGGACTTAGTTCAGTCTAATGCAATTAGATTGCCTCAAAATGACAACCTCGCTGTATTGAATGAGAAGCATCAACGATTGTTGTCTGTTATCGTGTTCAATACGCGAAAATCTTCAAATCAAAGAGTAGAACTAGGTTCAGTCTTATAAAAATAAATGTGCAACGAAATGAAAATCTCGCCTCGTTGAATGAGAGGCATTTTGTCTAGAAAGAACCAAGCACGCGAAATTCCATCTCAACCGAATCATATCTCTGCCATAGGAACACCTACCATGTAGCATCCAACTTCACCATTTGCTGAGATGTTATTTCTCAATCTCAACGGAAGTCTTCGTATCTCATATTTGTATGCCCAATATTTGAATCTTCGTAGCGAGCTTTTAGGACCGGATGCCCTTCCTGACGTCAAGCCCATCAAAGGAGTTTATGAGATGGAACAAATGACGTGATGTAAGCTAGCAGGAAGGGAGAGGATGAAGCCCGGTGCCGGGCACATAGCCTACTCCTGTCGAAGAGCACCAAGGGGTCTGTTCAAGGCTTTACGGTTCCACCCGACGGATGAATCACCTTCAACAGCGCCATGTGCCTTCACTGCACGTCAGCACTGCGGAGATGTTTGGTATTTAAACCAGGTTTTTGGCACGCATTCTAGTGATCAGAAATTGTATATCACCTCCTCCCTTGCCCTGCCAGCCAACATTCTGATGTTAAAAGCATTTTCAACGAATAGGACTCGAACCATCCAGCCACGATCTCCTACCAAATGGATTGGACGCGTTAACGCCCATGCCCACCACGCGGGCTTGTTGACACAGATAAACAGGAAACAACAATTATTCGTTCAATTCGCTAAATGATAGTATTTTACTTTGAACAGTTCAAGTATGATGGCCATCACTAGGGCTCGGATGTTTAGGAAAAGTCATATTTTTTCATTGCGTCTATTTTCACAAATAAGTGAGTTTTATTTGTCACATAAATGCATATTTTGGCTATTTTTGTCATAAGGTCATAGTTTGAGCTATTTTCGTATAAACGTTATATTTCGGTCATATTTCGGCGGTTTGACGACAGTTGTAACTGTGCGAAACCATCTTCAACGAACCGAATGCGAACTAGTACTCACAAAACTGCTTCTCGGCATCACATCTGTAGTTAATACAAGTGGAATACTCTGCCACTTCTATCAAGATTGCGTAGGACTTGTTTTCCAACATTTTTTTCTGAAAATCTGGCATAAGAACATATATTAAGTCGAACTTTGGAATTATATAGAGTGCAATTTCCTGTTTAGAAGCTGGTAGCGTAGAAAATAATGCAAGTATTGAAATTGTGAGAAGTGTAGAACTTTCAGTACAACAATAACATGAAATAGTTGGCGACAGTGTAAAGCGGAAACTTCAAAACGTGCTTAATCGAAGTTACGGTTTTCGCTGTGTGTGCAAGATAAATGATGTTCTCAGAGGAAAAGGTACCAGTACATTTCAAGATGAGTGCATACTCGACAGCAGTGATTTAACATTAATTAAATACGGTACGCACCAATAACGTCTTGTGTGTAGAAAGGAGCTTCTCATCTTACAAGGATGTGTTAAGTAATAATTGGACGTCTTTCGTGCCTGATGCTTCGAAGTTGAGTGTTGTCATACACTTCAATTCCACCCGCGGAGAAGAATGAAATAGGTATGTGAGTTTGCACTATTTGCACTGCCGCCCTACCGTAATGTATTGAAAGACATCTACTCAATTCGTTTCGCGGTGCTGAATTTAAACTTTAACGCATTTGAGTAATATTCATCAAATCTGGGCTTAAATGTTCCAAAATATTTTTTAGAAAATAATTGATTGCTAGTTTTCTTCTATTTCAGACCACCAATATGTTTTGACTTTTTTAAATGTTGTGTGATCTGATAATCTTAGCGAACTTAGCACTTTATAGGTATGTATTCATAAATGTTTGATAAGTAAATCAGGGATAATAGACTGTGAATAACTGCTAAACATGTATACTCAGAAAATTAATATGAAAATAGGAATAAAGAATTTAGTTACGGTAACAAATATCTGTCTGTACCGGGGTACACCATCTTAGGTTGTCAACTGATATATGTCTCTACCATAGGTTTAATTGCTCCATCTTGCGGGGTAAATTATAATTATTCCATAAAGAAACTTGTAATTTTGTGGTTTGTCAACCTGGTTCTTAGGATTGATTTGTATGTATCAAAGTTGTCTACACTTCTGCTGCTTCCTACTTCAATTGTAACAAACATATCATAAATTTACAAATATTGTCTCCAGCCAATCAAGATTGGAGGGTGTGTACAGGAACCCAGCCTATCAGTGAACATTTCTGGAATCTTCCCCTCAAAAACCTTGGCCCTATAGGGCCATTTTGTCATCTTCATCGCTGCAGTTTAGTGAGTGCGGCGTGTTCATCGAGGGCAGGGGCCACGGTCGGCTTTCGGAAGTCCCAGCAAAGCAAACTAATGACAGAATTTTTATAACATGTGATAGCTCCGGCAGATATCTTGAGGGGAAGGTTACAAACCTCGTTTATTTTATGTAAATTTCTAAACCTGGTAGTTTACATGTAGAATTTTCGACCGGTCTGAACACACTGTTCTATTCCCTAATGGTAAATATGCAAAGTAAGGGAACAAAAAGTAATTACCCTCTGTTGATTCCCATTTAACTTTGTCTGGGGTGACTAAATTTTCTAATCCTCTACAATTCATAACACTCTTTTGGTATTGAATGTTTCTTATTTATTCACCCCGATGCAGAATAGGCTTAGTCTGTGTACCGTAAGCGCACTCAGGGTTTTAAAATATTTCTAGGAGGAGTGCAAGTGTTTCACCTCATAGCCTTTTGTTCATGGCCAATCATGTTAAACCTTTTCTTTTTACATTAAGGCCACTTAGTATGGGCACTCATTGCCCCTGTTTATTTAGTAATTTTTCTGGAACTGTGTATAACAAACTGCTGAGTGATAAATAAGCCCACCTCAGGACAACGGGGTGTAAATACTTTAATTAAGAACAACCGACAGGCTATAAGTGCGCTATTAAAAACTGACGTCCCTGTTAGGCTGGACTATAATATAGTTAAAGCACAGACTCCCCTGTAGTGTGAAGGATAGGAGCAAATGTTCAAAAACATTTTAAAAAATAAATTGATTGCTAGTTTTCTTGTATTTCAAATCACCAATGCAGTGTGCAAACAAGTTTTGACTCTTGTAAATTTTGTATCTGCCAAGAATAATCCGGATTCTCTCTGTGGAAATTAGTATTTGTACTTCTATCAAGTTGTACCTAATTTTTGGACTTTAAGTCATTGTTGTTTTAGCTGATGAGCTCATTATAATATTGTTGTTGTTTATTCAGGTCTTTGATCTATCAAATTTTAAGTTAAAAATAGGAAAGAAACAAAATTTCGAATTTCGATGTGTTATGTTCTACTCTTGTTAACTACTTGTCCACCCATTCATCCCTCACTCTTCTTACTCCTCTGTGAACCATGATATTCCCGGAACAGTATCAAAGGAACTGCCGCTTCAATTTATAACTTATGGACATATTTGGATTAAAGTCGGCAAACTTGACCATATCGGTCCTTAACTGGTCCGTATTGACTCGTAATAACGATAATGTACAACGGGTGATTGGTCCTCCCTGTCAATATTTTATTAATATTTGAATAATTTATGCGTACATGTTTCGGGAGCCGTAACTCCCTTCTTCAGCGTATTTACATCAAAATCTACCTTACCCAAGTCTCAAGATACAACATCTTAACATATTACATTAACCATTGTCCTGTATAACCTCAACTCTAGAACGCTATATGTACACTTTGCATTTTTGTATAATAATGCATGTTGTAACCCAAACACGTAAGACATGGAATGTATTTAAAACACTCTTGAATCGTCCATTTACACTCATACAACGTGTATCAACACCCTAGTGGATCCATTAGCTGAGTTAGCCACTGATAAAATGTTACTTGTCACTTGATTTCAGTGATATTTTCTGATATATTACGTCTACTCCATTGAATACGAAGGAGAGAGATGACACAAATATTGCGGAAATTTTCATTATTCCGGTTATTAGTTCCGCATGTATGAACCGATACTTTCAATCTGTGAAGATCTGCTGGAATGAGGACATATCAAGCAGGTCGATTGCATATCACAATGGATCGTACTAATCACAGATAAGCCATGATCATAACATCGAGATACGTGAATTATTGTCCCGCTGAGCGCTATCTAGATTAGCAAGGTACTTTAATAACCGGTGTTGAAGCACAACCAGGTGGCCCGATACTGACTAGGGCATATTGAATACTTGATTGACTCAGTAGGGGCGCCATTAGCGGAGGGGATCGTCCCGCTCAATATCCCCCTATTTGTGGCTTAATTGCATAATTACAGATATACATCAGTATATTTTCTTAGCAATTTGATACTCGTATCTACGTCTGAAGAAAACTGAAACTTACACGAGGTTTATTACATACAGTGTTTTTACTCTTAATTGTTTAAACTTCCCAGTTAATTACTTTTCTGATACTGAACAATGTATCAACGCAAATATGTTATGAATATCGCAATGCGTGTGTAACGCTTTTAAGAATAAAATATTGTTTATTTATTTATTTATTTATTTATTTATTTATTTATTTATTTATTTATTTATTTATTTATTTATTTATTTATTTATTTATTTATTTATTTATTTAGCCGGGCTCAGTGACTCAGACGATTGAGGCGCTGGCCATTTGACCAAAACTTGGCAGGTTCGATCCTGGCTCAGTTCGGTGGTATTTGAAAGTGCTCAAATACGTAAGACTCGTGCCGGTAAATTCACTGGCACCTAAAAGAACTCCTGCAGGACTAAACTTCGGCACCTCGGCGTCTCCGAAAACTGTAAAAGTAGTTAGTGGGACGTAAAGTAAATGACATTATTTATTTATTTATTTATTTATTTATTTATTTATTTATTTATTTATTTATTTATTTATTTATTTATTTATTTATTTATTTATTTATTTATTTATTTATTTTTCTTCTTTCAAGTGACTAAGTTTTGGTCGCTGGCTCTCTGTTACACTTAACCATATTTAAAACACTTATCTGAAGACACATTGACCCATAATTTAGCAGAGTAGCATTACACTAACATTGACACGCTCACATGTATAAAAGAACTAACTAACTAAAAGAAGAACTAATAAAAGAACTAAATATAACCAATATGAAGTGATATTGCTTGAACACACACAAACAAAAATAAGTACACATATTACACAGCTATCAACTAGGTCTACATATACCAGAGGAATGCCCACTGTCTGTCGCCATTCACACACTCAGCTATCTGTAATTTCGTTTGTTTTGCCAATTTTTCAGATATTTACCCGTTATAGGTCAACTCAAAATCGTATCGGTGGTTTTTAGGTTTAGTGTTTTGTTTATTTGTTAGTTAGTTAGTTAGTTAGTTAGTTAGTTAGTTAGTTTGTTTGTTTGTTTGTTTGTTTGTTTGTTTGTTTGTTTGTTTGTTTGTTTGTTTGTTTGTTTGTTCCATAATCATGACGAAACGGCTGGATAGATCTCGACCAAACTTCACATTTAGAGTATACTCATCCCGGGGAAGGCTTAGATATGCATATGTTTAAAAATCACTGCATAAACTGGGGGTTTGTAGGAAATCCATAACAGATTTCTTCATATTTCTCTTATAGTATTGATTTTCTGTAAAATCTGTGAACTACATGTGAAACTGCACTATCATTTTAAACAACTTTTGTTATGTACATAATTTTGCTTACTTTTCAAATGACGGAGAAAATTACTACCTTCTGCGGGTGTCATGCTCTGCTTACCTGGCAACGTCTCTGGCTGCTTTCCATCAGGGAAGTAACGTAATGCCATTTTCGTTATTATCTTCTACATAAATAAAATTGTAACTACCTTGTGTCTGTAAATTGACTATTTTGGCGAAATTTTCATTCAGTTATCGGTTTCAGTTGTACAGAACACACGTCAGTCGGTGGTTTTCAACAGGTAACCTCGGAAAGATCTATTGAATTTAGTTAATAAGTCACTGACACTGACTGGTAAGGAATTCCTAAGTCTGGAACCGGTCACAGTAAAATAATTGTTATACCAAATGAATGGTGAAGAGGAATCGCAATGGTAGAGTCAGCGCGATAGTTACAGATATATGAAAGAATAAGAGAAAGTGGAATCGTAGATTATGACGTTGACGTTTAATAATAAGATAGACTTTGAGGGATGTTCCACCATTCAACACATTGTAAAATATATTAAATTATAAGAAGACCGGTTTCGAGTCCCTTGGAGTCATCATCAGTTCTTATTGAAAATCAAATCAAGGGGAATCTGATAACAATCATCATAATACAAAAATTATGTACCTAAAGGAGATTGCACGGAAACACATCAATGGGTTGCAAGAAATTACCTTGAAATGTAACGTACACATGGCAAGCAGCACTTGGAACTTAACAAGTTCTTAGTTCTGGCTTAAACTGTTTTGTGTTCATGGAACACGGAACACTGGAAACACATGCACTGGTTGAAAATATCTAAAATTGTGACAAACCTGGTCCAGAAAAAAACATGCGTTTTATTTTACTCTAGTGTGTATGTTCTATGTGGTCTAGGTAAATGTCTGCCATGATGCCCGATGCGGGGAATCCTATTTGAAGGCCGTTGTGTTCATACATTATTCAGTTAAAAACAAAATACAGTAATTATTGTTAAATGTAAACTTAACCAGACTTCTGTTTCAAGTTTACTCAGTCTACTATGTTGGTGCTAGTTACGTTGTATGATGGAAGTGGTATCGTCTAATGGAATGCTCGGGTACATATTATTTATGTCGAAAGATGCTAGTGAATGGTAAGACTGAATTGTGAGGTTTTTGGTGTTGTTGCAAAATTCTATTGTGTTTTTAATGAAAGTTTTTGCTTGAAGTACATAGTGTTTTAAAGGAATTTTTGGATGAATTGGGCTAGTTTGTAGGTAGGGCTGGGTCTGAAATTAATTATTGGTCTTAGTGGGGTGTTTTCTTTATGGATTTTGGGGAGTGCTCTTGCTGTTGGAAGTTTGGGATTCATGTTAGTGAATTTACTGGCATCTTGTTCACTGAGGATAAATGAAGTGTTCTTAAGTAAGAGTTTCAGATTTTTCAGATTTCTTTGGGTGGGGTCTTTTTTGATTGTTTTATAATTTCCTTCTTGAAAAATGTTGGTGGTTTTGGATGTAGTCTTCTTTGTCTAATATGACGGTGGTAGTATTTCCTTTGTCCGCTTGTGTAACTATGAGATTGTTAGATTTTATTTTCTCTTTTAATTGTTTGATTTGTTGCTGATGGTTGGTGCTATTGTTAGGTTTTTTTGTTGTTAATCAGTTTCGTTAATCTTTTTCTGGCCTCATATCTAATTTCTTCTTGATGGTGTGGGGATTTTACTAATCGCGTGTTCAGTTTCTGTAACTGGTGTGTTTAATTCATCATATCTGGATGGCGGACTCCAATTGAATTTCGGTCGTCTGCTTAAAATTTCAATTTCAGTTTCACTAAAGGTTATTTTAGAAATATTTACGATTGGTGGGTTGAAATTATGTTCCTTGGGTATCTCGTTGCCAATGTCTGAGGATCGTCATATTGTAAGGGCAGCAGTGGCAGATCGTACAGCTACCATAGCACACATAAGAGGGTTTCGGAGCCCAGAAGTCACTTTTCGAACACATAATTGTGTACTTGTGTCCAATTTCATGCTTTTTTTTTAACGTTTTCATGTTTCGTACACTGCAGGAAAACATTAGTACACCTGGAAAGACGACATTGATTTTGGTCCGATAATAGCAGATGTCACCTGGGGGATATTAGATGTACTGAGAATGGTTGTAACGTCGTCCGCCAACATATAGCGTAGTGACATAGCTTCCAGGGCGCCATCTGCGTGCACCCTTTAATAGGGAATGTTTGCAGCCATAAGGCTCAGTGTGATGTAAACGAGTGAAGCGAACAGGCGCCATGCCACGGAGATGTACTCGTGCTTCCTACAGGCAACTGAGTGAGTTCGACAGGGGTCAAATTGTGGTCTTCCGAGTGGCGCGGATTGGTCCTTTCGGAGAATTGCCGCACAAGTTTGATGTGCTGCATCAGTTGTGCAATGATGCTGGTTGAAATGGTCACGTGAACATTATCACACCCGTAGAAGAGGTTCTGGATGCCAACGCACAGAAAACACAAGATCGTTACAATTTTATTTATGTAGAAGATAATAACGAAACACAGGTTTTCTGAGCCCAGAAATGTTAACACGAACTGTTTCCAACCGGTTACTAGCAGTGTGACTACGGGCACACACACCTACAGCCTATCTTCCACTCACGCCACAGCATCGACGTGCACGGCTCGACTGGTGCCATCAGAGCATCACTTGGAAGATGGAATGGCGGGCCGTGGTCTTCACCAATGAAAGCAGGTACCACCTGCACGCAAGTAGACCTGGCGAGCGCTCTCTCGTAGAGTGCATTCGTCCAAGACACACTGGCCCTACCCCATTATGATGTGGGGTGCGATAAGCTACAACTCTTGTTCACCTTTCGAGTTTGTGGAGGGAATGCTGACCAGCTCGGAACTTGCAGAATGTTGTAAGACCCGGTTTCTTTGCCATTCTTACAACAGGAAGGTGATGCGTTGTTCCAACAGGATAATGCTCGCCCACACACTGCGTGTGAAACTCAACGTGCTCTGCAACTTCCCTGGCCAGCACGATCTCCGGACTTGTCTCTCATCGAGCACGTGTGGGCTATGATGGGACGACAACTAACACGTGTGACTCGTCAACCAGAACTCCTGCAGAACTACGTGCACAGGTTGAACAGGCGTGGAATAATGTATCCTGTTGTAAACAAGGTTGGGTTTACAAAAACACAACTTCTTTATTTACTTCACATGTAAAATTACAATATTTATACTAACAAAACTGAAAGTTATCTCGAAGCAAAATGAACTATGAATTTGGAGAAAGAGTCTGTCTTTGTACACTATATACACGTTGGAGTATTCACGTTCACTACTATTTCGGAAAGATAGTCCTTGTGACATGAAAAGTTCTTGATAGTCGAAAACTATCAGAAGCACTGACGTAAATATCTCAGAGAGTCCTTCCTTGTTGAAGTGTCTGAGTTCATTAACGTAAGTTCAATGACTGAAGAGTTCCTACTTAGCGAAACTAAGTTGATAATGGGAGCTTGCATTAGCTAGGGAATGATAGTGGCATATAATGGTAAGACTGGGCATGGACAGCGGAATAGACAAGAGGAGCGGTGACCCGAGGTGAGACCTCTTACTGCCAGAAATTCAGTCCACCTGGCCGAAGCACATTTTCAAGAGGAGTAGCCTCCGTGCTCGACGTAGGGTGTATTCTGGAGCTGGACACCGGGGTCAGTGGGCGTCTGGACAGACTAGGAGCTCCTTTTTATAGCACACACGACGTTCCAGGCACGCGCACTGAGAGCTGCGCGTCGAGGCTCGAAGAATAACACACTGGCACGCGTGTAGCTGGCTGGCGGATCGAGAAGGGAGCGACGGACATACAGCATATCCCAAGACAGTATTCGCCATCTGTATGATCGAATAGATGCCAGAATCAGCGCCTGCATTGCCGCCCGTGGTAAATACACCGCGTACTAATATGGGTGTTTCAGCATGGATCGACAACTGGTACCTTAATATCGCTTGAGCTATTGATCTGTGAATGTAATCATTTCATGTGATCCATATGCACTGTTTCAACAATAAATATTGAGTAAATTAGAAAACTCCAAGAGGGTATACTATTTATTTTTCCGGTAGTGTATTTTGTATTTCTGACACGAATAAATAAAATAAATCCCATTTTACATCGTATCGTTGTTACTGTTCATCCCACAACATTGTCGACCTCTTTTCCCAGTCGCTCACAATTATATAACTGTAATCGTTATTCGGGTGAAATCATGAGTAGAAGACATAAAATGAGGCATTGGCATGGGAAAGGTGGTAATTAATAAAATGTGAGTTTTACAGGAGAAGAAAAAATTGTTTCTCCAACATTCTGAAGCAGATTTTACTGAAAATAAATCGTATAAAATCAAGGAGTTATCCATTTATCAGCTTAACGGACAAACTTGTGCTAATTATGGTTCAGGCACAAATTATGCATTTAAATACGTTGTGAAAAAACACTGTGTAATCAGTTTGTCAGCTGAAATTTCACCATAAAACAAATTATATTTTTCATCCAAGAAATCTAGCCTAGCCAATAAGGTTCGCTGATAGTTTGTCTCCTTCCAAGTGGTTGTAAGCTCTGTATGTTGTTGAAGGACCGCTCTCTTTTGAGGATATTGTGCTCCTTCCACGGTTCCAACTCGTTGAATGATTGCCTTGTCTTAACTGAGGAAAGTTCGGCTCTTCAAATCCTTATCCATATCACAGTGCTAATATTAAGGCAATGAGTATGTAAATATCTCTTGTTTTCCATGGCGATTATTTCTGCATTTTCTTCTGGAACCATTGTTGGCCACACGTAGTACCTATTTTTGAAAACAAAGAACTAGAATGAACGTCATGTTCGCAATAACGACTTAACATTTTGAATGGAATAGGTTTCGGAGTCATTCTGGCAACTGAAATATCACTACGACGAACCATAATAGATATAAATAGTGTTTACACACAGTTGACTTTTAACAAATGGTAAAGGTTATACCTGATTCCATCAGAGGCACGGGCTGACTTTATACATTCTTCATGCCAAAACCTCGTGGACCTAACACAGGTTCCGTCTTGCACTAATCGAAGAAACTAATCTACTCTCCTGTTGACTTGCTGCCTGTTCCAGGCCATTGGCATGAGCGTTTACTACGTTCTCCATGAAAAAATTAAACTTCCATTTTGTAAATTATGTTTTAACTCACTACTAGAGATTAGCTTAAATTGTATTTCAGAATACCTGTGATCGGCGTGTCTGTGACACAAAATATTTGTGACTTTTATCAGTGATTCAGTCACAGGAAGCACGAGCATATGATTATCGTCACGGTCACTCTTAGGTCGCGGGGGTCAGTTTGGAAATACTTCTAGTTGATATGATGACAATGTCGGGTAGTATTTTTCGGAAGATTTGGAACATTAGGAGTGGGAAAAATAATATTCACCGTTATAATTTAAAGTTTTAATAAAGCAAAGGGAAACGATTGTTAACGTGATATGCAAAAAATTTACAAACGGAATGTGATTTCCTGTGTCGTGTCTCCGAGATACCATTATTTCGCGTATCGTTACTTAATGTAGGTGAATGTAGGTTTAAAAATAAGAATACTAACTTTTATGACGATTGTTCATAATACAATATAGTATCGTGCAAGTATAACATACGACAGTGGCTGCTACTCATTACAATACCTAAGTGCAATGAAGATTGAAGAAAATGGAACTGAAAAACAGAAGCATATTATATTCATAGATTATTTGCTAGCAACAAATAAGACATGGAACTTAATACAAAGATTACTCCCATACACAGGGTTATTCGACTAAGTTGGCCACTTCAAATAACTCGTGAACGGTTAAAGTTATTGACACTTTGTTTCCACTTGTAGTAATGGTACCAAAGGACTAATGATGGACTTACAGTACTGTTTCACGGCGTCAATATTTTCAGAGATTATGATACTAACTTCATTTTTTAAACGGCACCACACTATTTTGTACACATAGCCTTAACTCTAGAAACATTACAAATTCAGTACCGTGATTATTTTGAAAATCGGACAAGAATTTCTCGAGTGTGCAAACATGTTTCATTTGACAGCTGAGGACTGCCCTGTTCGATTCGCGCTACGTATTAAACATGACCTAGCTTTTCACATGCAGAGTTGGTAGATACAGTATGTATTCTCTCTACCGTGCTCATAAATACACTAAATAAAATATATGATTGAATACCTTTTAACATCGCCGTAGGTAAGAGGTACATGGAAAACGGATATAGATCTTGAGCTACAGCAGATAAAGTAACCCTGTGAACGTGATCCATGTACACAACCTAAGCGAGATTTTGTCACAGATACTTCGGAGACAGCGTATCTGATATATCGGTGACAGATAAATATCAGTGACAAAGTAGCAGGCTGTGATTTATCGACCATCTCTACTTACTGCCTTTCCCATGTCAACGCCTCAAATAACAGTTAACAACAGAACTGCCAGTTATCGTACGTCTTTTTTCTTTATTGTTATCTTTTGATGAATGGTTCTGGGGTGTACATTTTATATATCACTGGCCTGAATGCGGACAGTTTATTCGTGTACCGTGGTCTATAATGATACTAAATAGCTTCCATATCCAGCCGTTTCAGTTACTAAGGCAGCTATCATCGGAACTGTAGAGATTTTTATAAAGAAGAATTTAATTAAAAGCGAAAGAGTTTCCCACGGCAGTGATCATCATCTTCTTCCATTTTTATCTTGTTAAACACTGCGACTTGCGAGTTTTAATTAAGCGTTCTCTCTACAAGACGAAGTTCACAAGAGATCAAGCACACCGGCATTATAGGGAAACTTCTGCGGGAGTTCGTAGACTATGAGACTATGAAATGAATATCCAATGGGGGTACTGATATTGAGGTGGTGGAAATACCAAGAACAGTCTTTCTTAATGGAGTCGATACCTTAATTTTTTTAAGCAACGGCCACCGTTACCATCAAACCCATTATCTGCCATGACACCCATCCGGGAATTTCTTTGTTGCATATATTTGTTAGCAGTCGTTATATTGCCTGTGCCAATTTCTTCCTTCCGTTGTTTTCCAAGTTTGTATATGAAGTTATTTTTGTACGGTTTAAAATATATAACTGTAGAATTTTATTTTTTGGAAGAATATAGGTTTTTAAAAGTTTATCCCACTCAGTGTTTTCAAAAGCTGTAATTCATATTACTGCATAGGCATTCTAAAATTGGAGGATATTATTTTGTTTCTTATACAGTACAGAGTACATATACTTCCTGATTTACTGTTGCTGGAGTGAGTTACTTTATGACTGTTTCCCATTGGCGGTTCACATTCTTCTTCTTCTTCTTTACCTGTCTACCCTCCAGGGTCGGTTTTTCCCCGGACTCGGCGAGGGATCCCACCTCTTCCGCATCAAGGGCAGTGTCCTGGAGCTTCAGACACTGGGTCGGGCGGATACAACTGGGGAGGATGACCAGTACCTCGCCCAGGCGGCCTCACCTGCTATGCTGAACAGGGCCCTTTCGGGGGGATGGGAAGATTGGACGGGATAGACAAGGCAGAGGGAAGGAAGCGGCCGTGGCCTTAAGTTAGGTACCAACCCGGCATTCGCCTGGAGGAGACGTGGGAAACCACGGAAAACCACTTCCAGGATGGCTGAGGTGGAAATCGAACCCACCTCTACTCATTTGACCTCCCGAGGCTGAGCGGACCCCGCTCCAGCCCTCGTACTACTTTTCAAATTTCATGGGAGAGCCGGGAATCGAATCCGGACCTCCGGGGGTGGCAGCTAATCACACTAACCACTACACCACAGAGGCGGATGGGGTTCATATTCAATGTGTGTATTTTTGCAATTTTTACTGGCTAATGAATGCCCTAAGCAACTTGAGTATGCGGGATGAAAATGTGGCAGTAAATTGGTTAATTGGCTATTCGCAAGACTGGACTGATTTTTAAATTAAAATCAAATATAAAGGTTTCTAAATTGAAAGTTTAAGTTAGGACGCTGATGCTACGGTTTCTCCTATGCACTAATATTTCTCTAAAACAAAGGCCCAGTAATAGCGATGGATGTTTAAACCGGAGATTCGATACCTGGTGTTTTTTTTTTTAAACTGAAGATTTCGTAACACGTCATGCAAAAGAGCTTCAATTTATTTAAGATAATAAAGTCTGTCCGCCTCTGTTAGCGTGATTAGCTGCCACCCCCGGAGGCCTGGGTTCGATTCCAGGCTCTGCCACGAATTTTTAAAAGTGGTACGAGGGCTGGAACGGGGTCCACTCAGCCTCGGGAGGTCAACTGAGTAGAGGTGGGTTCGATTCCCACCTCAGCCATCCTCGAAGTGGTTTTCCGTGGTTTCCCACTTCTCCTCCAGATGAATGCCGGGATGGTACCTAACTTAAGGCCACGGCCGCTTCCTTCCCTCTTCCTTGCCTATCCCTTCCAATCTCCCCATCCGTCCACAAGGCCCCTGTTCAGCATAGCAGGTGAGGCCGCCTGGGCGAGGTACTGGCCATACTCCCCAGTTGTATCCCCCGACCAAGAGTCTGAAGCTCCAGGACACTGCCCTTGAGGCGGTAGAGGTGGAATCCCTCGCTAAGTCCGAGGGAAAAACCGACCCTGGAGGGTAAACAGATAAAGAAGAAGAAGAAGAATGTGAACAGATGATGATGATGATGATGATGATGACGATGATGATGATGATGAATAAAGTCTGCAAAAACTTATAAATTTCGTTTTCTAAAGATCATGCCTTGATTTAGCAGTCAGAATCACCTACCGTAAAACTCACTGCAGTGGTACGTTCTGGTCGATGCTATGAAGTGTTAGAATTTATTTTCAAGTCACCCAGTTGAATTAGCATTTGAGGTCCATACTGTATCATTATTTAGAAAAGCTCGGCTTGTGCCGGTAACATAATGAGCTGACTCGGCTTAAGCAAGGAGTCACTGTCTTCATTATGAATTATATATTATATATATCTACAAATATTTACAAGAGAAATAATTACAACATATACATTTATACAATAAATATGCACAGATAATGTCCCTAAACAACTGTTTGTATCCTTGTTTTTGTAATCTCTTCCTCAGTATTACTGGAACTGCGGCCTTGAACTTGATGCTGTTTGGCGTAACTCAGAGGAAAAGTCGTTCCTAGAAACTTTCTGACGATGTGGCAGGTGCTCAGGAGGGTGGCTTTCTGTAGTTCAACGTATGTGTGATGATGATGCACGTTCAATGCGAGCAGAGAGTTGTGCAAGATTTTAGGAATTACACCAGTACATAATATTACTAGGGGCTGCCTGGCCGAGGCGGTAAAGGCGTGCTCGGTTCGCCCGGAAGGGCGTGGGTTCGATTCCCCGTCAGGAAGTCGTAAAATTTAAGAAACGAGATTTCCACTTCCGGAGGTGCATTTGGCCCTGAGGTTCACTCAGCCTACACCAGGGTCATCCAACTGGCTGGCGTGTGGTGTAAGAGGGCCCGTGTGACGTCGGAGACCACATGTGACGTATGAGCGCAGAAGGTGGGGAGACGCTGTCGTAGAGTGAGATGAAGAGACAGCCTCGCTTTGTAGTAAACACGTGCAGTGTCATACGTAGGGTAGTGGTACAGTGCGGTACATAAGTATGGATGAACCGGGCACATCACGGTGCGACAAGCTACCTAAACCTCCGATCTTTTTTTCTTTATGGGAAGATCTATATTTATTTGCTGAAAATGATAGGAATGCTACAGCTAAATGTTTAGTTTGTATGTGTAGAAATAAAGTTGCTTTATAACTCTTATGCTACTTCATAACAAAATTACGTTACACTAATATATGTAGAGAGAAATATGTACTACACATACCGCATTGTACCTGCAGCCCCTTGGGCCTCCCCCTACGAATGACGATGTGTTTCCCCTCTCCCCTCTAGCCTTCACTTCTCAGTACAGTACTAAGTACTTCGTTTCGCTGCCCGAGCAGAGTGTGTGACGTGTTAGCTGACATCACACGTACACGCAGTTGGCTGACCCTGGCCTACAACAAAAATGACTACCAGGTTAATTCCTGGGGGTAAAGGCGGCCGGGCGTAGAGCTAACCACTCTATCCCATCACGTGCCGAGGTTAACAATGGTGGAAGCCTTTAACCTCCACTCCTGCAAGGGCCTTCAAGGCCTGTACGGAGGTGACTTTGTCTTTTGCTTTTACATGATATTATTATTGTAACCCTGATGACTGTTTCTAGTTTCCTCAGGCGTTTTATTTCTAGTGCCATTTCTGTGTATTTTGATATCTTTGTGGCCATTGGATTTGAAGTGTTTGGACAAGCAATTTCCATAAGCGATGCTGATCTTTTTGATGTATCGATTGGAATAATATCTGGCCTATTATTATTATTATTATTATTATTATTATTATTATTATTATTATTATTATTATTATTATTATTATTACTATTATTATTATCCGGCATAACAATCTCGGGATAGTGAACCTGCATGTCATGTGGACGTGGTTGGTAGAATACTTCCACGATACTCCCTGCCGATCCTAAGAAACAACTAAAAGGAGAGTGGCTCACAACTTGGGAGCCTAAGATGGCGACCACGGTACCCCTAGCCGAGTCTGGCATTGCTCGCACTTACTTGTGCCAGTCTCCTCAGTTTAATCGTTCCTATCTGACCTCCCTTGGACAACACTTGTTCTTTTCTAATATTAGGTTTGTGAGAGCCAGAGAGTCTTTCACCTTCTCGCCGTTTGTGGCCCGTCACATCATTTTGCCTATATCTTCGTTCTCTGAAGTGACGGATCATTTCCATTTTACTTCTGATTACTGTCACTAAAGGACGGATACGCAGTTGTATTTCCTCCTAAACCAATAATCACCATCACAACATTATTCCCACGCGTTTGTACGAGCATTCATTGTCTTACTTCTAATTTATAAACATGATGAGCTGAGTTCATACAGTTTTCACTCCTGTACATCAAAATCAACCTGCAAACAAACCTGCGTGCAGAGAGTTTCATCCAGGAGCTGATAAACACAACACCGTTGACCGCAAACCGAGTTCAGGTTTAGGAAAGCTTATTGCACTGAAGGTCAGCTTGTTGGATTTCAGCAAGGAATGCCAGATATTTTAGATTCAGGAGGTCAAATGGGATCTATCGCTATTGACCTAACCAAAGCTTTTCATAGGGTAGATCAGGGCAGATTGCCGACAAAAGTGAGGGCTCTTGGAGTAGTCAAAAGAGTGGTTGAATGGGCGGCTATATTTCTAGAAAATAAAACTCAGAGAATTCGAGTAGGTGGAGCGTAATGTGATCATGTAATGATTAAGAGGGGGGTCCCACAGGGCAGTAACATTGGGCCTTTAAATTTTCTTATATACATATATATTAAATGATATGCTTAAATAACTGGAATCAAAGATAAGGCTATTTGCGGATGATCTTATACTGTATACAGTTATAAATGAGTTGCAGGATTGTTCAGGGAGACTTGAACTATGTAGTGAGATGGACAGCAGACAATGGTATGAATTTAAGTGGGATGAAAAGTCAAGTTGAACGTTTTACCAAGAGGAAGAGTCCCCCAGTTTTAATTACTGTGTTGATACGGGGATAGTGCCACAAGGAATGATCTTCATTGGGTTAATCATATTATAAAGGTTATTAAGAAAGCTTACAGATCACTTCACATCGTTATCAGAGTATTTTAGGGTTGTAGTAAGGACGTAAAAGAGATGGCGTATAAATATCTGGTAGGACCGCAGTTAGAGTATGGCTGTAGTGAATGGAACCTTCACCGCGACTACTTGATACGAGAACTGGATAAAATTCAAAGAAATGGAGCACGATTTCCAACAAAGGAGTAGTGTTACGAAAATTTTGCAAACTTTGGTGTGGAAAGACTTTGCATTAAGGAGACAAGATGTTCGAATATGTGGTATGTTTCGAGTTGTCACTGGAGAGATGGCATGGAATAGCATTAGTAGATGAAGCTTTTCAAGGTAGGAAAGATCATAGTATGAAGATAAAGTTGGAATTCAAGAGGACAAATGGGGGCAAAATATACTCATTATGCGACGAGGAGTAAGGGACTGGAATAAATTATCAAGGGAAATGTTCCATAAATTTTCAAGTTTAAAAAAAATGTTTAAGAGAAACCTAGGAAAACAACTGATAGGCAATCTGAAATGCAGATGATTGATTGATTAGTTGATTGATTGATTGATTGATTGATTGATTGATTGATTGATTGATTGATTGATTGATTGATTGATTGATTGATTGATTGATTGATTGATTGATTGATTGATTGATTGATTGATTGATTGATTGATTGATTGATTGATTGATTGATTGATTGATTGATTGTGGTGGTGGTGTTTATTGTTTTAAAAGGAAGTACAAGTAGGCAACCATCCTCTGTATGTATGTTGGGTATTCAGCCCGAAGGCTGGCTGGATCCTCAACAGCTCCGCCATCAGCTGTTATAGATGGCCTAGGCATCACTGAAGAGGCGTACTAGAGAAATGAGGAGTGAGGTAGTTTCCCGTTGCTTTCCTCACCGAGCCAGAAGTTGCTATTACATATCAGTCTGCCAAGCCCACTGAAATGCATGCACCAACCGACCCTATGAGTAACATTTTCACACCATTCATAGCATTGACTGGCTGCAGAAGGAATAGCATTACTAGCATCGCTCATACCTCAGTCGCTTTCATATTGTCAAAGCCAAGGACGAGACTGAGACAGATCAATGAAAGTAACAAAATTACTCTAGCCCATACCAGAAGACATAGTGCAATGTAAACACTAGGTCCTCTATATAACACTAATGACAGGGAAAAAACGGAAGGGATCCGACAGTTCGCAAAATGAAGATATCGGCCAAAGGAAGACAAGGGCTACGAAGGGCGTGAAAATGAAAGACTCCCTAGGCCTCGGGAACCTAATAGCGTCGGGGTAGGGAACGAAAAAGAGTTGACCAAGAGAGGTCGGATAGGATAGATGAACGTGAGGAGCTCGGCATAAGTAAGTGGAAGCAATGACCAGGACTCAGCTAAGTGCCCCGTGATCGCCAACCCATAGTTCAAAGTTCAGAGCCTCTGGGGCCCCTTTCAGTCGCCTCTTATGAAAGGCAGAGCATACCGTTATTCTACCACCCCCACCACAGAGGGGATTGATTGATTGATTGATTGATTGATTGATTGATTGATTGATTGATTGATTGATTGATTGATTGATTGATTGATTGATTGATTGATTGATTGATTGATTGATTGATTGATTGATTGACCTGTGAGCTCACTGCATTTCTTTTACGGCATCTTCATACAATTTCATTTCCTGTATTACCATCTCGGAAGAATACACATCCTAAATACTTCAAATGTTCTACCTGTTTCAGTTTTGTATTCCTCCCCTGACCTTCGAATCGCTTAGGTTTCTTCTGTACTGAAGTCTTGGAAATGCTAATTCTCGTATTATACTCACTTCATCTACTTTAAGTTTTTTGTTTCACATCGCACCTATACAGATAGGTCTTATTTCGACGATGGCATAGGAAAGGGCTAGGATTGGGAAGGAAGTGGCCGTGGCCTTAATTAAGGTACATCCTCAGCATTTGCTTGGTGTGAAATGGGGAAAAGCGGAAAGCCATCTTCTGGGCTTTCCACCTACAGTGGAGTTCGAACTCACAATCTCCCGAACGCAAGGCAACAGATGCGCGACCCTAACCTCACGGCCTACTCTCTCGGTCTACTTTAATGTTTCAACATCGCAGGCTTTCGGCACAGTCTACCATAAGTACAAGTCGTTAACACAGGTCAGAGTGCTTACAACATTTCCACCTACTGAACCCCTCGTTGCTTCTTTATACCTTAAAGTAAATTATCCATGAAATCCTCAAATTTGGTTGCAATAAGATTTGAATATAAAATGAGTTCTTAGTTGAAAGTAGAGGTATTTAGAGTGGTTAAACTCATCTATAGATAAACTATCTCGGCTGGCATCCACAGACGACCTATCCTTGATAGGAAAGGATGAGGGAAGTATAAGCAACCTCATGTCCCTAGCACCGACCTCGATAGCTGCAGTCGCTTAAGTGCGGCCACTATCCAGTAATTGGGAAATAGTTGGTTCGAGCCACACTGTCGGCAGCCCTGAAGATGGTTTTCCGCGGTTTCTCATTTTCACACCAGGCAAATGCCGGGGCTGTACCTTAATTAAGGCCACGGCTGCTTCCTTCCACTTCCTAGGCCTTTCCTATCCCATCGTCGCCATGAGACCTATCTGTGTCGTTGCGACGTAAAGCAAATAGTAAGAAATCCCTCTAGCAGGAAATAGCCTCGCTCTGATCGCATTCAGAATCAATCCTCAGAATAGCAAAGTAATCTTTCTGCGACATTGATATTCCACACCCATCGAAGCTTCCACCGCAGATGGCTCTCCTCTTATACACTCATTGGTACACGAAGGTGAATTTCTATAATGAAATAGTTTTGGACGTGGCACTTGTAATGAAACAGGCAGTTAAACCGTCGTCAATCCATAAAGTAGACAATGTAGACTGAAAGTATCTCGTTTCACCAAACGTATAAGGTATTTTGCTACATTTAATTCCTTCTATTGAAGTTCAATTTGTTTCATCACATATTTCCATCTACAAGAACTAATGAACCATAATATCCAAACAATGACCTTTTAGTCATTGGAGAAATTGTAGAGTCGATCAAAATAACTATCACTGTGTAGAGTAGTAGTAGGATTTATTAGAAAAAAAATAAATCATCCGTCCTCCAGTGAGAGCGATCATAAAAGTCCGGAATATATAACTTGCAGTTTTTAGTTATCATAAATAATATCTTTTCTGGAAAATTCATCGTAAGGAGATTACGATTTCAATTATAAATGCAACTGTATATTTTGTAGAAAATCTTTTATGCTCTGTAATAAGATTTGCTCTATGCCGTAAAAAGGACTTTAAATTTTGAAGTAATTACCTTCCTTTTCTCCATTCCTATACTTTGTTCATCCGGTTCTGTTGCATCTCCGAGTGTCAGCGTCAGCCATCGTGGGCCCTTCCACCATCTAGACTCAAGCTATTGTGCAGCAGAGCATCCACGACCACGAAGATCAGCAGGGTCCATATTGCACGGTATATGTCTACAAGCTTCCTCCACCGTCAGACCTTTGATCTCCTGAACTCAGTTCCACACAAAGACTTTCTAGTGATCTTCTCTCTGTATCCAGTAACAGAGTCATTTTAGAATAAAATTTCTGTGCCTAGCTGATCAAACACCTTCTTCAAAGTTGCAGCTAACCGCGCTCCGATGTTTGCAGATAATAACTCCAGTCTTGGAATTGTCATCTTTTTGAGTGATGACACTCTGTTCATGAACACAGAAATTGTATTCTTAACGCATAAACACTGCTGCGGTAAACGCAAGCTTGTTGATATCACAAAGTGTGTACCGAAAAACTTATTACCTTATCGCTAATTCAGAGCCAGAAATGTATCTTTACTCCTTCAAGTAAAGGAATGTTTGGAACTATGCCAAGAATGCATTTTTCACATCATCTGGAACTACTTAGTCCCATTTCCTTTAATTCTACCTACGGTGTGTTTCACCATAATGGAGATGCCCCTCATCTGGTCTACCTCTGACTTTTGGTTTTACGTGGCCCTGTCAAAAATGTTTTTGGAGTCGCTATTATGCCATTGTTTATCCAGATATCTTCTGATGCAGTATTGATGGTGCTTTCTAATCCCTCAACATTCCACAGTAAAGGATCCAGTGATGTCTCAGACGTTATTTGACGGCCTTTCATCCTGTTTGTTTTTATTTGTGACGAAATCGGTACGTAAGGATAAACACTCCGTCTGGCCAGATTTCGAGGTTCTGGACTATGTCCCTTTCTTGCACTGGTATGCCTATTTTAAAGGCCTTGAATGCTCCTCGCAGGGGTATTTGTTCATACTCGGTTACTCTGGTAACACCGTTTGCTATTAGACGATCTTTTATATCTCCTTTTGTGTTGCCAGCGTCTAATCTACCTATATAAACCCATGCTGTTCCGGGTGCAGCCTCCAGTTTTCCATTCTCCGTGCCTATACGACGCAACATCCGTAATGGCATTTCAGGTCTTGCTTCACATTTTTTCAAGCCGTCGTCCACCGTGTTTTATAGATTCAAGTATACTGATATCCTGTGAGTTTTCATGGCTTTCCCTACTCTCAATCATGTATATTTTGTTGTCGTCAATTTAGAGCGGACTATTCAGTTTGTAGGTTTGTATTTGCTTTCAGTCTTTTGGTGCTTGTAGACTCTTCCATCACCGGAATAAGTGCATGTTGAAGCTGGGTTACAAGAATGAGAGTCAGTTCTTTCAGGTTTTCGTTTAAGTCATCAATCCGACAAAGTAGACTTAGGTACCTCGACAACGAGTACATGGAAGGAAACATTTTAAGATGCTTTTTAGTGTGGGTGGAACACGTATATCACCGAGAGTATGTAACTTACGATTATACTTAATGTCTTTTTTTTTTTTGCTTTACGTCGCACCGACACAGATATGTCTTATGGCGACGATGGGATGGGAAAGGCCTAGGAAGGGGAAGGAAGCGGCCGTGGCCTTAATGAAGGTACAGCCCCGGCATTTGCCTGGTGTGAAAATGGGAAACCACGAAAAACCATCTTCAGGGCTGACGACAGTGGGGCTCGAACTCACGATCTCCCAATTACTGGATACTGGCCGCACTTAAGCGACTGCAGCTATCGAGCTCGGTACTTAATGTCTCAAATGACAGATAAAAGAGGAGGCTGAAATCTGAAACGCAGTTTTCATGGCAATATTTGTGCTAAATATGTGACGTCACACGCATACTCAGTTACAAGATGGCGCTGTGTTCACCCGCTCTCTCAGTTGGAGGTTAACTGTCGTTATGAATATATCGTGGTCACTTGTAGAGAATAACAAATTGAATAACAGAAAAGAAGGATTTGATCAGGATTCGGCGAAAACGTGCAAAAGAAAGAGTTGAAACGAGAAAAGTGAATAATGAAATAATAAAAGAAATGAAACGAAAAGACCGTAATAGGCGTTACAGTGAGAAACTGAAACAGTGAAAACAATTTACAAGTAACTACTTTGAAGTTACTGAAGGTGCATCTACATTAAGTACGACTTTATTAGGAGACAGCCGGGCTGAGTGGCTCAGACGGTTGAGGCGCTGGCCTTCTGACCCCAACTTGGCAGGTTCGATTCTGGCTCAGTCCGGTGGTATTTGAAGGTGCTCAAATACGTCAGCCTCATGTCGGTAGATTTACTGGCACGTAAAAGAACTCCTGCGGCACTAAATTCCGGCACCTCGCCGTCTCCGAAAACTGTAAAATAGTAGTTAGTGGGACGTAAAGCAAATAACATTATTATTATTATTATTATTATTATTATTATTATTATTATTATTATTATTATTATTAGAAGACAATAATTGCCAATGAGTAAGTTTACAAAACCCTCAAAACACTGCAGCCGTTACAATAGTGAAAGCCTATCGCCAACGTTTTTCTTTATGTTTTTTGTTGAATTTGCTTTACGTCGCACTGGCACAGATAGGTCTTATGGCGACGATGGAACAGAAAAGGGATAGAATTGGGAATGAAGCGGCCGTGGCCTTATTTAAGGTACAAACCCAGCATTTGTCTGGTGTGAAAATGGGAAACCACGGAAAAACATTTTCAGGGCTGCCGAGAGGGTGGCTCGAACCCACTATCTCCCGAATACTGGCCGCATTTGAGTGACTGTAGCTTTCGAGCTCGGTTTTTCCTTATGTCTTCGCAGGATTGTTTATTCTCAAGTAGAACTGTTTTCGTCTCAATATCGTCAGAAATTTGTGAGTTCATCGAGAAATATTCCAGATGTTGTCTGCGTTTTCCACACATCCACATTAGTGCACCCTTCTTTTCTTTCAGTGCATTAAATTCCTATAACTATAATTTGGTGAAACCTCTGTGGAACAAGAGATTACATTTGACGGCACTTTCCTCTTTCGTGAAGGGCGCGTTTCATTTTGCGCTCTCCCCGTTTTCAACCTCTTTATTCATCATTATTTCTGATTTTAATCCATTGAGAGCACGAGTATCATTCGTGATTCTCTAATGAGTTGACTGAAGTACTGTTTGGTCAACATAACCTCACTGGTGGATTATAATGATTATATCAATCTAAAAATATTTTTTTCAATCTTCCAACGATCTAATTAATTGCGATTTGGTTCTACTTGTCACCAACAGATTGAGTTAAATTTTAATTTCTCCTCATTTCTCTATAATACCTAGAGAACTATGTATATTCTTTGGGTGTGTGTGTTCCGCCATTACCTCGTAGGCTAGCTGGATCCTCAAATATCGCCACCTAATGTTATACGGTTATAGGAAAACGCAGAAACCAATGGTAGCACCAAAATGAGGTGTACTAGGCAAGATGAGGAGTGAGGTAGTTTGCCAATGCTTTCCACATTTGTCCAGAAAGTGCTATTGCAGCACGACTAATCCTATGAGCAACATCATTCATAACACTCAGACACACCAAGTCGTGCTCTGATGTCATTACTCAGCACCACACATACCCCAGCAGCTTCGGTCATGGATGAGACTGAGACTTCGGACTAAGTTACATTTTGCTCTGACCGGTGCCAAAAGATGGATGTAGAAGTACTGTACCCATCAAGAAATGAGTATAAGAGCTTAAAGATGACTGCTTCAGTATGTAATTACGTGCTACTCTATTTTGGTTCGTTATTAATTAAAACCCTGAAATTATAGATAACCCGCTCCATAACAGAAAACACCTGTGACACCTCATTCTTCCACTAATGCTTCGCAACAGCATACAGTTCTCTAAGAAAACGGATCATTCAGCACTTGTGCGCTGCGCCTTGAAGTCCATATAGTTCTAATATATAAAACAATTATTAGAATATGATATAAGGGGTGTCAAAAAGTCTCCGTTCGACGGCCGTACAGTCCTGATTCGGGATGTAAATCAGGAAAAATCGCCGTGAGCAGTAAGACACACCAGGTTGAAGATCCCCGTGTGGTAAAACACCGTGCCCTATTGCGTGAAGAAGTCTGTAACCACCTGCTCCTCGTCGGACAGGAAGCGTCGACCCTTCAAGGCCTTTTTGAGGGGACCGAAGGCGTGATAATCGCATGGGGAGAGATCAGGACTCATCCACTGCCTGCTTGTTGTTGTCCGTAGTGGATGAGTCTGGCCTCCCAGATTGACCGGAGCCTTGTGTCGAAACGCGACCAGTATGGAACTTGGTGCAGCGTTCCACAACGGTGGTTTTCAACAGACATGCTGCACCGTACACAATCTTCATTCTCGAATGTATGTCCACCGGTGTTTATTCTTCGGAAGCCAAACAAAAAGAAATAACAGCACATTGGTCCTGTTTGGACGCATTTGATAATATCGTCGCCATAGTTCACGTGACCACATTTAAAGCACGTGCTTTGGCACGACACGACTGCCACACTATTACATTTGCCTACATGTCCGTGCTTACATACTCGCACCGAGTCGTGCTATGTTGCATGTCCACTGCGGCAACGCCCTCAAACGGAAATTTTTGATCACGCCTTATATTTAACTTCAGATCTAATAAATTTAATAATATGATTTACAAAGTTTACACTCATTTTCTTTTCATGTATCGTCATACCTCTTAAATTATATTGAAAAGTAGACTGTTACATGACGAAGTGAAAGTAACTTCTGTCTTGCTAAAAGTATCCAAGTAGGTGTGAATATAATTTTAAAGTCCTATTGCTCTGTTAATTTGGGAGTTCATATGAATTTCATTCTTAGTCTTTAAAAGAAAGGAGATATTTCTAGGATGACATAGTTTCTGTAAACACGTAAAAGAATTCTGGCAAACTGTTAGAGTTACAAATAAAATGCAGATGAGCACCTAGGAGATTTTATTCTAAATGCTGTATGTGTGTTCGCTTTATTTGTGAGACTTTACCAAAGGTGTTCATCACTGCAATAATGGGCCAAAACACGGTGAAGATTTTATCCCCGATATATATCTCAAAATCAGGATGAAAATGTGTTGTTGTTGTTGTTTGAGTCATTCATCCAAGGATGGGTTTGATGCAGCCATCCATGCCATTCTATCCTGTATTAATCTTTTCATTTATACGTTACTACTACATCCCACAACTGCTCTCATCTGCTAGTCATATGCATACCTTGGTCTACCCCTACAGTTCTTACCGCCTACACTTCCCTTGAAAACCAACTGAACAAGTTCTGAGTGTCTAAAAATATATCCTATCATTCTGTCTCCTCTTCTCGTGAAATTTAACCGAATTGATCTCTCATTATTTGTGATTCGATCTGTTCATTTCACCTTCAGCATTCTTCTGTAATACCAAATTTCAAAATCTTCTATTCTCTTTCTTTCTGAGCCAGTTTTCACCCATGTTTCACTTCCATACAATGCCACGCTCCGTACGAAAGTGTTCATAAACTAGTTTCTAATTCCCATATCAATGTTCAACATGAGTAAATTTATTTTCCCACGAAAGGTCTTCCTCTTTTGTGCTAGTCTGCATTTTATGCCGTCCTTACTTCTGCCATCGTTAGTTAATCTACTACCCAAGTAACAATACTCATCTACCTCCTTTAAGACTTCATTTCCTAATCTGATATTTCCCCCATCACCTTACTACGTTCGACTGCACTCCATCACTTCTGTTTTGGACTTATATATTTTCATCTTGTATTCCCTCCCCAAGACTCGATATATTCCACTCAGGCAGTTTCTCCAGATCTTCTGCAGTCTCAGATAAAATAACAATGTCATCGGCAAATTTCAGGGCTATTTATAAACTTTTTCTTAGGAAACTGAATTCCCAATAATCTATGCAGGCTCCATATTTCAACCCCATAACCGGGAAGTTTCCATTGAGAATATATTTTGACTGCAAACGAGTTAATTCGGCACACGTCAGGAAAATCGAGCAAGTATGTGTACGCGGAACATAAGTCAGCTAGTCTTGCATATTTTGGTTTATATTACATTATGCAAGCCATACATTTGTAACACTATTTTGAACTATATTGTAATGATAATCATCACTTTGACACTAAGAAACGATCACTAAAATGATGAAATTTTCCTATAATACTCTGCATTATTTCAATGACAATCGTAAACATACAATAAGAATAGGACTAAAACCGTTGTAAAGGCTGAATATTAAGCTAGAAAAATATACTCCTGCGTTTCCAACATAGAAATCAATATTTCAAGGAGTCTCTGTTTGCAGCGGTAAGTTTTACGCGTAGAACTGAAGTACACTTGATAAACTGAAATAACACAGCAAATCTGGAAAATACATCTGTAAAATGATCATCAAACTACTTTGAAAAATACAAATGGACATGCTAGATCATTCCGATAATTAGAGATCAGTTTTCTGAGGCACTCTACGAGTCAACTCGTCATTATACGAATCATTAACGAGTATTGGTAGATAAGTAATCTCGTCACACCCAGTTTTTTGCTATTAGTTTAACGTCGCACAAACGCATCGAAGGTTTTCTGCGACGCGGGGATGGGAAAATATTAGCAATGGGAAGGTAGTGGCCGTGTCCTTAATTAACGTACATCCCTAGTTAGCCGGTGTGAAAATGGGAATTCACGGAAAACTATCTTCAGGTTTGCCGACAGTGAGAGTCGGACTAACCATCTCCCGAATGCAAGCTCACAGCTACGCGGCCCTAACCGCATGGCCAACTCGCTCGATCACGCCCAGTTAAGAGATTATTAGGACTCAACCATTTGCGTGGCGTAACGACTTTCAAGAATCACAGGCATACTGTTTTCTCCGTCATGCTTCACATTTTCATTCTCTCCTTGGCCCCGTTAAGAGAGAGCATGACAGTAGTATATCGTCGTTGCGCCTAGAAAAACCGCTATGTGATAACATTTCAGCTCAGAACTCTGACCAGAAAAGTTCTGTCATCTAAGGTTCAGTATTGCATGAACTGTATCAACGAATTTTCGTTCTAAGTGAAGCGTGTGCTGCGGGTCAGTGTTTTCCCCGTGAAAAAATCAAATAGCGGTACAGTATTTCAAGGCGCAACGACGGTAATGTTAACTGAAGGTACTAACTCCTATGTCTATCTCTTACTCCTGTTTCCTGATACGAGGTCGGGGATGAGGTGAGATTACATTTTATGGCATGTATTTATACGGCAGGATGCCCTTCCTGACTCCAATATCAGATGAGGAGTTAATGAAAATGAATTAATGATTGTGAATAAAATTAGACAAGGAGGTAGAAGGAATCGGATGTGGCCAATTAATAGGAACTGTCCCGGCATTTTCCTGGAAGTGAAAATAGGAAACCACAGAAAACAATTTTCACGATAACTGTCGGTGGGATTCGAACCCTCTTGTCTCCCGAATGCGGAGCTTGATTCCATAACCGCACCACATTAACACGCGCGACCACACCGCTCGGCAACTGCACGGACCAGTTACAAGCTTGCCAAATTTCAAATCGATCGGTCAAGTAACCTACTGTATATTAATATTTTTTTTTTGTTAGGGGCTTTACGTCGCACCGACACAGATAGGTCTTATGGCGACGATGGGATAGGAAAGGCCTAGGAGTTGGAAGGAAGCGGCCGTGGCCTTAATTAAGGTACAGCCCCAACATTTGCCTGGTGTGAAAATGGGAAACCACGGAAAACCATCTTCAGGGCTGCCGATAGTGGGATTCGAACCTACTATCTCCCGGATGCAAGCTCACAGCCGCGCGCCTCTACGCGCACGGCCAACTCGCCCGGTACTGTATATTAAAGAAAGACAGATAGGTAAAGAGACAAACAAACCAACATTGGAATTTACTATATACATTTCTGGGGACTGTTCATGTCTTTCCAATACCTTATTCGTACATGTTTACTATTTTATGTGTTAGTGTATACTCAATTCCATTCGAGTGATGCAGCTCTTCTACGTTACCTCTCTAACACTTTGCTCTTCGGGGTTTTACTTTTTGGGTGGATGAAATAAATAATTCCAGGCCACAACGCCTCCAACAAATCAAATATGGAACCCTGACGTTTTTGATGCAAACAGCCGTGATAGAGAAAAAGCGCTGTAAATGAAGGTGGAAGTCATGTGATTTATATTGGACAGTGATGAATTCGAACGGCGAGGGAAAGAAAAGGAAGACTACGATGGGATAAGAAATTTGATGAGTTCTGGTCAGGATTTATAGACGTGAGGTGAAAGCTGGATTAAATTCAGATGAGCTCTCTCAGGTTCACCTCACCTTGCCGAGGGTTTAAGATGGCTGCATTTCATTCCTTTGATCTTCTCTCTTTCATCAAATGTTCCTTCAACACTGGCACTTTGTTCCTGTAATTTTGATCTAGGAGTGTTCTTCAGCATCACAGTATGGATACTACTACGATCTCACAGACTGAAGTATTTTAAATTTATTTCTTTATTTCTTTATTTCTTTATTTATTTATTAATTTATTTATTTATTTATTTATAAACCATATTATACAGCTTTTAATGCTTTTTTACAATTTGCTTTATGTCGCACAGACACAGTTGTGTCTTAAGGCGACGATGGGATAGGAAAGGTCTAGAAGTGGGAGGGAAGAGGCCGTTGCCTTAATTAAGATATAATCCCAGCATTTGCATGTTGTGAAAATGTGAATCCAATGAAAACTATCTTCAGGACTGCGAACAGTGTGGTTCTAAACCCCTATCTCCCGCATGCTACCTCACAGCTCCGCGCCCCTAACCGCACGGCTAACTCGCCCGGAAAGGTACAGATACGCTGGAATGAAATGGCGTATGGCTTTTAGTGCTGGGAGTGTCCAAGGAAAAGTTCGGCTCATCAGATGCAGGTCTTTTGATTTGACTCCCCTAGGCGACCTGCGCGTCGTGATGACGATGAAATGATGAAGACGGCACATACAACCCAGCCCCCGTGCCAACGAAATTAACCAATTGTGGTTCAAATTCCCGACCCTGCCGGGAATTGAGCCCGGGACTCCTGTGATCAAAGACCAACACACTTTAACCATTTAGCCATGGAGCCAGACACAGATACACCCAGGACTTCTCACTTGCACTCTAAACAGATGGATTAACGAACGAAAACTTTTATCTTCTTTAAAAAATACTTTATACATATCAGAAACAACAGTACCGGTATTTGATGTTTTGGAGAAAATTAAATAAGACACAGATGATGATCAATAGGGACTATAATACATAAAGTACATTACCATTCTAAAGCTAAGCCCTGTGAACGGAGGAGATGGAGTGCTTATGGTATTCCCTGCCTGCAGAAAGGGGTGATGAAATGTCGGACTCCTCTCAAATTGTGAGCGTGGATTGGTGATACAGTGCTACATTTTATAAACATTGCCCAGTGTTGAATCGTATAAAATTCTCATTTTATCACGAACGAACTGGTGCTATCTGGCCCCAGTAAAGCGAGTGAAACGGATCGCTGTCGCTTTCCTCACGCTAGTTGAAGCTTGTCAGCAGGGTGTTAATCATGGGTAGCCAAAAATTATTAAACGAAGACAGTTTGATTTTATTTCATTCAACCCAGATTTTGACATTCTGAAAGAGTGATGTATAATGTGAAAGAATATATCTATATAAATAAAGTTGTAAGGGGTCCGCTGTCTGTAAATTCGTTTATTTTGTCAACTATTCAGATATTTAACCGTTTTAGGTCAACTCAAATCAGTATCAGTGGTTTTCAGCTTTCGTATCTGTTTGTCTGTTTGTTCCACCACCACGGCGAAACGGCTGGACCGATCTCGACCAAACCTCATATTTAGAGTACACTCATTTAAGGACAGGTTTAGATATGCTTATAATTTAAAAATTGCTGAATGGACTGGGGGTTTATATGAAAACCGGAAGAGGTCTTCTCAATTTTCGTTTATACTATTGATTTTGTGTAAAATCGGAAGACCGTATGTGAAATTCCTTTTCATTTCAATCAACGTTTGTTATGTACATAATTTCGCTTACTCTTCAAATAACGGAGGAAATTACTATTTTCTGCGGGTTTCATGCTCTGCAATGAGAGACCGACAACGAACCTACCGGTTACCATGGCAACGTCTCTGGCTGCTTGCCAGCAGCGAAGTAACGTAATGCCATTTTCGTCATTATTCCTGTAAACGTGTGGTTGTTCGTTGGGTAGAAGGTGAGATAGACGTTAAGCTGCCATTCTGCGAGATATTTGCGGAATACCGTTGGAGGTTCCGATCGTCTTTGCATAACACTAAGAAGGGATGGTAATGAAATGGCGTATGGCTTTTAGTGCCGGGAGTGTCCGAGGACAAGTTCGGCTCGCCAGGTGAAGGTCTTTTGATTTGATTCCCGTAGGCGACCTGCGCGTCGTGATGGGGATGAAATGATGATGAAGACGACACATACACCCAGCGCGTCGTGTCAGTGAAATTATCCAATTATCGAATACGACTTTCAACCTATTAGGTCGTGTTACGTACATTTAGTACGTGTTGAAGAGATGTTAAGTACAGAACAAAAATGCCCATCAGACACCAGTGGGATCCGAACCCACAACCCGCCGATTTCGCGTCGGTTGCTCTACCAATTGAGCTATGGTGGCCTAGGCCATCTTTGCTCTGTTGGAAAGGATCTAAGCTACAGGTCTGGTACTACTACCATCACACTGAAGAGTACGTTTAACTTGCCCGTTGAGGGGTAAGTCAATAAATATTGAATTTTTACGACCGTATTGTAATCGAAAACGACTTTCAACCTATTAGGTCGTGTTACGTACATTTAGTACGTGTTGAAGAGATATTAAGAGCCGAACAAAAATGGCCAACCAGACACCAGTGGGATACGAGCCCACAACCTCCCGATTTCGCGTCGGTTGCTCTACCAATTGAGCTATGGTGGCCTAGGCCATCTTTGTTCTGTTGGGAAGGTGGAATGGTCGGAATCTCGGAATGGCGTTGCTATATTAATTCCTAGCCAGTACTGTCGCGGGATATGAGCCGGTCTCTGAAAATGAATGCCTCTCCATGAATTCTACGAACTGTTGGAACACACCATCATAAAGATACCTCAGAACGAAATATTAGTTATTTGGGTATTTTAATGTGAAGACAGTCACTTGAGACATGTGTTTGGAGGGCACGGTTTGGGTGTGTGTAAAGAACGTAGTGAGCGTCTGCTGGGATTTTGTGTTGCAAGTAACCTATCTATCTGCAATACCCTCTTCCAGCGTTACCTATGGCGCCGATACACATGGGTTTCTCCTGGCAATAGGGTTCGAAACCAGATTGATTTCATTTTGGTGAAGCAGTCTTCTGTACCGGATATCAAGATCTATCCTGGAGCAGACTGTGGTAGTCATCATATTATGCTGTCCACGGAAATGCGGATCAAACTGAAATTGATAAAGAAGGATAGAGTGAGACAGGTTTGAATTACTGACAAAAGTATCTTTCAAATTTTGATGAAAGAATAAGACCATACGTTCAGCAAGTACAGAAAGAAGGGCCAGCCTCTCAAACATGGGACACCTCAAGACAATCATTAACTCTTCTCTGCCTGAACAAATTACTAAGCCTTCCCAAGCTAAGCGCCCCTGGATATCAAACAACATTATATTGCTTATAGAAGATAGGACCATATTGAGGAAACGTGACATTCAAATAAAACTAGATGAAGAATTATATAGCGCAATTTGCCGCGAAATAGAGCGCAATTGCAGAACTGACAAGACATGGTTCCTCACTAGTATTTGTGATGAAATAGAACACCATCAAAAGTTGAATCAAACACGTGATCTTTTTAAAAACGTAAAAAGCATCATCTGTGAGTTCAAACCACGTACATGGGTGATTGAAGATGGCAACCTTATTACCGATGCAATAGAGTGATGGAAACAATATTGTGAAACGCTGTATTGTAAAGAAAAATATTCTGCCAAAAAGGAAACTCTTATGAAGTATGACAAGGAACCTGATATTCTTTCCAGTGAAATCGTGAATGCCGTTAATCATCTGAAGAATTACAAAGCCCCAGGTATTGACGGTATTTCTGGAGAAATGTTGAAACTGACGGGGGGCATGCATGTTTTACATTCTGTATTCCTCTTAACAAAAGGGGGTCCATAAAGGATTGTTCCAATTATCGTACTATTGTATTAATATCTCATGCAAGCACAGTTCTGCTCTGCATAATAAATCAACGTCATTCCTGCAACCTCAGGTATCCGCACGACTCGCAGGCTTTGTCGTAGGTAAAGGAACTGGAGAGTCAGTCCTGAATAAGAGGCGGATAATCGAGAAAATTCGCGAGTTTTGTGACCCTGCCATTTTTGCTTCCCTAACTACAGAAAGGCCATTGATTATGTTATGTGGGACAAGTTTGTGGCAGCTGCTACAGGAATTTGGAGTTCCACTGCATTTAATAACATTATTGAAGGGTCTCTATAAAAACCATGCAGCAGGCATAAAGGTGGATGGTGATCTCGGACATTTTCAAAGTGACAAATGGGGTAAGGCAAGGTTGCATATTATTATATCAACTCTACAACATCTATGCAGATTGTGTCTTCAAGAGAGCTCTCTTTGTGTGGAATGATGTAATCTCGATTGGCGGTAGAAAAATTAGCAAACTGCGATTTGTAGATGACACTGCTCTTATAGCTGGAAGTGAAGAGGAACTCAATGATCTGTTCACAAGAGTGAAGAATATTAGCCACCAATATGGTCTAGACATAAACCTGAGAGAGACTGAACTAATGGTAGTTGATCGGCAAGGTCAAAGACAACTTACAGGATGTCTAAAGAACTTGGAGATTGTAAAGGAATTTGTATACCCTCGGTCAGTCACCAATGACACGGGAAGCTGCGAAAGAGATAGCAAATGACGTACTGTAAGGTCGTGCTGTGATGATTGAATTCATTAAGATCTGGCAGTACCGGATAATATCAAAAGCTACGAAGATCGCTAATGTTCTCAGTCTTTTCGTACGGCTGTGAGATCTGGACCGTGAATGCTAGAGATAAAAGTCGAATTGATGCCTTTGAGATGTGATGTTGGCTGCGTGAACCTGGACGGAAAGAACAACCAATGTTTCCTTTCTGAATGAACTGAGCATCCAGAGACGTCTATCTTCCCGTGTGAATGAGTGATACCTCCAGTTCCTTGGCCACATTTTCACAAGAAGAGGAGAGAACTTGGAGAAGACAATTTTGCAAGGCAAATTTGAAGGCAGTAGACCACGGAGAAGAACAACATGTAGATGGTTAGATCAGGCGAGGATCACTGGACTACCTCTTCAGATCATGCTAAGGAGAGGATGGAGGCCTCTCATCAAGGCTGCAACACAGAAATGAGAGCGTTATGAGGTGTCGATGCTCAGCACTGAGCAAAACGACTAATGATGATGAAGTGGTCTCCTGGAATTTGCTATAATTTTTAATATATTTCTCTCTATTTCTGTTTTCTGCTTTAATTTCTTTCCTATGCCCCTCCTCTTTAGGCTTAAGTAATAACACAATTAGTCACTTTTTTATCCTTTTTCCCAACAAACACTTTCTTAAATTCGTAACTCATATCGTCACAATTTAGGGACATTTTGTGGTATCTCGATCCCTTATAAGCTATACTTAGTTGCATTTCTCGATTATAATCAAAACGCCCAACTCGATTCTGACTGGCATTAGGAAAAGGTTCCTATCTTTGTAATGAAATCTCCACATCTCCATTGTGAGTGGCAGTAGGCAAGTGAGCCTGTCGTTACTGTAGAAACTTCCGATCTCCATTTTGAATTGCGGTAGGAAACGTGGCCTGCCATTTTTATCAAAACTTCCCTACGCGCACCATACATAGCAAACAACGTATGGGGTCCTCCAAGTGGAGTGTTTCTCGGATAACGCTAAGAGACATGCAATATGATATAACCTTACTGCGTGTACAGCTATTTACGTAAAAATCTGTATACATTTGCTAGTAGAAAATATGAACATGTTACATTCCAAATGCCAACGGCCGTAGTCGTGCTGAAACACTTGATCCCGTGAGATCTCCGAAGTTAAGCAACATAGGGCGTGGTCAATATTTGGATGGGTTGCTACGCGCTGATGGTGGGGGTAAGGGGAAGGAGGAACCGATGGTTTGAAAGAATGTCTTCATAACGTGTACTGGTCAGCGCTCCCCACAGCCGGACAATGGGGCCTAATTGGGACCAAGAGAACGCCGCCCAGACAAGAATTGAGCCACTTCCCGCAAAAACACAACCTTGTTGACACGCAAGATCTATAACTTCATGGGGCATACTCCACATTCTCACGCGACCATTAGCCCCATACAACTGGAAGCGGGATTTATCAGACCATACCACACACAGCCACTGCTCCATGGTCCACAGCTGATGCACGTCATTGAGCTCTGTGTCGAGGTATCCGCAAAGTCGTCTGCTGGTGAAGCCCATGCGGTGCAGTTTCCTCCTTACAGTCCTGGTAGAAATGGGTTCCTGAACCCCAGCATTCAAGTGGGCGGTGATCTGACTCACAGAAGCCCGTCGAGCGCCCAGTATGTTTCTTCGGAGGCGACGTGATGTCCGTTCGTTAAACACCTGTGGTATTCCCGTGCGGTGGTTTACGCGTGTGGTAATATTCTCTCTGCGATATTGAAGGTTCACCCTCGACACTTATATTCGCGTGTAATCTCTGCAATGCTATGACCCATGTGCCGTGCGCCGATGAACATTCGATTTTTATAGTCGTTTAACTTGCGACGTGTTGCCATATTCATGACACTGGTGTCTGTGACAGGCTGCTCAGCTACGCCGCAGCTAGCCGCAACGCTCAGGGGTCATACACGGTTTATTTTCTAATGGGACATCCCTTGCCATGACTTTTGGCCACTCAGTGTATATATAGATTCGTTATGAATTTCAGTGAATGTTCCATGTCCATAGTTATGCTGTAAATGGCAGGGAGGGAGAGGATCCATATAAAACACCCGATATCAACAGAACCGTTTTGTTCTATGTCCTTATTTCCTATTAATTTCCGGACCGTACTGTTCCGTGTCCAAGAATCACAGTACCAACATAACGTCAGACACAACATGCCCATTGCCTTAATTACTTTTTTGAAAACTACAACCTCAATATAAACACTATAGAACAGAAATACCAAGAACCTCGTCATAATGCTGTTCAAGGGGTCGATTCAATGCATTCAGTTATAGAACGACACATTAGAAACATGGAACTCCATAGTCCATTGCCTGTGTTCAGGATTATTCTGAACTGTGGGTCAAATAAGAAATTCAAAGTTAGCCATATTGTGTTAAAAATGCTTTTGATTTTATATCAGTTGCTCTTAAATCAAGTCTAAACAAATATCCATACTCTAAATAAAAGCGTGTACAATATCCAAAACGTAGTAATTCAGTCAAATACAAATGCTTATTTTCAGGTAGTGATTTTAAGGCAGTTAATATATTAGTGCACACGACGACGAGGGCTAATTCCACTGTATGTTTACAGCAACCAAAAGTAATTACCATTGCAAATCGTAAAACTGATGAAAGAAATGAAGGACATTAAGTCACTTTACAAGTATTTCTTATTATAAGGCAAAAAGGTATAGAACCTTTCCCTGAAGTGAAACTTGTACAAATGATGTCAGGAACTGACAGTAATTGTTTAATGCAGTTACTTGTTTAAACTGCCATCACCACCCTGTGGCCTCTTATATTCCAATGTTTGGAATGGTTTGTTCATTAATACATCTTATAATTACATATAAACCTAATAACGTCAGAAGGTCAGCCTATGATAATAAATTGTCTGCAATAAATTGATGTCGCTTCTACTGTAAAATTAGATAAATGGGACTTAGAACAACATAGTTCTAGACCATCGAAGTATAGTCTACCATGCACAACAGTTAAGTTGTGGGTCTTGCATAAAGTGTAGGGGTACGGCTCGTCAGAATCCCTATACTTTATGTTACTCTTGCTACATAACGGAAGAACGGGATAGACAACACATTCCAATAACCGAATTAGTAAGTGTGCATTCTAACCTATTACAGGCTGAAATTCCGGATGCTATTAATAAGGCCGATACGATATGGGTCGCGAAAATCGTAACTGCTGAGTTATCCGACCTTTCCTAGCTTACCTCAATCTCCTAACTTATCCCCCTGGAATTTTATCTTTGGTGACACGTAAAGTCTGTCGTGCTTTCGACTGCTGCCGATGATGGATCAACTCCCTTGTGGGCATTGTGACATCCTGTCAGACAGAACGAATTACACCACGCATTTGTGACCGTGTTCTGCACTGTATGTGATGACGAGCGGAGGCCTGTGTTCAGGCAGGAGGATTTCACTTTCAACATTTCATCTGATACGAGAATACAGCGCTCCGGCTAGCGTTACACACGTATTCAGTATAGTAGAGCGACAGTTTTTCGAGTGTCGGATTTCACTCACGTTACCAAAGGTCGGTTAAATGTATTAAATAGGCTTTTCCGGTAACCTGTTTCCATTCATGGGATTACATGCTAATAAATCTGCAAACTTGAAATTCCAAGTGCTTCCTGGCAATTTAAGCTTTGAAATTCCACAACATTCCATAAATATATTACATCACTTGCTACTTCAACTCTGTAGACCTGTATAAGCACATAAGGACGTTAAGCATAGAACAACTATCCGCAGGTACAGACAAAATATATTTTTGAGCCTCTGCAAAATTTTGGCGCTTAAATTGAAAAATATTATTGCACATTGAGAACTGGATCAACTATCGACTATTCACATGCACAGTATCATTTACCAGCGGAGATGTACTCACCCCTGTGTATGTGGAGCTTGCCCCTTCTTCATCTGCCATCCATAAATTGTAGATTTTACATGATTATATAATAATAATAATTGGAGGCCGAATTTTTGGCCAGTAATAGACTAGAATGCAAACTACGAGAGCGAATCAAGAAGTAAGACACAATTCCTAGTAATGGCCATTTATGAAACGAACTACACATAGGCAACACGGCTTTGACAACATGCAATATAAGTTCATTTTTCCATATAATCCCCAACAGACTGTGAATATTTCTCTGAACGGTCAACCAACTTTTCGATTCCGGATGGGTAAAAATCACCTTCAGCGCTATGTAACCACCTCCTCATCGTTTTGGAATCGTCGTCCAGCGAGATCCTTTTTCAGCTTACCGAACACATGATAATCGTAGGTGCTAAGTCTGGACTGTATGGAGGATGTTTCCATACCTCCCACTTGAATCGCTGGAGCAGTTCGTAAGTTTGGCTGGCTGTGTGAGGTGTTGCGTTATCGTGCAACAAAATCACAACGGCGCTGAAATTTTTCCGCCTTTTTTCTTTAATTGGTTTATGCAACCCTTTCAGCGTTTGACAATACGAACCCTAATTGATCATCGTGCCTTTCTGTATAAATTAGACGTACAACACTCCCTTCATGTCAAAGAACACTGTCGCCATTACCTTTCCTGCTGAAGGTTGGACCTTGGCCTTCTTTCGTGGTGGTGGTGTGGTGTGCACCCATTCCATCGATGTTCTCTTCGTTTCGGGGATGAATTGGTGGACCCACGTTTCATCCCTTGTGATAATTCGCCGCAAAAACTCGTTGTGCTCCATAGAACACCGTTGCAAAAATGCCAGTGACGATTGGAAACGTTTTAACTTGTGAACATGGGTGATCAGACGTAGGACCCATATTTGGCACAGTTTACGAAATCCAAGGTGCTGGTGAACAAGGGAGAACACACTGCCATGCGAAATGTTCAGCATGCTGACAATTTCCTGTACTGTAATGAACCCATTCTCTATAATGATCCCATCCACACAGTCAACATTTACAATGGTACTGCACGTTGCGGGCCTGCCTTCACGATATTCGTCCGTGAAATCCGTGCGTCCGGCATCAAACTGCTTACACCACTTTACAATACGTGGGCGAGAAACTGCACGCTCACCCCACACAGTAGTGATTTCGCGATGATTGTGTGAAATTATGCCGTTTAGCCCATAGAAATCTGATTGTTTCACGCACCTCCAACTTGTAGTGAACAGCCAGTTGACGCGCAATTGAGCCTAGCCCACTCTGCACAATCAACACGATGGGATACCACACCAAACTTCCCATCGGACGTGTCAGCGGTCACTGTAGCTTGGTCCGCTTTGGCCACGGTCACGACACAAAGTGCTCTCACGGCGAGCTAATGTAACTTAATTTTTGATTCGCCCTCGTGATTTGGTTATTAGGAAGTGTCGTATAATTTGCTCTTCCGTAATGTGGCGAGAGTAACATGAATTCTAGTGGTTCTGATAGGCCTTACCCCTAATGTTTATGCAAAACGCATAGTATAACTGTTGTACAGGCTAGAGTATATTTTTCCCTCGCTTCAGTTAGTATGCGTTCTACATTATTATTTCATTATTTCATAATTTCATATAAGTGGCTCTAATAATAGTATCACCGCCTAAGAAATAATATCTCGTATCTCACAATGCCCTTCCTCTCCATCATTTCCCATAAGACTGGTCACGCCTTCCAGCCCCGTATGGATATGCAGTCCATCAGAATAATTTCCGTTGTGTTCATTTTGGTATGCCTGCGTATGCAGGAAAATGAACCTCACATACAGTATATTGTAGGAGTGCATAAATACGTTATGCAAACATTCATCCCTACAGTACTGCATGGTAAGGTTCATTTTCCTTTACACGTAAGCATAGGAAAATGAACACAACGAAAATTCCTAATTCCTGCATCAATGGTCTCAGACGGACCACCAACCCGGTGGTTACCAACACCAACATGTATATGTATTCAGTCAAGCAAATAATTATGGGTAGGGATCGCAAAATGCATGAGAGTACCATAAAAATTACCAAGCAGAAATCGCAGATGTAGTGGAAGAAAGTTATGTTTTAAACAGGCCGTAAATCCCAACGAGAGCAGACTAAAAACAAGTTAGAATTGGATCCAGTTTTCCTTACAACAACTTGGGAATATTATCTGTCTGGAATAAACTAAAGGGGGGAAATTAAAAGGCTGTTTATTAAAATAACATTGGAGAGCAAGACAATTAAAATGTTAAGTGGGTAAATATAAGAAGTCCCAAGAAAGTTGTAGGGACACAAAAAGGAGGAGTATTTAGAGGCCCATAGACTTTGCAAAAGATGGAGGGCACGCAGAGAAAAATTTCACCCTTCCAATTTACTACACACACATATAAGAGTTTCCCTACATGGTAGATGCCAGCAAAAATATCAAATATTACATCAGTTGTGGCTATACTTACGTAGTCTTTCGAATCCAAAGATATTAAAGCATAAAATGGAAAAGAGGACCGGACGCCCCAATACACACAATCCCATGCTACCAAAACAAGTGAGACTATGCCCCCACAACAATAATAACACACGGAGTAATAGAAAACCGCACCAAAGGAAAGGAAAGGATGACGTAACAAAATCAATAATGTTCATGCGTAGATCAAAATTCAAAGATGGAGCTCCGGAGCAAAATTAAAGATTAAAAATGTTATACACACCACTCTAAATGACGTCAGGCATTAAGAAAAAGCGAAATAAAGAAAATAGGAGCGTAGAGAAAGTAAAGAGAACATAATATGAGAAAATCATGAAAGGAGCAGAACTGAAACACTGAAGTCTCATCGGAGTGTGGGAAGTCAGATAAATCCGCATTCATAATGCAGGTGCACTTACAACAAACAAAGAAAACACGTACACCTCACTCAATGAATAGAATTAACATACAATGTCAGAATTCCATGGCAGATCAAAAATCTCGTAAACCAAACACAAACCAATGTCTGCGACCCGAAATATTGTCTCCCAAACGTAACATATTAAAATAAATATCGCACAAACCACCAAAAAATGCCCTCTTGCTATGAAATCGAACGGTAAAAGCATACACTCAAGGTTTTTAAAGTAAGATTAATGTCACATCGAAACGTAAACCGATCCACAAAAGAGAGGGTGTAATGTAGAATTAAAATGCAAGGGATCTACACACATACAAACTTACATCATCCATTCACAGAGCATCTTACGCCTCTCACTACGCCAGAGAATTGCAAGCCTAAAGGATCATTTCAAGGTATCCCAAAGCAAGGGTGAGAGCCAATGTTGAATAGATTAAATGCCTTGCTTAGTGTCAAAATTTTAAAAATGCCTAAAAGTAAACAACTTAAGATAACCTTAAACTGTCTCCAATCGCAATGAAGGACGGTAAAAATCATACTACAGTCTCACTTACGGACCAAGGAAAAATAAAAGGAATTTATATCCAAACAGCAAAGTGAGCCCCGTTGTAAATAAAAGCTTAAAACGAGAACAAAGGTTTGGCGACAGCGTAAGGACGCTACCATAAAAGTTGTAGCCTCAAACTTTCAATAATAATCCAATGACTGAGTCGCCTGTAAAACAGGAAGTAATTTTCAAGAGAAAGAGGGAAGAAAACACTCTCGGTCGGAATAATTGTGCTGCCGAGAGTTTCCTGACTTACATAATGCATGGAGCATATAATTTCCTCCAGAGACTTCATGTTTATAAAATTGGCACGACTACCAATCAAGTCCAAAGGGAAACAATATGTGCAATTGAGTCAAGTGAGAAGAAGCAGACTGACTAAGTTCTAAGTGGGCGAAATTCCTTTCGTAAGAAAGACCTTCCTTGCTTGTGCTAGTCTGCATTTCATGTCCTCCTTATTTCTGCCATCAATAGTTATTCTAGTAGGCAAGAAACAATATTCATCTACTTCCTTTAAGTCTTCATTTCCTAATCCAATAATACCTGTATCACCAAACTTCAATCGACTGCACTCCATTACATTTGTTTTGTATGTACTCCTTCTCCAAGATTGTGTCCATACCATTCAACAACTTCTTCAGATCTTTGCAGACTCACATAAAATAGCAATATCATCGGCAAATCTCTGATATTTGATTTCCTGTCCTTCGATTGTGAGCTTCTTCCAAATTTCTCTTGTAATATGTAAACTCTGAAATAGAGAAGGGAAAAACTGCAGATTTGCCTCACGTTTTTTGAATTGCTACTTTTTTCATAGCCTTCGATTCTTATCACTGCACACTGATTGTTTCTGAGTGTGTAGATAATTATTCGTTTCGGTAAAATTATGTATCAGGCATAAAGGATTGAAAATTAGGATATTTGCTACGTGCACTTTTCAGACAGAAGTATTATTTCTTGATATATTGGGAAGTTCGTAAAAAAATTCTCAAATATACCCGTACTTATTATTCGCTGTATAATAGCGCATACAAAGAAGAACATTTCAAGTCTTATTTTACGTAGACGTTATCATGTACAGTTTTCCGATTCAGCTAATTTTACCGGTGTAATTTTGCACCTTCTGTTTAGTTCCCCTTAATGTTGCTTCGCAAAGTACGCCATTGAAATAATATATGTCCAGGTGTGCCTTCCAGATGTCGCTGAACTTAAATATCGACTTTCAAGACATTCTGTACAGCCGTTTGCCCGTTATGTTCACACAAACAAGCAGGCAGGCAAAATGTGTCTTCCATACACCTAATTCGAGATAAATACGAGGTAAGAGGACAAAATTTGTAGTCTACACAAAATGTTAATCTATGTAAATAAAATCGTAATGACTGTATGTCAGGACAGTGAATATTTTGGCGAAATTTTCGTACAGTTATTTGTTTCCGATGTACTAATGACCATCAGGTTTCCAATTTGTCTGTTTGTCTGAGTTCTTAGAACAGGAAAACTACTCGATATAATTCTGCCAAACTTCATGTATTGAATCCACCTGCCCTTGGGTATGTTTCAGGGCAAACATGATTTCTAAATCCCTGAATGGACTGGGGGTTTATAGTTAAATCGGAACAGTGATCTTACCCTCCCACAGAATATACATGACCAACCTTAAAGGAAATCTACCAGCCTTAATGTAAAATAATTTATACAGTATTTTTATCATTTGCACCGTTTCCATAGGAGGATTAAGAAGGGAGATAACATTAACAGACCTTTTTGCAGTCTAAGTCCAAGCGGACTTAGTTCAATAGCGGGTACAATTTGTAATCTACTCATTCAGGATTTTGTTATCAGGTGCATATGACGACAATATATCTCTTGGTGTTAGTTTTCACGGAATTACTATTCCCATTATATAATCGTTAAATAAGGTGTATCGAAAGATAGTATCTAACAAAGGATTAAGAATATGTTATTACCGTTATTTTATGCCGTATAGGTGTTTATCGCGCGGCACATAATAACGGAAATGCTTTCAAAAGTTTCCGTTTTTATTACATATCACTTCAAGTTGGGTTAACGAACAGAAACAAAGAGCCTTTTTATTTTTTCGATAGAACATCATCAACGATGGGCTTCATGAATCTTCATTCTCAGCGCCACTCCAGTGGTCAGGGAAACAACAATATGTATCTGAGTAGCAAGGAGAATTTCGGACAACCACTTCGTTCCTCTTTATCGCACTTCACGTTACTGCCACGTGCTTTCGTAGAAGAATTTGAGTTTAACATGCCGTATTCAACGTTTGAATACAGACGTGCAACTTGTCGTATATTCATGAAAGAATTATGTAATCCATTACAAGTTACCGTGCGAAGAACGGGTAAAAATGCTAGTATCATATAAAGAAATATCGAATCAATCAATCAATCAATCAATCAATCAATCAATCAATCAATCAATCAATCAATCAATCAATCAATCAATCAATCAATCAATCAACGAGCTAGTTGGCCGTGCAATTACGAACGCGCAGTTCTAAGCTTGCATTTGGGACGTAGTGGGTACGAGCCCCACTGTCGGCAGCTCTGAAGATGGTTTTCCGTGGTTTCCCATTTTCACGCCAGGCAAATTCTTGGGCTGTATCTTAATGGAGGCCACGGATGATTCCTTCCCACTCCAAACCCTTTCCTACACCATCGTCGCCATTAGACCTATCTGTGTCACTGCAACGTAATGTAACTTGTAATAAAAAATCAATCAATCAATCAATCAATCAATCAATCAATCAATCAATCAATCAATCAATCAATCAATCAATCAATCAATCAATCAATCCATCGCTGATCTCATTTTGGGCTGTCTTCCAGATGGCACATTTCGTATCAGTTGTTTACCTAATTCATTTTTTAATGATTACAAATAAATTGGTAATTTATCGGACATCTCCCTTGACAATTTATTCCATTCCCTAATTTCTCTTCCTATAAATGAATATTTACTCCACTTTGTTCTCTTGAATTGAATGTTATCTTCGAATTATGTTCTGTCCTACTTGTAAAAGATCAACCCAAGCTTATTCATCTATCAAAGTTATTCCACGCCATATATCATGTGACGGCTCGGACCATAGCCCTTAGTCGAGCAGCTCAAAGTTTGAAACACTTCCCTAACACTACTACATTACTCTTTTGTCGGAAATCACCCGGAATAAATCGTGCAGCTTTCCTTTCAGTCATATTCATTTCTCCTATCAGTAATCATGACGAGGGTCTCATATAGTGGAGCCATACGATAACTGGGGTCTTGTCAGAGACTTATGTTCCCTCTCCTTCACATCTTTACACAATAATGCTCATAGTGCATACGAAACTTAGAAATATATTGAATTAAACCAATTATTGATAATTCTTACATAGTTCTGCCATAAAGTAGTTTTCTGCTTGCAACTTTGTATGCTACATGTCCCCTGTTAATCTTTTCATTATTATGTCTTTCTTCTCTTATTATACTACCCAAGATGAGATATACTCTCTGTTTTCAACCTTCACTATTCCTTCACTATTTCCCTTTCTTTTACACTTCTCAATACAACTTTATTTCTTGCACATTCCTTTTTTTTTTTTTTTTTGCTTTCTTAATCTGCTTACCCACCAGGGTTGGTTTTCTCTCGGACTCAGCGAGGGGTCCCACCTCTACCACCTCAAGGGCAGTATCCTGGAGCTTCAGACCCTGGGTCGAGGATACAACTGGACAGGATGACCAGTACCTCGCCCAGGCGGCCTCACCTGCTATGCTTAACAGGGGCCTTAGTGGGGTATGGGTAGATTGGAAGGGATAGACAAGGAAGGGAGAAGGAAGCGGCCGGGGCCTTAAGTTAGGTACCATCCCGGCATTTACCTGGAGGAGAAGTGGGAAACCACGGAAAACCACTTCCAGGATGGCTGAGTTGGGAATCGAACCCACCTCTACTCAGTTGACCTCCCGAGGCTGAGTGGACCCCGTCCCAGCCCTCGTAGAACTTTTTCAAATTTCGTGGCAGAGCCAGAAATCGAACCCGGACCTCCAGGGGTGGCAGCTAATCACACTAACCACTACACCACAGAGGCGGACTATTATGTGAGTCAATAAATATAACTTTTAAAGTGAAAAAAATAAAATTTTATAAAGTGATGACTATTTCAACTTTTCTTTATGGAAGTGAACCTTGTGTTCTCATAAACAAAGACTATAATTCGATAACTACTGCTGAAATAACCTTTGTAGGAACGCTGAAGAGTTACATTAGAATCCATCTTTTCAGCAGCGAAGACATACAGTGTGTGAAGAACTCGGTGTAACACTTTTCGTCCACATGGCTCAACGTTATAAATAGCACTGGATTGAACATGAATTTTTCAAAGCACACGTAAATTTTTGTTTTTTGTTTTTGCTATTTGCTTTACGTCGCATTGACACAGATAGTTCTTATGGCGACGATGGGATAGGAAAGGCCTAGGAATTGGAAGGAAGCGGCCGTGGCCTTAAGTAAGGTACAGCCCCGGCATTTGTCTGGTGTGAAAATGGGAAACCACGGAAAACCGTCTTCAGGGCTGCCGACAGTGGGGCTCGAACCCACAATCTCCCGATTACTGGATACTGGCCGCACTTAAGCGACTGAAGCTATCGAGTTCGGTAAAGCATACGTAAAACTTCCAAAAGTCGCATACACTACCATCTTAGAGGCCAGAGAGATGTATACACTCCTAAAAGAAGATGGCCTAATTCTTGAGCGATGATGATGATGATGATGATGCTGTTGGCGATGATGATCACAATGGTTTGTTACACGCAGAATAACTGTCTTACCCTGAATCAGGTAATTACAGTTTACAAAAGTTTGCCTGGCAATATGTGTCTCACAATTACTATACATTCCTTTTCATCATTTCAATTCTCATTAATCACATACATCTCTTCTTTCTACCTAGTAGTGTCAATGAAAAATACTACCCAATCCATTTTATTCTTCGCTGCCAACGTTTGGTACTTCACTGCTTCATTAATCTTCAGTAAATTATAGTTAACAAACACAACTTACCAGCAAATGTTTCACTATAACTGAATCACAACTTTATGGGTTCAAACCTGGTCGAGGTTGTCGGATTTCTTAAAGTCTATTCGATACTCCCTGTCAAACAGTGTCGGCATTTAAAGACATCGGGAGACACATTTTCGTATTTACCTGACAAAACTAATGTTAAAATCCTGTCAGAGTGAGTTGTTGTTGTGGAAATTTATGATCAGGTATCCTCAAAGGGGTCAAACATTTCTGCACACAGTATCTGAAGACATAGCATTATTATTATTCTTCTTTATCTGTTTAACCCCCAGGGTTGGATTTTCCCTCGGACTCAGCGAGGGATCCCTCCTCTACCACCTCAAGTTCAGTGTCCTGCAGCGTGAGACTCTGGGTTATGGGATACAACGTGGGAGGAGGACCAGTACCGCGCCCATACTGCCTCAAGATTGGAAGGGATAGACAAGGAAGAGGGAAGGAAGCGGCCGTGGCATTAAGTTAGGTACCATCCCGGCATTTGCCTGGAGGAGAAGTGGGAAACCACGGAAAACCACTTCCAGGGTGACTGAGGTGGAAATCGAACCCACCTCTACTCAGTTGACCTCCCGAGGCTGAGTGGACCCCGTTCCAGCCCTCGTACCACTGTTCAAAAATCTTGGTAGAGCCGCGAATCGAACTCGGGCCTCCGGGTGTGGCAGCTAATCACACCAACCACTTCACTACAGAGGTGGATATTATCATTATTATTATTAAATATGTTAATGCGGCGAATTCGCAGTAGCTGTCCCCGCGGTGTAGGGTAAGCGTGAATGCATCTTACCTGGAGGCCCTGGATTCGATTCTCGGCCAAATCAGGGATTTTTACCTGGATCTGAGGGATCTGTAGATGACAGTGAGATGGCAGTCCCGGTCTAGAGAGCCAAAAACATCGGCCGTGACGATTCGTCGTGCTGATCACACGACGCCTCGTAATCTGCAAGCCTTTGGGTTGAACAGCTGTCGCGTGGTAGACCAAGGCCCTTCGGGGCTGTTGCGCCACGGGATGGGGGAGGGGTGGCGGTTAATTCACAGTTATAGTCAAAGCTAGTCCGTAAGAAAGGAGTTAGCTGCCGGACGAAACTCTCTTTCAGACCAACTTCGCTGTACGGAGTGACTGCTGGGTGGAGTTACAAGTAACAGACATGAAAGTAGCGAGAACGATCGCTGGTACAAGCAGGCGAGATCGATGTCAGGAGGGTACTCACATAGTCTAATTAAGGAATTAACTCGAGGGATGAAGCTGTGGAAGGATTTGGCTTCGGTGGTAAGGTCACGCGACTTGAACGGAGGAGGATAAGTTAACTTGAAAAATAATGGAATCTGTCGGGGTCGGTAGGAGAAGCACAGGGATACCATCATGGTGATGGTTAGACTGAGAGTGTAATACTGAAGCGCACGAGGCGTGGAACTCAACTGGACCACAGAAAAAATTACAAGAGCAGAAGTGTAGGGGTGCTAAGAACTTTGAGGATTTTGGTCATGTGTACCAATATTGATATGGGGCCGATAACCTTCGATGTTAGGCCCCTTAAAACAACAAGCATCATCATCATCATACCAATATTGAGTGGTGATTACGCTAATGTATGAACAGTCACTGGCTACGTGGTACCTCTGTATATATCGGTTTACATACCTCCAGCCCCGACTCTTATGAGATTTGGCGTATCTCTGCTTTTGCGTAGTGCAATAATTGTCGAGTTCTCTTGTGAACAAGAGTAATGATTACAGTTTCTTATTTTACAGTTTTGTGACCTTCCAGTAATTACAAGAAGACCTAAACAATGTTGTGACATGGACACCGGACAAGGGTGTGATGGTGAACGGGAGGAAAATTCAGGTTGTACGTTTCATCAAGGAGAAAAGTCCTCTCAGTTTTATTTACTGCGTTCACTGGGTGATAGTACCTTGTGGGAATACATTGTTAATACATAGGTGTTTATATAAGGAATTATACTTATTGAGGTGGTCACATTAACGATGCTGTAAAGAAATGCAACAGATCTCTTTAGGGTATTTAGAGGTTGTAGTCTCACCGCTCACCAGCCTCTAGGTCCCCGCTACCACCTAGGGGTGATGAGGTGAAAAAACCTTATCCACCAGGGAGAGAGAAAAAGAGAGAGAGAAAAAAAGGACGGGGAGAGAGAGAGAGAGAGAGAGAGAGAGAGAGAGGGAGAGAGATAGAGACCCTGGTGAGAAGGTTGTTAGCGTGTCCGCCCCAAAATGGGAGTAATAGCGAACACGAGGAAGAAGAAGGGCACAAGAATAAAAACAACAAGTACAGTCACAGAATTAAAAACAAGAAACCATAGAAATAACTTACCGGAAGCAGCAAGGAAGACAACTAAAGGCCGTGGAAATTAAAGCACAAGAAAAACGGTGGCAGTGCTCCACCGAACGTGGCGAATGAAAACCAGCATTTACATGAAGTAAAAAAAAAAAAAAATTTAATGGAAGGGCAAAAGGTAGGTAACAAACCAAGTTATTAAGATGATAAAGCCTAAGTTTATTTTTAAAACGTAATGGCAAAATGTAAATAAAATCAACATAAGGTTGAAAAATGGAAAAGGAAATTAACAATAAGTAAAATAAATTAGAATATACCCAGGTGGGGTTTTAAAGAAAATTAATTCATTACTAAATAACAATTAATGAAAAATAAATACTCTTTAACAGATAATAAATGGGGAGCTTTATGAAAACAACAAAGAAGGAAAGGGGTGACCTCCGTACCAAATAAAATGTAATCAGAAAACAACGGGAAACAAAAGACTTTCTTACATAAATGTTACCTTTAAATTAAATGTGATCGATCACGGATAGTTAAATAAATTTAAAAATATTAAGTTAACAATTATTCAAAAAATGGATCTTCAACGCGGTCTTTTCTCATAATTACCAAATTTGAAATCGTTCAGTTACCACCAAGGACAGTTTCCAAGACAAACAGCATTTTACGTTTAAAAAACCTCCTCACGCGGGGCAAGGAAAAGGTAACACAACATTAAAAGGAGGAGAAAATAAACAAATTAGTTTAAACAGTAACCGATACACTCGGCCCCGAAGAATAAAATCCAAGATCCACACAGGCACAACACGCCAGACAACAATTCACCCGACAACAAAGCACACACGAACCGACGCCAAGGTAACCACAAGAAACAAGCAAGGCCTCCTAAAACACGGAGGAAAAACAGGCCAGAGAAAATAATTAAATTCACCCAAACCCCAGAAGGGGGGGGGGGAGAAGAAAACATACCGAACGAATTAGAAAACAAAACACAGGAAAGCAAACAGAAAGCCGAAAGAGGTAAGGTTCGGTACCTTGGAGACTGTACCTTGGTTTACAAGGAAAGTTACAATTTAAAATGCCAAAGTAGATCAGTAAAATTTTAAATTAATAATTCCAATTTAGTTCATGGTGAACCTTCCACATTACTGTGATTAGTTGCCGAAACAGTTTTCCAGATCTTCGATACCACACACGCAAATAGGAATAAATTTAACGGCGAAGTCCAAATATTTATTATTATTATTATTATTATTATTATTATTATTATTATTTTTCCAGAAATCTTCGAAAATATCAAAATCCTCTTCAGGACGACGTTTAGAATGATTTCAAACACTGGTACATACCTTTGGTGATGAAGAAATGAGAGGAGTTTTAACCTGACATTGTTGACGAAGAAAATACAGTCACCGCTGGCATCCAGACCTCGTTGTGAAGTATCCAGACGAAACAATAAAACCAAAACAAAATCAGAAGGAATGGCAGGAGGTCTCCAATTAGTTCATCTGGGGCAAATCCCCGTTATCGGGGAGATTACGGTGGTTTCCAGCTACTCCACGACTCCATGACGCCGGACACAAAACCACACGAGCACGCTATCATGGCTGACTCCAGCGAACTGCCTCTCGCGTCGGCAAGCAAGCGAGGAGGAGGCCAGTTTTGCCTGGTAGTTAGGCCTGCGCATGCGCGGCCAAACAGAGCTAGGAGATACTGCGCGCGGCCTACATTAGTTTAAAACGGTATGTCGAGCAGTCCATTGACACAGATATTCTAGGGCTCACAGGCCAGTTCAAAATGTTTATAAGGGGGAGGCTCACATAATTTAATATTGTCTCAGCCCTCCCGCCCCGAATCGACGACAAAACCTCATGCACATGCCATCAATGATGAGGTGGTCACACATACACTAAATTTGGGCGGAGTAGTCCAACAGAAAACGACCACCAAGATTAACTAATATTAGTTAGTAGTTCACATGACCAGGTTAATAGTCCAAGACACAGTTCCATATCACATAGTTTTTAGAAATAATTGGCGGGTGCGATCAACATCAGTGTCCAGAAATGTTAACCGAGCACTCGGAAAATCACCAGAGTAATGTTTGTCATCAAATAGAGAGCACAATGACCAGAGTTCACCAAAGTTTCAGGTTCACCTAATACACATGTTTTCTATGCATCACACAATGATACAGTTTATGACACATGACGCAGTTCACCTTGAGGTTTGGCAACTCTCACACTAATCACAGATATACTGACCAAAATTAATCCAAAACCACATGTTTATAAGTCCACGCATTCAGGTTATTTTCTCAAGCACGGTGGTAAATTAATTTTTAATGCATGAATACCTTTACAAGTCTCCTTTGAAATTAAGGAAACGCATGATCTTGTGTTGCAAAAAGGTTACAACCGGGGAAATGAAACGCACCGGAAAACCCGAATGGGGGCAAAACCACAAGAAGAGGGAGGAACAAAAAACAAATCAGGAAATTAAAGTAGGTGAGTTTTCAGTTACAGGATCCACAGATCCGCCAATTAACTTTACATAGGCTAGTTACCAACAAACTAGCTGAAGCCCAGAGCTCTCCACTTGGTCCAATATAGTACCAAAGGAAACGAAGGGTCCATACAACGACAATTAAGAAATCAAAGGGAAACTACATAAAATACACCATGTTACACTGCCACGAAGGACACTTAGCCATGACACGTAGAGAAACAATGAACAAGAACACATAGAAATATAGGGTACAATCCAACACATAGTACCAACTAGGACTAAGACAGATATCCCTAAGGATCATGAACATAACGGAAGGGCAAGCAGTAATATTATTCAAGCACAAATCACCCACAAGAAAAATATATAAGCAAAGGTACAGGTCCACTCCAAAGAATAGACGTCCTTGGAACATATGGTTTAGAATACCAGACGTTAAACTAAGAGGACACATGAAAGACCTATCAAATTACACTTTTAGATATCGGAGTGACACACACACAACCACAGAGTGGCGAACTCGTCAATCAGTCCAAGGGTCAAGAACGAGGGGTTGAGCAAAATACAAACCACACTGGGATCGGCAACTTATCCAGGATCACCAACAAAACACAGGTAAGGACTCAAGCAGAGAAAACTAATTTTTGAACAGACCAACGGGAAACCATCAGGGAGAAGGGACGCAGAAACCCTAGAGTTACAGAGAGGGAAGACAGGCAACAGTAGCATCGATGGGCAATCAGGAGACTCCTATAGGTTACCAGATGGAAAAATCGCGATCAGTCAGTCATCCATAACAGCCACATCAAGGTACAACTACCCAAAATAAATGCACCGGGCAACGTGGTACAGAATAGTAACCACGAACCTAATTCTGCGTGAGGAAGAACAAGTCGAAAATCCCAGAGCCAAGAGATAACTAAGAATCGCCCACCGAAGGTGTACTTCCTCGGAGTAGTGGATACCAAACCAACAGCCAAATCTACCGCGACACAGAGGTAAATTAAAGGACAAATCACATCCCAACCAAGGTGTCTTGACAGCTAAACAACGTAATCCAAAACACGATTACCTAAATAATGACAAGCTAGCAGCACGGGTTATTAATAGAGAGGTAAAGGATAACTATCCTCAACGCGTGCTCACAGACTACAACCTAACAGCACAATACCAAGCAGAAATTACAACAGCAAACCAGGTACAGATTAAGGACTAGGTCCATCCCACAGAAGCACAAAAGGAGAAATATCCTCAGGAAGGAAGTCCGACAGTACCACTGAAACTCCACACGCCAACCGGTAGATAAGGAAAATTACACTACGTTACCAACCGTCCACAACCCACCACATCATTACCAAGTTACAACACAGGAGATACAACCATAATGCTGGCAGGAGTGCACCAACCGAACGCCCACAGAAAAAAAATCGCAGACAGATTTTCTACATAACCCCCGAAACGACCCCCAAAATCAAAGGTTAGGAAGATAAATTCAGCCCAAAAACCCATTACAGGAAAAATAATATAGAGGGTTCACGCATAGAAAACCACCTTTAGAACAGCCGCGAAGGGTGCCCAAAAGGAGGAGTGTCAGATCTCTCAATCATGGATGAATACAAACATCAGTATCCGGAACAGAAACACCTTTAAGACACGGAGTCCATGCAGAAGGCAAGCAGGGAACTTATCCGACACCAAATGATCGAAACACACCACAATCAGAAATCGTACAATGCTAAAATGGCACAAATAGCAACCCAATCATGACTAAGCACCACACATCTTCAGACACACGCACACAATGAAAGGATGACAAAATGGTAAACACTCAGGCACCAGACACACTCCCTTACATTCCATCCCAGGCACACCATAGCTCAGCAATGATTAAGTCACAAGATGATCGAAGGGTTCAGCGGAAGGAATCCTATGCGGAGCTACAGAAGAAACAAGTCTTTGGAATTACATAAGCCTAGAGAAAACAGAGGGACAACAAAGCACAATTTAAGTTAGATGTCATCAGATTTCCCCAAAGGAACTTCGATAGCGCACCACATAAGCATAAGGTTAGATAACGAGTATATCAATTCCAATGGTATTAATTAATACCACCATCACAAGACAATTAAGGAAAGACAATTTCTAACTACAAGGATCCACACCTAGAAACAGTAACATACAAGAAGTACTAAATTAGAGTCACCAACACGAGGCACAGAAAGGACCAGATTGACTCGCTCGCCATCCCACAGTATGTGTGCTAAATTCACTAACGATACAGGTCAGTTACCAAAGGTGCATCCATCCAGCGGAAGATGCGGTACAATTTGCCAGATCAACCGGGTTTAATTTGAGAAACATGAACGCGCCTAATACGCTTGGCTACAGGGTCACTTACCAAAATTGAAACGGGAGACAAGAACTCCAACACAGTGCACGGGCCTTGGTACCTAGGGGCAAGTTTTGCCGAAAACTTATTCACAGCCTTACTCATTGGGTAGCACTTAACATACACGAGATCACCAACATTGAATTTTGACGGTTTCCTACCTTTATCGTACTGCTTTTTGACCTTTTCGTATGACACAGCTAGATTCCTTTTTGCTTCGTTCCAGATCTTTTGAACATCATTAGGTCTAGATAGGTCTGGGAGAAGATCCTCAATACATAGCAGGTTAGACATAGGGGAGTACGGAGTATAGCCAAACATTAAAGACATAGGCGTCTTACCATGGGACTCATGAGTAGCGGAATTGAAAGCATGGGCCAACCAATGCAGACAGGAGTCCCATTTGGACTGGTTGTCATGATGATACGCTATCAACGCAGATTTTAAGTTCCGATTCAACCTCTCTGCATAAGAAGGATTTGGATAGTATGGAATAGTGGTGACATGTGAAATGCCCAACTCAAACAGATACCTTTTGAAGGAGTTACTGGTGAAAGAACTAGCGTTGTCAGACACTAAGAACTTAGGTGGGCCAAATGATGCAAAGATGGAATTTAGACAGGAGATAGAGGTACGTGAATTAGTGGACCTGGTGGGAAAGATCCAACAGAACCGGGAGAAGGCATCAATACAGACAAAAATGTGGGTGTTTCCCAAGGAAGATCGGGGGAGGGGTCCTACGAAATCTATGAACAGTCGTTCCATGGGGCGCGAAGCTTGTGATGAAGACAATAATCCTACCCGGTTATTCAAATTAGGTTTGCTGATGGCGCAAGATTTACAAGATTTGACCATGTTCCTGATATCACTATCCATTTTCTTCCAAACAAAGAATTGCCTGATTTTCAAACGAGTTTTGAAATTTCCTAGATGACCGCCAAGGGGTGAACAGTGGTAATACTTGAAAATGACAGGTACCAGAACCTTAGGAACGACAATTTTGGAATTATGGTCCTTGCGACCCTTACAACAGAGAACACCCTTAGATAAGGAGTAAGGTTTCACTTCGATCCCGCTACTGATTGTATCAATGATCCTTTTCAGATCCGGATCAGTTTTTTGATGATCTCCAATTTCTTGATATAGCAATGGGGAGTCGGTGAGGATGGCACTAACTCCAACGGTATTGACAGCAAGCTCATCGACACATGGGTTGGCTTCCGCACAAGGGTGACCTTCAAACATCCTGCTCAAGCCATCGGCGATGACGTTCTCAGACCCACGAATGTGGCGAACATTGAAATTAAAGGATGAGATCCGTAATGCCCATCTAGTTATCCTACCGGTCCTTTTGGGTCGGTTCAACACCCAAGAAAGAGCCTGATTGTCGGTTTCCAGATCAAAGTTGACGTGTTCAATGAACGATCGAAATTTTTCCAGAGCAAACAGCACGGCTAGACACTCTAGTTCATAAATGGAGTACTTAGACTCCAGATCATTGAGGACCCTGGATACGTAGGCCACGGGCCTACGCCCATCTTCATGTTCTTGTAACAGAACGCCAGCGATAGCACGCCCGGAGGCATCAGTTTGGACAATGAAACGTTTCTCGAAATCGGGAATAGCTAACAAAGGTGCATTAATCAGTGCGACCTTCAATGAATTAAAAGCTTCCTCCTGGGCTTTACCCCAAGTAAATTTTACATTCTTTTTCCTAAGGTCGTTCAACGGGGCAGCCACTTCAGCAAAGTTAGGGATGAATTTTCTAAAGAAATTGACCATACCAATGAATCGAGCAACGCCTTTGACATCTTTGGGGGGTGGAAAATCCCTAATGGCTTGAGTTCTGGAATGATCTATGGAAACGCCTTCAGAAGAAACTACATGTCCCAAGAAAGACATGCTGGGTCTGGCGAAAGCTACCTTTGATAACTTCACTGTAAGGCCGGCTTTCCTTAACCGTAGCAATACTTCCCTAACGTGCACCATATGTTCCTCGAAGGTATTCGAATAAATTAATAAATCGTCCAGGTAATTAAAGACATAGCTGAACTTAATGTCAGAGAGAATGGAATTTAACAACCTCGACAACACAGCTGCTCCACAGCTTAGCCCGAACGGGAGTCTGAGGAACTCATACAAGTTCCAGTCGGTGATGAAGGCAGTGAGGGGAATTGATCTCTTCGATAAGGGCACTTGGTAATAAGCCTGGTTCAAATCCAGGACAGTGAAAAATTTCGCACCTGAGAACCATCCAAAACAAGTATGAAGGTCGGGTAGGGGAATAGATTGGAGTACAATCTTACTATTTAGAGACCTATAGTCAATCACAGCACGATAACCACCAGAAGGTTTGGGTACCAAGAACACAGGGGACGCATACGGGGAAGTCGAAGGTCTGATCACTCCGTCTCTTTCCATTTGCTCAATGATTTTCTTTAATTCCAACATACGGGGCGGGGAAAGGCGATAAGGAGGGGATCGAACAGGCTGCAGGTCCGACAACTCAATGTCATACTCTAGTACGTTGGTCAAGCCTAACTTGCTAGTGAACACATCGGGAAATTCCCTGCAAAGATCACGAACTTGCTGTGCTTCGGCATCTCCTAAATGATTCAGGTCAAGCCGATCGATGTCACTAGACTCATCTGACTCAGGGTAACCCACACACAAAACTTTAGGCAATTTCAAGGGAACGTTAATCAATTCAAATTTCAGGTCAGGAGAAAATTTAAAAAAGAAATTTCGACACTGAGGATCCAAAACGACACCAGCCCAAGATAGAAAATTGGTACCCAGAATAATGTTACATGATAAATTGGATGTCACCAAACACTTGATCTTCCAAGTGAAATTCCCAATCCTCAACTTGACCTTCACAGTCCCCAAAATATTTAAGAACTGACAATTAGCCGAAACGCATCTTAAGTTAGTGGGTTTTATTTCCGGAAGTTTACACGAGGATTTCTTTTGACAATACCAGGCATAATTCATCAAGCATACTGCGCTTCCAGTATCAAGAAGGGCATCTACGGGTTCATTGTTGACTTCGACAAATGTGCACGTGCCAGAGGGGGGGGGATGAGCAGAAATACTATTGCACCTAGGGGGACACACCGGTTTCTTACGAGATTCAGGGTTTACAAACTTAGAATTGGCAGACTTTGCCCTTTCCCTTTCTAGTCATTGAGTACCATTTCTGTCTACCAAGGGGCAATTTCTTTTAACATGCTGTCTAGAGCCACAGGAATAGCAAGCGCCTGGACCACGTCTAACGTCAGGGCAGGAATTTCTTAGATGATTTCGGGACCCACAGTTGTAACATTTACGGGCATTCACTACCTTAGGTGTTGACGGAAGGACGGGACAATTGGTAGTAGTAGGGGGAGGGAAATTCACAGGTCTGGAGGCATCCCCATGTTTGACATCTTCAGCAAAGGAACAGGCCTCTTCCAATTCTTGAAAGGTAGTAGGGCAACGGGTTAAGGAAAGATAGGAGCGGTACGCAGGAGATATTCCTTTTAAAATTCTAGAGACCATTTCACATTCTGGCACAGAAATTCTAAAAACCTTGCAAAAGAATCGCAGATCCAGCACATAAGTTAGCAAGTTCTCATGCAGGAACTGGGTCCGAAAACAGTGTTGGGGCACAAGACTTTGGAGAGCAAGAGAGGGAATAAATTTGGAAAGGACAAGTTCATGAAAGGTACTAATCGATAAATTTTTAGAGATAGCTTCAGAAATTTCTCTCTTTAGAATCCCTTCACAATGAGGGAAGAGGGCGCGGAAAATCCCCAAATCGTCAACTGAGTACACATTACCAGTCTCGGTTAACTCCACCAGAAACCGAAGGAATCGAATACACTCATCGATAGAATTTACAGAAAAGGACTTCACTCCCCGAAAGACTTCCTTTAAACAGTTAGGCGATGACGCCGAATTTAGCTTAGAGACTAAGGTTTCCAGTAAAGGAGCAGTCACACAACACGGACCTTGGGCATGGGTCGAGGACGCAATTTGGTGGGAAGAGACACTCGGGGTGGGTACAGTGGGGTTAAGTCCAGTAGAAATAGAACAATTCTCCATATCTCTGTTAATCAACAGCAAATCTAGATCAGAGGTGATGCCAGAAACCACCGTTAACAATCTAGCACATTCTGACACAAAAACAGAATCAGGCTTAATAGATAATAAATCCTGAATTCGACCCGAGTAGTGGTCAGCTCTGGCCCTCAGCCGGTTTACTTGGGCTTTGGACGGAGGCAATTCAATAAACTCTTCGCGAATAATATTAATTTCGTTAAGATTGTCACAGATCAGGTTAAGGTACTCACCCACTCGACTCCTGTCAATAGAAAATACATTAATGGGGACCTGGGAGTTGGCTGATAGCAAGGCAGCGCACTCAGCAACAGTACGGGCAGGTTCAAGGCCACGAATGGATAACTCGTACTCCAATTCGGCACGACGCAGGAAGGAGGGGTTCGTAACGGCACGCGCCATGGTAGCAAACATGGAACAAAATAATCAAAAAATTACACAAGATCCTTGCACTCCCTTTTACAATAGTTATTGACAATAACACTTTTAGCTTCTTAATTTTTGGTTTCCATCCGCCAACATTCGCCACAGCACTGCACCGAGCAAGGGTAGGAGGGGAGGAAGGTTAGGCTGCAGAAGGCAGAAACAACAGAGATTAGGCAGCAGAGCAACAACAGTGGAACAACAAACAACCACCGCTCTGATACCACTCTCACCGCTCACCAGCCTCTAGGTCCCCGCTACCACCTAGGGGTGATGAGGTGAAAAAACCTTATCCACCAGGGAGAGAGAAAAAGAGAGAGAGAAAAAAAGGACGGGGAGAGAGAGAGAGAGAGAGAGAGAGAGAGAGGGAGAGAGATAGAGACCCTGGTGAGAAGGTTGTTAGCGTGTCCGCCCCAAAATGGGAGTAATAGCGAACACGAGGAAGAAGAAGGGCACAAGAATAAAAACAACAAGTACAGTCACAGAATTAAAAACAAGAAACCATAGAAATAACTTACCGGAAGCAGCAAGGAAGACAACTAAAGGCCGTGGAAATTAAAGCACAAGAAAAACGGTGGCAGTGCTCCACCGAACGTGGCGAATGAAAACCAGCATTTACATGAAGTAAAAAAAAAAAAAAAATTTAATGGAAGGGCAAAAGGTAGGTAACAAACCAAGTTATTAAGATGATAAAGCCTAAGTTTATTTTTAAAACGTAATGGCAAAATGTAAATAAAATCAACATAAGGTTGAAAAATGGAAAAGGAAATTAACAATAAGTAAAATAAATTAGAATATACCCAGGTGGGGTTTTAAAGAAAATTAATTCATTACTAAATAACAATTAATGAAAAATAAATACTCTTTAACAGATAATAAATGGGGAGCTTTATGAAAACAACAAAGAAGGAAAGGGGTGACCTCCGTACCAAATAAAATGTAATCAGAAAACAACGGGAAACAAAAGACTTTCTTACATAAATGTTACCTTTAAATTAAATGTGATCGATCACGGATAGTTAAATAAATTTAAAAATATTAAGTTAACAATTATTCAAAAAATGGATCTTCAACGCGGTCTTTTCTCATAATTACCAAATTTGAAATCGTTCAGTTACCACCAAGGACAGTTTCCAAGACAAACAGCATTTTACGTTTAAAAAACCTCCTCACGCGGGGCAAGGAAAAGGTAACACAACATTAAAAGGAGGAGAAAATAAACAAATTAGTTTAAACAGTAACCGATACACTCGGCCCCGAAGAATAAAATCCAAGATCCACACAGGCACAACACGCCAGACAACAATTCACCCGACAACAAAGCACACACGAACCGACGCCAAGGTAACCACAAGAAACAAGCAAGGCCTCCTAAAACACGGAGGAAAAACAGGCCAGAGAAAATAATTAAATTCACCCAAACCCCAGAAGGGGGGGGGGGAGAAGAAAACATACCGAACGAATTAGAAAACAAAACACAGGAAAGCAAACAGAAAGCCGAAAGAGGTAAGGTTCGGTACCTTGGAGACTGTACCTTGGTTTACAAGGAAAGTTACAATTTAAAATGCCAAAGTAGATCAGTAAAATTTTAAATTAATAATTCCAATTTAGTTCATGGTGAACCTTCCACATTACTGTGATTAGTTGCCGAAACAGTTTTCCAGATCTTCGATACCACACACGCAAATAGGAATAAATTTAACGGCGAAGTCCAAATATTTATTATTATTATTATTATTATTATTATTATTATTTTTCCAGAAATCTTCGAAAATATCAAAATCCTCTTCAGGACGACGTTTAGAATGATTTCAAACACTGGTACATACCTTTGGTGATGAAGAAATGAGAGGAGTTTTAACCTGACATTGTTGACGAAGAAAATACAGTCACCGCTGGCATCCAGACCTCGTTGTGAAGTATCCAGACGAAACAATAAAACCAAAACAAAATCAGAAGGAATGGCAGGAGGTCTCCAATTAGTTCATCTGGGGCAAATCCCCGTTATCGGGGAGATTACGGTGGTTTCCAGCTACTCCACGACTCCATGACGCCGGACACAAAACCACACGAGCACGCTATCATGGCTGACTCCAGCGAACTGCCTCTCGCGTCGGCAAGCAAGCGAGGAGGAGGCCAGTTTTGCCTGGTAGTTAGGCCTGCGCATGCGCGGCCAAACAGAGCTAGGAGATACTGCGCGCGGCCTACATTAGTTTAAAACGGTATGTCGAGCAGTCCATTGACACAGATATTCTAGGGCTCACAGGCCAGTTCAAAATGTTTATAAGGGGGAGGCTCACATAATTTAATATTGTCTCAGTAGTAAGGTTCTAGAAGAGAGGGCATATAATTCTCTGGTAAGATCCCAAATAGAGTATGATTATAGTACTTATAACAGAAACCGAAATACGAGATATTGTTGATTCGGAAACTGGTAAAGATCCAAAGGGAATCTGCATGATTTATTCCTGGTGATTTCCAAAAAGAGAGTAGTATTACGAAACTGCAGCAAACTTTAGGCTCAGAAGAAATGGAAGAAAAGCGACGAGCTCTTCCATTAAGCGGTATGTTCCGAGCTGTCAGTAAAGAGATGCCGTAGAATGACATTAGTAGATGAATAAGGCTGAGTGGCTGTTTAGAAATTAGGAGAGATAAACATATGAGGATAAGTAAGGAATTCAAGAGGACAAATTGGGACAAATATTCATTAATAGAACGAGGAATAAGGTGTAGGGATAATTTATGAAGAGAAATGTTCCATACACTTCCAGGTTGTTTTAAAACATTTAAGGAATTGCAACGTGAAAAACTAAGAGATAATCTGCCACCTGGGCGTCAGCCCTAAGTGCAGGTCAATGATGATTGACTGATTTCTTTATTTTCCCAATATTTTCGCCGAATACAGTGAAGTAATAATTGATATTATATTATTATTATTATTATTATTATTATTATTATTATTATTATTATTATTATTATTATTATTATTAGTTTTCCTTGAATGGTACATATACAATATAGGGGTGGTAGATGGGGAAAGGGCAAGCCCCACATACACGGCAGTTCCTTCATCCCCACATGTATGTTTACATAAACTCTACTGAATATGTGTAGACAATTTTAAATTTATATATTTACACTCCAAACATTGTACTCTCATCTTTGGTACAACTTGCTACTTCCAAACACGGATCCATTTCTACTTTTATTTTGTTTTAAGTACCTACCGCATTTCTACGTGTACTGGAAGTAGTGACGAATGACTACCTTATGCATATATATTATTGTATTAACTCACGATCATTTACGCGTTGGTAATTCACGCGATTCATTGCGTTCTTGGATAAAAATCTAAAACACGTAGTCCCTTTATTGATAAGTAATCCAAAATGTATTTATGTTTATTTCAATTTTTGATCTCTTCTTTCTTTATATCTTTGACAAGATGTGATGTCATGTCAACAGTGATTGACAATTTTTCGCCATGTTATCCAAGCCTGAGCTACCTGCGAATCCTCGTGTAATAATTTCCCAACAAGCATCCTCATCTCGCCATATCTGGTAGGTGTTCGCCCTTGGAGTCCTTTTTGTTGGGACCTTTCCTTCTACAACCACTCTCCATGGCTTCCGCTATGCTTGCAATGTGGCTAAAGTCTCTCAGGAAAGCCTGGCTGATCTTTGTTATGAGTAGAGCCGGATGTTGAGGCTCTATAGGTAAGAGAAGAACAAGTTTACTCTGGCTACTAGAATCCCAAGAAGTTATGTTACTCTCGCTACATTACGGAAGTACAGTCTAGATTAGCCAAATTAGTTTGGATTCTAACCTTATACTCCGTAAACGTCCGGGCTCTAATTACGAGACTGTCCTTCACTCCATGTTGATCTACAATAGTATTATTTATCTGATGTTCCATCCTAGATATTCGATAAACTCGACGTACGCCCACACTTCAAGCTCTTCTATCTTATTCTTGTTAAATGCCTTAATGGTTCATGTCTCAGCAACAAAGGAAGCGAATGGATATATCGGAGCATTATCAGACCTAACTTTTTTACTATTGGTAATAGTCCTATCCAACCATATCTTGGTGAGCTTGGCAGTCACTCTGCAGGTCGTCGCAAGGCACTTCCTGTTATTGTCCGACTCGTTGGCTGACTGGTCAGCGTACTGGCCTTCGGTTCAGAGGGCCCCGAGTTGGATTCCTGGCCGGTCGGGGATTTTAACTTTTATTGGTTAATTCCAATGGCTCGTGGGCTGGGTGTTTGTGCTGTCCCCAACATCCCTGCAACTCACACATCACACATAACACTATCCTCCACCACAATAACACGCAGTTACCTACACATGGCAGATGCCGCCCACCCTCATCGGAGGGTCTGCCTTCCAAGGGCTGCATTCGGCTACAAATAGCCACACGAAATTAATTAATTAATTAATTAACCTCCTGTTATTTGAAATGAAAGCTCCCAATCAGGCGAATGTTTCTACTACCCCCAATGAAGCTTATCCTCCATAAGTTGTTGTTTGCTCTACTTACGGCAATGACTGTTTTCTTGGCACTGATGATCTCAAGAACTTATTTCCTACTTGCACTCACCACTCGACCCACACCTATCTACATGTACGAGTGAACACTCGACGTCCTATAGACACCATGAGTACCATGAAAATCCATAACCTATTTCCAGACATTCAACCGGGTCAGGAATGGTATCATGGTGTAATCCTTCTGACGGCATGGCTCCAGAGGCCTCTGTTTAGGGCACGTTGACTTGCTTGCTGTAGGCTCATCCTGGTCATTCTCTTGATTTGGTCCATCCAACATGAGAGTGCACAGCCTCTGAGACATTATCGGTCGGCTTTACCCTCTTTCATGAGTCTTCGCATTGCTTCTAGTCTCCTGGCAACGTAACCGAAGTATCCGAGTTGTCTTTCGCGATAAGTTGTCCGCTGTTGACATAAATATGGCTTAGAACCCAAGGTCATCTTAAAATGCGTGTAACATTGTGTGTGGCGCGGTGTTACCTAGCAACAGTACCTTGAGAGGTGCACAGATTGTGGATATGTATGTCATGGCCATCCATCAATACTTCACACCACAGCCTGCACGGTTGTTAGGTAACATCGCATCACACGTTTTATTGAAAGAGATACTACTACAGTCAACAAGTTCGTGGATTGGCGCCTGCAGTGCAGGCAACACGGCTTACACTCATGCACTACAGCACTGGTGTCAAAGCTTGCCCGCCGTAAGCGCAGTGCCTGTGCTAGAAATACTTGGGCACGAGGGTGCAATCACTTCCCCCTCTGTCTGCTTCTACTTCCTCACTTTGCTGACTCAGGGCTGTGCACGCTTACCGGTGATATGCTCCAGTTCCCTGTTTTGGTCTACAGGTAATGGTTGAAGTTGAAACATTCAATTGCATAGACTGTGGCAGAAAGGAGAGCCTCAGTAATTTGTTAGTTTGCTTTCATGAAGATGTGTATCAAAATGTTTGCTTGAAGAGATGCTTTTTTTATCACAACCCATTTTATTTTGCGTAAGTTTGTAAGAAGTGGCGTTTTGCTAAATAACGGCATAGTATTCGGTATTATTGAATATCCTGGGCCTGTTTCCAGTCATTCGACTGGGCTAGGAATGGGATGAATGAAGCTCCCATCTATTTGTGAGGATAGGAATTGTGCAGGCTGCGGAAGCCTACCACAGTCCTCTGCGTCAATGATTAATGACTGACATTTGAAAGAAAATAATATTGGAGAGTGTTGCTGGAATGAAAGATGACAGGAAAAATCGGAATACCCGGGAAAAAAACCTGTTCCGCCTTCGCTTTGTCCAGACACATCTCACATAGAGTGACCAGGATTTAAACCACGGAACCCAGCGGTGAGAGGCCGGCGTGATGCCGCCTGAGCCACGGAGGCTCTTATGTGGCATTATTCTGTTTCACAATTATTTATAGGAGAGTTGAACATTGCAAGTGATAAATATCATTATTGATCCGTATTGAAGATACTATATGTAGGATGCTAAAAATTGTATTATGTCACCTATTCAGTACTTTAGGAATACATTTAAATGCTTAGCATCCTACATAGAGTCGAACATGTTAAGCCTCTAAAGGAATAATTGCCTTTTACTTTGTACTTCATTGCTTATGGGAACTTTTAAAGTAATTCTATATTTTCTTGGTACACGGTGATTACAGAGCATATGGTTCGGCGTATTTTATACAAACGCTGTGTTGAATACATTTATTTAAGTACGTCCTTTATAGAAATGGGCCGATGAACATAGATTTTAGGCTCCTTTAAACAACAAGCATCATCAACAAGCAACAAATTATGAAAGTGTAATATACAACCCGTCCGCCTCTGTGGTGTAGTGGTTAGCGTGATTAGCTGCCACCCCCGGAGGCCCGGGTTCGATTCCCGGCTCTGCCACGAAATTTGAAAAGTGGTATGAGGGCTGGAATGGGGTCCACTCAGCCTCGTGAGGTCAACTGAGTAGAGGTGGGTTCGATTCCCACCTCAGCCATCCTCGAAGTGGTTTTCCGTGGTTTCCCACTTCTCCTCCAGGCGAATGCCGGGATGGTACCTACCATAAGGCCACGGCCGCTTCATTCCCTCTTCCTTGTCTATCCCTTCCAATCTCCCCATCCCTCCACAAGGCCCCTGTTCAGCATAGCAGGTGAGGCCGCCTGGGCGAAGTACTGGTCATTCTCCCCAGTTGTATCACCAACCAAGAGTCTGAAGCTCCGGGACACTGCCCTTGAGGCGGTAGATGTAGGATCCCTCGCTGTGTCCGAGGGAAAAGCCGACCCTGGAGGGTAAACAGATGATGATGATGATGAATATACAACCCTCCAGACTTGCGCCATCTTATGTCATGGGCTAGCGCTCGTAACCGCTTTTTCCCGTGCACGCAGAGTTGATAGTCTGCTCGTGACCTTGACATTACTGCGCTACCGTCAATAACATTTTGACCTGGTGCTTACAGTGCAGGCAACACAGTGTACACCTATGTACGTACTATAGTCGACATGTTCTTGGACTTTTGCTAACAGGTCAAGGATCACATTGTCATTTTACCTTCTTTTCGCGTCTCTTTCCCGTCGTGGTGATCCGGGAGATTTCGACTTGATCATCTCCAACGTTCCGCTAGTGAATTTGCCTAATTTTTGGTAGAACTTGAAATTTACCCGTAGCTCAAACTACGACATTCTTAAGTTCCGCGCTGACATTCAACTACCCTTCACAACAGAGACCGTAGTTCTGCTTATACTGTATACACGCAACTGCCTCTTGCTGGGAGTAGGGAAGAACTTCACGGCAACATCCTGTGTTGCAAACTCTCCGCTGTAGTGCACCACAGCGATCCCAGACAATCATTCCACGAACTCCACTATGTATTTATGATCATTATATTTTCTAGAGGGACATTCGGCCAATCGCGTGGTGTAGGAGTAACGTGCCTGCCTTATACCCGGAATCCCCGGGTTCAATTCACGGCCAGGTCAGGGATTTTTGTCTGCATCTGAGGACTGGTTCGAGGTCCACTCAGCTTACATGATTAAAATTGAGTACTGACCACACGACATCTCTTAATTTCCAGAAAGAGCAGCGGTCGCTCGGTAGGCCAAGGCCCTCCAGGGCTGTAGTTCCATGGGGTTAGGGTTAACGGGAAAGTTGATGACCTTTTTGTTTGTTTGTTTGCTTTTTTTATTAGAAGAAGAAGACTCGCATAATATCGGAATCTAGCCTTCTACTTTGTAAAACTGAATTCTCTATCATATGTGACATCACATTCAAGATACTCCTGGCCGAGCGAGTTGGCCGTGCGGTTAGTTTCGCGCAGCTGTGAGCTTCCAATCGTGAGAGTGGATTCGAACCCCACTGCTGAGAGCCCTAAGGTGTTTTTCCGTAGTTTCTCATTGTCACGTAATGAAAATATTGGGGCTGTTCCTTAATTAAGGCCACGGTCGCACCCTTTCCACTCCTAGCCTTTCCCTAACCCATCGTCGTCGTAAGACCTATCCGTGTCGGTGCGAAGTAAAGCAAATAGTAATATCCATATATATATAAAATAACTTGTCCTGACTGACTGACTGACTGACTGACTGACTGACTGACTGACTGACTGACTGACTGACTGACTGACTGACTGACTGACTGACTGACTGACTGACTGACTGATTCATCATCGCCGAGCCAAAACTACTGGACATAAAGAAAAGAAATGTTGGGGAAAGGTGTGAAAATAGGATTGAATGCCTTTAATGAGCATATCTCAGAAACTGAAGATATTACGGACCTGAAAATTGGTGTTTGGGATCTCCTTCAAAAATAAAGAGACATGTATTTTTTTTTCGGAAATTCCAATTAATGGAGGGGAGAGAAAGGGGTGAGTTTTTAAAATGAGTGCATCTATATCTCAAAACTTTTAAAGTTAATAGATGTAAAAATTGGTATTTAGAATCTCCTTTAAAAAGAAACACGTATTTTTTTTGTTTTCGGAAAACCCCAATAGGAAGGGTGGAAAAGGGTGAAAAATATGTTGAATGCCTTTCATGAGGATACTTATATCTCAGAAACTGATGATATTACGGACCTGAAAATTGGTATTTGGGATCTCCTTCAAAAATAAAGGAACTCATAATTTTTGTTACTGGAAAATCCAATTAATTGGGGGGTAGAAAAGGGGAGTGAATTTTTAAAATGAGTGTATACATATCTCAAAGCACTTAAAGTATACTGATGTAAAAATTGGTACTTAGAATCCCCTTTAAAAATAAAGAAACACATATTTGTTTTCGGAAAATCCGAATAGGAGGGCTGAAAAAGGGTGAAAAAGTGGTTGAAGCCTTAAGGGAGGATACTTATATCTCAGAAAAATAATATATTACAGACCTGAAAATTGGTATTTGGGATCTCCTTTGAAAATAAAGAAACACGATTTTTTTGTTTTTGGAAAATCTAATTAATGGGGGTGAAACGGGAGTGACAAATTGGGGTGAATTTTTATAAAGACTATATCTACAGTATATATCAGAAACGTAAAATGTTACAGACCTAAAAATTGGTATTTGGAATCTCCTGTAAAAGTAAAGAAAGACAAGTGATTTGTTTTTGGAATCTCCACTTAAGGGGAACTAAAAAGGGGGTGAAATTTTAAAATGAATATTTCTACAGTATATCCCAAAAACTTAACATGTTTCCGAAGTGAAAAATAGTATTTTTTATCTCTATTGAAAATAAAGAAGTGTGTATTTTTTGTTTTCTGAAAAACCACTTGGGTGGAGGGGTAAAAGTGACTGAAAATGGAGTTGAATTATTTTAATTAGGATACTGATATCTCAAAAGCTGAAGATGTTACAGACGTGAATTTTGGTATTTGGAATTTCCTTTAAAAATAAAGGATTTTTTTCGGAAATCCACCTAAACGGAGGGGGAAATTGAAAAATTAGTTGAATTATTTGTATGAGGATACTATTGTCTCAAAAACGAAAGATTTTTCAGACGTGAAAATTGGTATTTGGAATCTGCTTTAAAATTAAACAAACACATGTTCTCGGAAAATCCAATGAGGGCGGGGGGGGTTGAAAAATTTCAAAATAATTAATTGAATTAATTGTATGAGGATACTTATATCTAATAAAAAATAAAGTTGTTACTGACGTAAAAACTGATATTTGGATCCCCTTTAAAAATAAAGAAAAAAGCGTTTTGGGGCGAAATCATTTTGGGGGGCGGGGGGTGAAAAGGAGTCTAATTCCTTTTATGTGGACACATAACTCAAAAACTGAAGATGTTAGAGTCGTGATAATTGGTATTTAGAAGATCCTTTACTATTAAAGAGACAAGTATTTTTAGCGGGAAATTCACTTAAGCGGGGGGGGGGGCAGTAGTGTGAAAGGATGTAAAAAAAGTGAATTATTTTTATGGGGATACTTATATCTCAGAAATGAAGGTAACAGATGTGAACATTGGTATTTGGAATCTTCTTTAAACATAAGGAAACACGCCTCTTTTTCTTGGGCGGGGGGGGGGTAAATCAAATTAACGGCAGTGGGGTGAAAAAGGGGTTGAGACCAATTGATTTTACTGTTCATAATGTACTTATTCTGATCAAAAAATGATCTTTAATCTTTCCTGGGTTCCTTTTCAAGAACCATCTTTTCCTTTGGAGTACATAAAGTTAGATTACAGTAGATTCCCTTGGCATATAAATAAAAATTTAAACGCATTTAAAATAAACGATATGAATGATATTGACCGTGCAATTGTTCTTCTCTACAATAAGGTCAATAATTCACGGAAGTATATCATTTTGGCGGATTCTCTCAGAAAGCGAGTTAGATCGCGTATTTCGTCGGATTACATATAAGACGTTCAACATTCAATTATAAATTTCAATATAATACCGTAGCGAAGCTAGAATGTATATATACCGGGTGAGTCAGCCGCGCCTGACGTTTTATGTTGTTAAGCATCCCACCGAACGTCACTGGTGTTATGTTCTATTCCCCTTTGCCTTATACCAAGCAACAATCGCCTTTAATCACTCATTGCACCATTACCTTTGCAAAAACATGTACGCCGGCTGATTGGCTCAAACTGTTGAGGCACTGGCCTTCTGACCCACAACTTGGCTCAGTCCGGTGGTATTTGAAGGTGCTCAAAAACGTCAGTCTCGTGTCGGTAGATTTACTGGCACATAAAAGAACTCCTGCGGACCTAGATTCTGGCACCTCAGCATCTCTGAAAACCGTAAAATTTGTTAGTGGGACGTAAAGAAAACAACTTTGAAAAAAACATGTACCGTATGCGACAGGCATTTACACAATGCATCAAACTGTCATACGGTTATATTAAAAGTACGTGGCGATTATGAGCTTCCATTAGGGTATGAAATGAATGCTAAAAGCGATGACATACAGACAGAAAAAGTGTGTGCATTTGTGAAGACCGGGCGAGTTGGCCGTGCGCGTAGAGGCGCGTGGCTGTGAGCTTGCATCCGGGAGATAGTAGGTTCGAATCCCACTATCGGCAGCCCTGAAGATGGTTTTCCGTGGTTTCCCATTTTCACACCAGGCAAATGCTGGGGCTGTGCCTTAATTAAGGCCACGGCCGCTTCCTTCCAACTCCTAGGCCCTTCCTATCCCTATCTGTGTCGGTGCTACGTAAAGCCCCTAGCATTTGTGAAGCGAAAGTAGTAGTCCATCTAGAAGGTTTTTTGAAACCTATTCACTAGGGTCACCGTGGTGTCATAGGTTAAGTGCAGTGCTCTTAATATAGCTGCGGTTGATGGGAGGGTGTGAGTCCCACTTGAGCCTCTAAATTTTATTCGCATTTTGTACTTCGAGAATTATCCACAGAGACAACGTATCAGAATGCTCTGGCGTCGTGAGTGTTATTTATTTATTTATTTATTTATTTATTTATTTATTTATTTATTTATTTTATTTATTTATTTATTTATTTATTTTGGCCCTGTTCTAGGCCATTAGGGCTGTTTATGTGGATGTTTTATAAGCAGAGCTGGATGTGGATAGAATGGTTGTGGGTTTGAATCCGCTTGACTGTGCAACAGCCCGTTAACGCAGTAAGTGTTTGAATAGATGGCCTTCTGCAGTATTGCATGTTTCAGCCCGCCGTTGAACTGCCATTCGGGCTCTTTGTAGCGTTGTAGGTGTTACGTATTTACAGGCTTCCGTAATGAAGTTTCGAAGGCTTTCAGGATTTTCCAGCTGCTGAGCGTACACTACATCCTTCAAATAGCCCCATAGGAAGAAGTCCAGTGGCGTCAAACCGGGCGATCTAGCAGGCCAGATGACAGGTCCTATCCTTCCTAACCATCGACCGGGATGTGTATCTAATATTCAGGTAGTTGCGAACATCTGTGCACACTCACCCAGGGGCACATCCTCTAGCAGCAATGGTAGTTGGTCTTGAAGAAACTGTATGTACCGGGCTGCTGTCAAATGATCCTCAAAGAAAAATGCCAATTAGGTGATCATTCAGTATACCACGCCAGGAATTTACTCCCCATCGTGCCTGAATTGCTGCCTGCCTTACCCAGTGGGCATATTCATCACTCCAGTAGTGTATATTATAACGATTCACAGAGCCATTATTATGAAATCGTGCCTCGTCAGAAAATAAAATGTGAGATACAAACGGTGGATCATTTGCCACTTGCGTCAGTATCCATGCAAAGAAATCAACACGAGTTTCGAAATCTCGTCCGTGGAGTTCTTGATGTAGTTGCAGGTGATACGGACGGAAAAACTGGAATGCAATATCCTTACAACAGACGACTGGCTGATGGCCTGTTGTGCTATTGCCCGGGTACTCGTGTGATTATTCTCCAGGAAAATGTCGAAAAACCATCTCAGCAGTTTCACCGGACGTAACTGGTACCTCTCTAACAGGACCTGTTGGGGAAAGTGACGAAGTTATACGCAAACGTAGCTCCACGCTCTAAACGTATTTGCATTTGGTTGTTGTCTGTGTGGAAGTCTTTCCTGGTACAGGCGCTGTGCGTTCTGTATTGCTTCGCCGTAGATGAGGAGCATTTCAGCGCAATCATCTGTAGAATACATAGCGAAGAAATGACCAATACTGCTAGGCTATACCAAATGTCAGGCCACTACACATCCAACATGCATGCTATTGGTCGAATGTGTCACGAATGGCCTCTTACTTGATCCTCAAAGTTTAAAATGTGAATAAAAACATTTATCGATCGCGGGTTCCGAACCCACCTACCGACACATCATGCGTCAACACGTCTGTGGTTAGTCCACTACACCACAGTGACTGCTGCCCCCAGTGTATCAGAAAGTATACTTGAATTAAAACTAAGTCCCACTTTACAAAAAAAAACACATTTTCTATCAGTGTGCCATCGCTTTTAGCAATAATTTCATAACCAATCGAAAGCACGTACATTTTACATAACCGTATGACAGTTTGATGTATTGCGTAAATCATCATCATCATCTGTTTACCTTCCAGGTTCGGCTTTTCCCTCGGACTCAGCGAGGGATCCCACCTCTACCGCATCATGGGCAGTGTCCTGGAGCTTCAGACTCTTGGTCGGGGGATACAACTGGGGAGAATGACCAGTACCTCGCCCAGGCGGCCTCACCTGCTATGCTGAACAGGGGCCTTGTGGAGGGATGGGATGATTGGAAGGGATGGACAAGGAAGAGGGAAGGAAGCGGCCGTGGCCTTAAGTTAGGTACCATCCCGGCATTCGCCTGGAGGAGAAGTGGGAAACCACGGAAAACCACTTCGAGGATGGCTGAGGTGGGAATCGAACCCACCTCTACTCAGTTAACCTCCCGAGGCTGAGTGGACCCCGTTCCAGCCCTCGTACCACTTTTCAAATTTACGTGGCAGAGCCGGGAATCGAACCCGGACCTCCGGGGGTGGCAGCTAATCACGCTAACCACTACACCACAGAGGCGGACTATTGCGTAAATACTTGTCGCATACATGTTTTTGCAAAAGTCGTGCAGTGAAGACGCAGAAAGTGCTTGAAAGGAGACTGTAGCTTGGTATACGGCAAAGGAAAATCGACCATCACCGCACTGACATTCGTTGGGATGTCTGAAAGCAGAAACACCGAGTTCGATAGCTGCAGTCGCTTAAGTGCGGCCAGTATCCAGTAATCGGGAGATAGTGGGTTCGAGCCCCACTGTTGGCAGCCCTGAAGATGGTTTTCCGTGGTTTCCCATTTTCACACCAGGCAAATGCCGAGGCTGTACCTTAATTAAGGCCACGGCCGCTTCCGTCCAATTCCTAGGCCTTTCCTATCCCATCGTCGCCGTAAGACATATCTGTGTCGGTGCGACGTAAAGCAAAAAAAAAACGTCAGGCGCAGCTGATTCACCCGGTATATCCTCCTCTATAGCAGCAACCTTGCAGAGTGCCATTGTATCTTAAGGTGTAATCATGGAGAAAGGGAATACGAATTCAAATATCTCATCGTAAACTAGTACATTTTCTTTTTCTTCTTTATCTGGTTACCCTCCAGGGTCCGTTTTTCCCTCGGACTCAGCGAGGGATTCCACCTCTACCGACTCAAGGTCAGTGTCCTGTAGCTTCAGACCCTGGATCGGTAGATACAACTGGGGAGGGTGACCAGTACCTCGCTCAGGCGGCTTCACCTGCTAAGCTATGCGGGGGGATGGGAAGAAATGAAGGGATAGACAAAGGAAGAGAGAAGGAAGTGGCCGTGGCGTGGCCTTAAGTGAGGTACCGTCCCGGCATTTGCCTGGAGAAGAAGTGGGAAACCACGGAAAGCCACTTCCAGGATGGTTGAGCTGGGAATCTAACTCACTTCTACTCAATTGACTTCCCGAGGCTGAGTGGATCCCGTTCCAGCCCGCGTACCACTTTTCAAATTTCGTGGCAGAGCCGAGAATTGAATCCGAGCCTCCGGGGGTGGCAGCTAATCACACTAACCACTACACCACGGAAGCGGACAGCATATTTTCTTTTTGTTTCCTTCTTTCTTTCTTTCTTTCTTTCTTTCTGTCCTTTTTCTCAGTCCGTTTATCCTCCAGGTTTTGGTTTTTTTCCTCGGAATCAGCGGGTATCCCACCTGCGCCGCCTCAAGGGCAGTGTCCTGGTGCGTGAGGCATTTGATCTGGGATAAAACTGGGATAGAGGACCAGTACCTCGCGCAGGCGACCTCATCTGTCATGCCTTGTGGGAGTTGGGAATATTGGAAGTGATAGTAATGGAATAGGGAAGGAAGTGGCCGTGGCCTTAAGTTAGGTACCATACTGGCATTTGCCTGGAGGAGAAGTGGGAAACTACGAAGAAACACTTTGAGAATGGTGGAGGTGGGAATCGAGCCCCCTCTACTCAGTTTACCTATTGAGGCTGAATGGACGTCGTTCCAGCCCTCGTACCACATTTCAAATTCCGTAGCAGAAGAGGAATCGAACCCGGGCCTAGGGGAGCAGCAGCTAATCACACTAACCACAACACTACAGAGGCGAAAAGGTAGTACCTGGTGGACAAAATAAAACAGAAATATCCAGTCGTATTAATGAAGTCAAAGCAGCCTTCAAGAAGAAAAGGGAACTCTTCTGTTCAAAGTATGTCAGCACAAATCTTAGAGAAGAATATCTTCATGTGAAGCAGTATACTGTATAGAAGTAAAATCTGGACACTTGGCTTGGCATACAAAAGACGGATTTAAGCGTTCGGTATATTGTGCTACAGAATACTGCGAATTTCACAGGAGGATAAAATAATGAATGAAGAAACGCTATGGAGAACTGGGGAGAGCTCATGAATTATTTTCACGAGAGTATAATCCTGCGTCCGCCTCTGTGGTGTAGTGGTTAGCGTGATTAGCTGCTACCCCCGGAGGTCCGGGTTCGATTCCCGGCTCTGCCACGAAATTTGAAAAGTGGTATGAGGGCTGGAACGGGGTCCACTCAGCCTCGGGAGGTCAACTGAGTAGAGGTGGGTTCGATTCCCACCTCAGCCATCCTCAAAGTGGTTTTCCGTGGTTTCCCACTTCTCCTCCAGGCGAATGCCGGGATGGTACCTAACTTAAGGCCACGGCCGCTTCCTTCCCTCTTCCTTACCTATCCCTTCCAATCTTCCCATCCCCACCAAGGCTCCTGTTCAGCATAGCAGGTGAGGCCGCCTGGGCGAGGTACTGGTCATACTCCCCAGTTGTATCCCCGACCAAGAGTCTGAAGCTCCAGGACACTGCCCTTGAGGCGGTAGAGGTGGGATCCCTCGCTAAGTCCGAGGGAAAAACCGAACCTGGAGGGTAAACAGATGATGATGATGATGATGGTGGTAATCCTGCCAGGACACTGCCCTTGAGGCGGTAGAGGTGGGATCCCTCGCTGAGTCCGAGGGAATAACCGACCCAGGAGGGTGAACAGATGAAGAAGAAGAGTTTAATCCTGATGTAAACATGGTATGTCTACGCCTACGCCAAAGAAAAGGTTGTGATTTGCTGAGCGTGAAGTACCGACCACCACGCCGTCAACGTGTCGTGTTCGAACGTACAGTGCTATGCATCGCATACGACAACAGTACGAAGATCTGAACATCTGAATAAACGACTAAACCTGAATTCTGTTCACTTAGTTTATTGAACACATTCACAATGCACAGCCTATGGTCACCATCTGAGCGGTTTTCCTCTTTTGTGCTTCACTACACGCGATGGTCCTACTTCTTGTTCCATTTCTCTCTCTATGAATACTCACTGACTGCTGGAAGGTGTAAAACCTTATCTCCACGCTGTATAGACTGGGACTTCCCTCCACTACGAGAAGACATCCTGTATTACACCACGCCTTGTGCCTTCATTTCACGTTATTTAATCACTAATTTATAAACGAACATATATAAATAAATAAATCATGGATTACGTACTCTTCCAAACTCTCTAAAGGTAATAAAATAAAACTTAATTAATGCGACGTACTACGTACTACTTCGAGCTCGCATGCAGTCGAGTGAGTGCGACGGTTGCTTCTCCAATGAAGTACGTCTATGTCCATGTGCAAGGGCAAGGTGCTTCTCATATTTGTTTACATCAGGATTAATATCTTGTGGAAAGAAGTATATATTCTCTAAGGGAAGAGACAACTGGACAGGTCATGTGTTGAGACATGAAAGTCTTCTGCACAGAACTCTGCAAATATATGGTGGAAGGGAAGGATATTGCACGGAACGACCACGGCTCACATAGTTCAGTCAAACAAACAAGGCAACAGCTACTGCATCTGCAGCTGAAGAGATTATCAGGTGAACAGGCACTACTGAACCGTCCCGAATATCGTAGAAGCATCATATTTCCGCCTATGAAAAATTTTATGCGGATGGCGTGCTGAAATTTTGTCAAACGAAAGGTCTACTGTTTCAATTTCGTGTTCAAGGTTACACTTTTGTGTAGAAGTTTTAATAAGCGAGAATAGAGTATGATATGTGTTTACCCATTTGCCATAGTTCTGTGAACACATGTTGAGGTATTCCATATGCAAATCACTTGCTGGAAGAGTTCAATTTCCGTCCTACTCGCTATGGAAACGTTATCAGAGACTGAGATTACTGCACCATAAATAATATCAGCAGGTGTAATGTGACGTTATCCGAAGTCATCTCTGCGTATGATAAAGTACACACGCGCCCGCTGTAAATCTAGAACGGGGTGTGGATTAATCACGGTGATGGGATTGACCTGGCGTATTATAACGTTAGGTGAGATGATCTATAGTTAAGTCTTTGTAACACTGACACGTGTCAATACAATGAGACCTATCTCATAGAAACGTACGATAGATCAAACTCCTAGAAAAATCCAGCTGCATGCCTATAATTTAAAAAAAGGGAAGCAGGAGAAAAACTGAAGCTTTGATAGATACAATAGGAGTTTAAACACACTCATGCCTTCTCTATGCAAACATTCTTCTCTGCCTTCAGCTCGTCGTTTCACTTCATATAAGGAACTATAATGAAGATTGTGTGGCAAGTCTTAAAGGAATGTATCTTCAGTCGTCCTCGGCATTTCATCCCCGTGATTTTCCCTTCCAACAGATTGGTAAGAAAGTTATTATTTCGCAAGCTGTGGCCAGAGAATTTAGCTGTTTTTTCTCTGTATATTTATCACCAAATTCTCCTTGAACACTCTGATTCACCAAGATATGTTCGTATGAAACTGAGGCTGGGGCTTGTCTCTCATACAACACCTCAATGGCACCATTCAGGAGGTTTGCACAAGGAAATACATCGCCCGGAAACTAAGACACATCATGTTCAATCTCATGATCTCAGTAGGAGAAAATGCAGCATGCAAGGTGGAATTCTTCTCATGAATGAAAAGGCGTACGGCTTTTAGTGTCCGAGGACATGTTCGACTCGCCAGGTGCAGGTCTTCTGATTTGACACCCGTACGTGACCCGTACATGAGGATGAAATGATGGTGAAGACGACTCAACACCTAGCCCCCGTGCCAGAGAAATTAACCAATAATAGTTAAAATTCCCGACTCTGCCTGGAATCGAACCTGGGACTCATGTGTCCAAAGTCCAGCACGCCAACCATTTAGCCATAGAGATGGACATTCTGCTCATGAAAAACCAGGAGACGTCTCTGTTAATGAGGTGGTACGCATCATTGCAGGATTCCTAAATCCAATCCCTACCGAAAACTGCATCCTTTACTAAAATATCGCACTGTCTGCAATAAGAATATATATCGCAGCACCGCGCGAGTTGGTTGCGCAGCTGTGAGCTTGCATTCGAGAGATAGTGGGTTCGAAACCGACTGTCGGCAGCCCTGGAAATGGTTTTCAGTGATTTCCCATTTCTACACCATGCAAATGCTGGGGCTGTGTCTTAATTAAGGCCACGACCGCTTTCTATCCCATCGTAACCATAAGACCTATCTGTGTCGGTGAAACGTAAAGAAAAATTGTAAGGAACAAATTATAAAATCGCAGCCCAAGTGGAACGACTGAAATAGATATCTAGCTCACGTCATCCTTTCATCGGCAACCAGATGAAACTAACCAGAGTACTGTAAGGCTAAGGAAATGCTTCATCTGGTCTACAAAATGTTAAACAACATTCTTTCGCCTGGAAATCTTCGATTAGAGCTGTGCGGATGACAATTACCTACAGTGCGTTAGTTTTCGGGACCGAGCAGTCGCACGCAAGCGAGTTAGGAGCTAGAATGCAGATGACTGGAAGGATTGTGTATGATGAATTAGATTAAGTAAACTCGTGTCCTCTTCCCGAGGTGGCGCAGCTCTTTTCAAGTACACCCCCATCGGAGGTGAGCTGCATGTACCATTTCAACCACATACCGTCCCTCCTGCCATACTTAAAATTCTGGCAGTACTGGGAATCGAACCCGGCCCCCGAGGACGGCAGCTAATAACACTAACCGTTACGCTACGGAGGCGGACATGAATTAGGTTATTGATTCTATTTTTACTTATTTATATTTCTTTATTTATTTATTTATTTATTTATTTATTTGTTTATTTATTTATTTATTTATTCTTCTTTATCTGTTTACCCTCCAGGGTCGGTTTTTCCCTCGGACTCAGCGAGGGATCCCACCTTTACCGCCTCATGGCCAGTGTCCTGGAGCTTCATACTCTGGGTCGGGGGATACAACTGGGGATGATGACCAGTACCTCGCCCAGGCGGCCTCATCTGCTATGCTGAAAGGGGACTTGCGGGGGGATGGGAAAATTGGAAGGGATAGACGAGGAAGAGGGAAGGAAGCGGCCGGGGCCTTAAGTTAGGTACCATCCCGGTATTTACCTAGAGGAGAAGTGGAAAAACACTGAAAACCACTTCCAGGATGGATGAGGTGGGAATAGAACCCACCTCTACTCAGTTGACCTCCCGAGGCTGAGTGGGCCCCGTTCCAGCCCACGTACCACTTTTAAAATTTCGTGGCAGAGCAAGGAATCGAACCCGGACCTCCGGGGGTGGCAGCTAATCACACTAACCACTACACCACAGAGGGGGACATTTATTTATTTATTTATTTATTTATTTATTTATTTATTTATTTATTTATTTATTTATTTATTTATTTATTTATCATTATTTTCCTTTTGGTCATCTGAGGACCACGTTAATCCGTATCAGCTTCGTTTCATCTGGTCTTTCTTCTTGTCCTATATTCTTTCATTCTCATTCTTTGCAACTTTTTTCGCTCTTTTGGCAATGATGATTTTGTTCTGGACCTAGATCTGTCCTGAAAACCTTTGCAATCCTGCTTTTTTATTTAAAAATCACACTGTTGTATATCTCTTGTTCCTGTATTTCCATTTATTCTAACCCTCGTTGTATCTCTTGGATTCAGCGTACTTTGGTTCCCTTGTTCGCAAGAAACTGTGTTATTTGCAGTGCTTGTTTATATATTTATTTATTATCTTTCGAACGGCTTTTAGTTCCGGAAGTGTACGAGGGCATGTTCGAGTCGCCTGGTGCAGATCCTTCTATTTGACGGCATGGGCGACTTGCATGTCTTGGTGTGTGGTGGTAGTGGTGGTGATAATGAGGCTGGGAGAGGGTGAAACCTGCTGTTTGCACATTACCCGCACCAAGGGGTCTGCTCAAAGTTTGAGCTGTCCCCATCCGACGGACGAATCATTATCAACAATGTCGTGCACCCTCACTCCACTTGCTACCTTTTTTTGTTAGTTGCTTTACGTCGCACCGAGACAGATAGGCCTTATGGCGACGATTGGCCAGGGAAGGGCTAGGAGTGGGAAGGAAACGGCCATGGCCTTAATTAAGGTACAGCCCCAGCATTTGCCTGGTGTGAAAATGGGAAACCACGGAAAACCATTTTCAGGGCTGCCGACAGTGGGGTTCGAACCCACTATCTCCCGAATACTGGATACCACCGCACTTAAGCGACTGCAGCCATCGAGCTCGGTAATCAGTCCACTTGAACACTGTGGAGAAGTTTGGATTTGAATCCAGGCTTTCGGCACTACCAGTCTAGTGACTAAAACGTGTATACCAGCACTTTTTCTACCATGCTGGCCATCATTTTGAATATGCTAACCATATAGCCTTGACGTCGGAAGAATTATGGTTACTGATGATAGTGATGTAGAAGAGATGTGAATTAATAAACCCTGCCATTATCTCGTTACTGAGGATGCTGGTCGGTAGGTCATAAATATTTAATTTAAATTATTTATGATCTCATTAATGCTATAGCATGTGGCCATGTGCTTCTGATCATTAGGCTAGTAAATTACACAACCAGAATATATGAATGAATATAGTATAAACAATTGTAGTTTCCTCCACTGAAATGTTACTAGATCCTAAACCTTCCTGTTGAGGAAACACTAGGCTATAGAACAATGGCTAAATCCTTGGCAAATTAAAATTAACGTTAATAAAACACAACTTATCGTCGTTTTTAGAAAACCCTAATGGACCGCCTCTGTAGGTAGCGGCTAGTGTTATCAGATGCCACCCCCGGAGGCCCGGACTCGATTCCTGGCTCTGCGAACAAATTTGAAAAAGGTGGTTCGAGGACTGGGATGGAGTCCACTCTGCCTCAGGAAGTCAACTGAGAAGAAAGTGGGGTGGGGGTGGGGGGAAGTACGTTTAAGTTGCCACCTCTGCCATCTACGAAGTTGTTTTCTGTGGTTTCCCACTTCTCCCCCAGGCGAATACCGGGATGGCAACTAACTTAAAGCCACGGCCACTTCCTTCACCCTTCCTTGTCTATATATTCCAGATTTCCCGTTTCCCACAAGGTCCCTATTCACCATAGCAGGTGAGGCTGGCTAGGCGAGGTACTCGTCCTCCTCTCCAGTTGTATTCCAGACAAAATATCTCGCGTTCCAAGGCACTGCTCTTTAGGTGGTAGAGGTGGACGGTAAACGGATTCAGAAAGAAAGAAAGAAAGAAAGAAAGAAAGAAAGAAAGAAAGAAAGAAAGAAAGAAAGGAAGAAAAGAAATCGTAAAGGTAGATACCGTCTCCCTCTCATTGCTGGGTACCGTGGTTCAAATCTTGGTCACTCAATGTGAGATTTGTGCTGGACAAAGTGGAGGCAGGGCTGGTTTTTCTCCGGATACTCCGGTTTTCCCAGTCATCCTTCATTTCAGCAACACTCTCCATCTGTCAATCATTTATCATTGCCCCAGAGGAGTGCGACAGGCCTCAGCAGCCGGCACAATTCCTATTCTTGCCGCTAGATGTGGCTTTATTCATTCCATTCCTGATCCGGTCGAATGACTGGTAACATGCTGTAGATTTTCAGATTCCGTCCCATTAACCAAATCCTTTATAACCAACACCTTCTGAAACTTCTCGCTCGCATACTTGAGCATCACGTTTCAAAACAATTTAAAATTTTGATAACATTTATTGCCGGGCTGAGTGACTCAGGCCGTTGAGGCGCTGGTCTTTTGACCCTAAATTGGCAGGTTCGATCCTGGCTCAATTCAGTGGTATTTGAAGTTGTTCAAAGATGTCAACATTGTGTTGGTAGATTTACTGGCACGTAAAAGAACTCCTATGGGGCTAAATTTCGGCACCTCGGCTTCTCCGAAACCATAAAAAGTACACCCATATTCATAAAATACAGAACACCTCGATGACTAGAGATACGAAGTTCATATCCACAGGACATGTTCATTAGTATCTTCTGCAGAAACGATTAGCATTTCAGTCACCTAGGTTCATCATGTGTCCTGTTGACTAATAGGCACTGGGTCTTCCATGGGCACTGATAACTTGTTACATGCGTGAGGGCATCGACGCCTACAAGACGCGAATTGAGTCCTGTGTCTTTCGAGGTGTTCTGTTTATTATGAACATGGGTGTACTTTTATGGTTTTTGGAGAAGCCAAGGTACCGATGTTTAGCCCATAGGAGTTCTTTTACATGCTGCATTCACCTGGTTCCACAGTTCATCTTTGGTGCTTGACATTGGGTCACAGCGCCGCACCCGTCGTTTCACCATATCCGACACATTCTTGATTGGCGACAATTCCGGTGATCGGGCGGGCCAGGGCAACAGTCTGACATCCTGTGACAACAAGAAGGCACGCGTTCGGGCAGCAATATGTGATCGCGCATTGTCCTGCTGAAATATGGCGTCTGGGGTGTAGTAAAGAAAGGGTATGGCTACGGGTCGCAGGATGTAATGCACGTAGTTCAAACTGGTCACATTGCCCTGGACATGCACCAGCTGTGATTTGTGGCTGTACCCAATAGCACCCCATACCATAAGGCCTTCAGCTGGCGCTGTACGTTTTGTGCGTTTTCAGTCAGTGTGATGCCTCTCCCCTTGTCTGCGGAGAACCAAAGTATGGCCATCACTTTCAAACAAACGGAAGTTGATTTCGACCGAAAACACTATCTGCTGCCATTCCTGTCCCCAGTGACGTCGTTCCATACACCATTGCAGTCTGGCATGTTTATGCACATTAGTGAAAGGTAGGCGGAGAAGTGGACGACACGCCGGTAACCCACACCGTTATAAACGGTGATGGACTGTCACTCCAGATAGTGTACGATGTGTTACACTATTCCACAGTTGAGCCATAGCCGAGGAGGACGCAGATCTGTCCCGCAATGTCATTCGGATGTGATGTCGATCTTCTCGGGGGTGGTCTGGCTGATACGACCGGGGCCCATCTCGTCGTGTTCTACGACCTTCTGTGAACCATTCTCCACACACCCGATACACTACTGACGCACTTCGTCCCACATGAGCAGCAATTTCCTAGATGGATGCATCACTTTTTCTCATGCCAATAATGCGCCCTCTTGCAAACTCACTCATTTGACGGCACAGTTCTCGCATACGTTTGCGAGGCTTCTTGTACATCTGCTCACTGATCATTTACCTTCGGTTTATAGCGACAACGAGAACCGAAGGCACATTTTACCAGTCGGTGGTGGTGGGGCAAAATTTCAAAGTGGACCTTGAACCTGAGGGCCGACATAGTTCAAATGCTAATCATTTCTTCAGAACATCCTAATGCACATGTCCTGTGAAAATGAACTTCCTATCTCTAGTCCTTTAACGTGATCTGGGTTTTATGAACATGAGTGTGGTTAGTGGGACGTAAAGCCAATAACATGATTGTCATGATAACATTTACAAAAAGCATATCAAAAGTTTCATCTACTACGATGGCTAGTGGGTCAAACCTGTTGACTCATAGCCACACAGATTATCAATACCTATAAAGCCTTTCTCCGGCATGTTATTACATGCGTTTCCTTATCCTGGATTTCACTCTATCCTATCCACTACCTAGGAAACCTCAAGCTAGACCGCCAAGCCATCCGCCTTGGCTATAGACACTGACGAGGTACTAGACCATAAATAATTAACGACCTTTATACTTTCCCAACGATCCTTTCACATATCCATTCCATTCAACTCCGTTGCCTAAGAAATGCTGTTGCCCGCAACTTTTCACAACTGCGAGAAGCCATTAACGTGTGATCGCTTGTTTAATCTATCCTCAGTAATCAGCCAATACCCACGACCAATCACTTTTTTGCACCTCCAACTTTTGCCCAAAGATAAATGCATAATAGTATCAAATGTAAAACCACTGTAGATGGCACAGCCCTGGGCAAATGTGATCTACTCATTTACTTGCTCTGGCTTCGCATTATGTAGAATTTTATCGGCGATACTTCCCCATCAGTGTATTAATTCAAGTGCACAGTTGATAATTTTTCTTAGATATGGAAAACTTCACGTCATCCAGTGATTTATTGCAAGGGTTTGCATTTATTTTATACAAAGAAGATATCAATTTAAGACTTGTATTATTATACTTGAAACAGTCTTATTTGTTCTTTCTCTTTTCTTGTCTCTCTTCTAAACAAGAACAATATTGTACTTACTTGCAAATTTATAACATAACCAGTCAAGGCAAATTTTATCACGACGGTGACTATTTTAAAATAATGAAATGAACTGCATGTTAAAATTTCAAGGCAGAAATCTCAAATAGCATTTTCTTTCATCCCTGTTTTGATTTAGAGACAAAAATTTTAAAATATGTAAGCTATGTTTGTGTGAATAAATTGGGAATAGGAGGGGAAAACATGGGCAGGTGGATACGGACAACGCTCTGGGTGACGCCTTCTTGAGAACTGCCGCTACGCCACAAGTAACCAAAAACATTCCTTAAACGTGTGACATGCCACTGAAATCTCCTAAAAATACCTTCATGCCGTAACTCTTGCCTCCTCAGCTCCCACGGGAGCCGCTCTCAATCCTTCTTCAATATGCACTCAGTACCGCACTATCTAAAGGAGACCCGAATAGAAGGGGAGGATCCCGAGGGTAATCACTCGTGCTCCCTTACATCTGATTAATTTCCCAGTGGAAACACAGGATTTCAGTGGTGAGTATAGGTAAGGAAGCGTGTGTGATGAATGGCTGGACCGTGAATAAATTAGAGTACAAGTTGCTCTAAAAGATTCGAGAAATACACTGACTGACAGAGCAAATGCAACACCAAGAAGGAGTGGTTCGAAAGGGATGAAAGTTGGGGAAAAACAGAGACGGCACGGACGAATAATTGATGTTTATTCAAACCGATATGCAGGTTACACAATGCGCACGGCATCGACTCAGTAGGATGTAGGACCACCGCGAGCGGCGATGCACGCAGAAACACGTCGAGGTACAGAGTCAATAAGAGTGCGGATGGTGTCCTGAGGGATGGTTCTCCATTCTCTGTCAACCATTTGCCACAGTTGGTCGTCCGTACGAGGCTGGGGCAGAGTTTGCAAACGGCGTCCAATGAGATCCCACACGTGTTCGATTGGTGAGAGATCCGGAGAGTACGCTGGCCACGGAAGCATCTGTACACCTCGTAGAGCCTGTTGGGAGATGCGAGCAGTGTGTGGGCGGGCATTATCCTGCTGAAACAGAGCATTGGGCGAGCCCCTGAAGGTACGGGAGTGCACCGGCCGCAGCACATGCTGCACGTTGCGGTGGGCATTTAACGTGCCTCGAATATGCACTAGAGGTGACGTGGAATCATACGCAATAGCGCCCCAAACCATGATTCCGCGTTGTCTAGCGGTAGGGCGCTCCACAGTTACTGCCGGATTTGACCTTTCTCCACGCCGACGCCACACTCGTCTGCTGACAGAACAGAAGCGTGACTCATCGGAGAACACGACGTTCCGCCATTCCCTCATCCAAGTCGCTCTAGCCCGGCACCATGCCAGGCGTGCAAGTCTATGCTGTGGAGTCAATGGTAGTCTTCTGAGCGGACGCCGGGAGTGCAGGCCTCCTTCAACCAATCGACGGGAAATTGTTCTGGTCGATATTGGAACAGCCAGGGTGTCATGCATATGCTGAAGAATGGCGGTTGACGTGGCGTGCGGGGCTGCCACCGCTTGGCGGCGGATGCGCCGATCCTCGCGTGCTGACGTCACTCGGGCTGCGCCTGGACCCCTCGCACGTGTCACATGTCCCTGCGCCAACCATCTTCGCCACAGGCGCTGCACCGTGGACACATCCCTATGGGTATCGGCTGCGATTTGACGAAGCGACCAACCTGCCCTTCTCAGTCCGATCACCATACCCCTCGTAAAGTCGTCTGTCTGCTGGAAATGCCTCCGTTGACGGCGGCCTGGCATTCTTAGCTATACACGTGTCCTGTGGCACACGACAACACGTTCTACAATGACTGTCGGCTGAGAAATCACGGTACGAAGTGGGCCATTCGCCAACGCCGTGTCCCATTTATCGTTCGCTACGTGCGCAGCACAGCGGCGCATTTCACATCATGAGCATACCTCAGTGACGTCAGTCTACCCTGCAATTGGCATAAAGTTCTGACCACTCCTTCTTGGTGTTGCATTTGCTCTGTCAGTCAGTGTATTATCTATTTCCTTTCAGACTGACTTTTAAATAATTTTAACCAGTGAACTACAGTTAACAGAGAGCATAAGTAAACAAAAAATTATATTTAACAATAGACTATAACTGGAGCTCCTCAGCTCTGAATAAATGAAAAATAGCTCGGAAGCTCCAAACAGGTATAATAATGAGCGTATAGCTTCAAACAAGTACAATCAGGAGTGTACAGCTTCAAACAGAATAACAATCAGGGAAGGAGTTTCCGTCTCTTCTCTAATCTACTGGTGGAGTATATTAGCTCTTTACCTGTACAACCATCATATTACAAACCCGTATTTTAAAAGGTTATGCACAATTCATGGAAATACTTAGTGGAAAAAAGAGCTTGTCTCTTAGTACACTTTTAATGGAACAGTCACCACCCGGTGACACATACCACCAAGTATGCCCTTACTTGGCAATATAAAATCAGCTGAGGAAAGGTCATAGTGACACAGCTAATTTCAAAATTACCCTCAACGGATAAGTACGTGCAGAGGCCTATGGCCCATACTACGCGACCAAGAGAAACGAGAAAGGGACTATTAAATCAAGACCGGTCTCCAAAAAGGATGGAGGCGGAAAACCAGCATTCCGACAAATATCAGGATGGAAAAACTAAGAGGGCTTAAGGACCGAGGAAACAGGGCTAATCCAATGCTACAGGGTGACTAAAAGGGAAGAACATTTGGGGCCTGGAACGAATTTCATGATTTAGAATTTGAGACATTTTAGTCACCCGATTCGAATAGAAGGGGAGGATTCCGAGGGTAATCACTCGTGCTCCCTTACAGTACATCTAATTAATTTCCCAGTAGGAACACAATTCTAAGCCCGAAGAATGTGCATAAGGTCCTATATTACTAGAAGATGAAAAGCCTAACTATTATACTCTACATGAAAAACCGCGGAAGTCTTCCCCTCATTTCACACGTCGCAAAATTCACTTATTTAGATTTATTCTCTCGTACCTTTTAGTTTTGGATCTCCTTCAGGCCGTAACCTTTGCCTCCTCAGCTCCCACGGGAGCCGCTCTCAATCCTTCTTCAATATGCACGCAGTACCGCACTATCTAAAGGAGATCCGAAGCCCATAAAGGAAAAAAGGGAGTTTTACAATCCAACGATATGATTGGGTAACCACAATTTACAAAGTGAGTCCATGATTGCTGAATAATTAACTTTCTAGCATTTGTTAGGCAGGTAGAATTGGAGAAGGCGTGAGGGGTAAAGTAGACAACTTTGGAAACACAAAATATAATATCAGCATAACGATAGGATTAACCATTTCAACATTGAAACTTTCTAAAAATTTAGTTTGGGCCTGTCCCTCCAGACCCGGTCTAGAAAGCCAAGAACAACGGCCGACAGGATCCGCCGTACTGACCACATGACATCTCGTAATCTGTAAGCCCTCGGGCTGAGCAGCGGTCGCTTGGTAGGCCATGGTCCTTCGGGGCTGTTGTACCGTGGGGTTGTTGTTTTGTTACTTCAGAGTTCATTCCCAAATATACGTTAGAGACATCTAACGATCGATGGAAAACCTTTGACTACAGTTCAAAAGTTCTGAGTTGCTACAAGAGATGGCCATAGTAGAAAAGCCCCACAAAACAAACCGGAAGGTAAGGTGTACTCCTGGTACAAATAATATGAAAAATCCTATTAAAAGGCCAAAGATTTCCCTCGTTGGACTGATGGCCCACTTCACGAAGAGGAATAATGAGTTAACCATTAGATCAGATCGGATCAGATCAGATCAGATCAGGCTTTCATAAAAAAATGTGGCTTCACAATCTCCTACGCCATTTGGTAACAAAATATGAGAGGTTTACATCAGTTTTGCAACAATTTAAGCCCCTCAATATTATGAGAACAGTCGTGATCTTTTCTGAGGATGATCTTGGGAAAAACGTCTCATTCCAAAAAGCATGAACCAATATAATAATATTATAATATTTCCTTGATATTATAAATTTATCTCATTGAGATATAAACAGCAGCCCACTACAACTAATTTCAGTAGACTTTCAGTGTTCATTCCCAAATATAGGTTAGAGACATCTAACGATCGATGGAAAAACTTTTGACAACAGTTCAAAAGTTCTGAGTTGCTACAAGAGATGGCCATAGTAGAATAGGCCCACAAAACAAACCGGAAAATCAATAATACGTGAAAGTTTTCTTATGCATGTATTGCTATATCAATGCAGATGAAATGCAGCTCAGGTCAGTTATCTTGAATCACATGCACGGTGTTATCGAAATTAGGTTCGGGTAGTTTAACGGGACGCTTTTATTTCTCGATTAATTGTTGGGAAGCAATGAAACGAGTTATCGTGGCTTACAAGTATTCAAAATAAACGTATGAATTTTGTATATAATATTTAATGTATGTGTCTTTATACAACTTATGAAGTAAAATGGTGACACTTATGTTATCTATATTCCGTAAAGGAAAAGGAAAGTAGTTGGACGAATGGCAGAACGAAGAGCTAATGATGTAGTTATGAAACTTATTTTATGTCCAAGAAACGTATCGTAGTAGAGTGTACAAAGTTACGTTGCAAGAAATAAGCATAAAGATGATATTCAAATATTTGGTTGGTTTGTTTTTTGATTGAATTGATATGTAAATCAGAACAGAATTTGAAATTGAATCTTCAAATATCACCTACAAAGTTCCATAGGAAGATCCTAAAGACCTACAACCACGCTATAATAAAAATTATAACACAAATCGAGTAATTCCTCTCTGAGAGAGAAAATTCTATGTTGCATTACAATATGAAAAACTCTTCGAATTATTCACAAAATTTTCTATGTCATCACCTAGCACCACTCGTATTGCAACAGTTTTCATAATCTCACAGCCACGAATAATTCTGAGACATTAGTAAAAGGAACATTTCGTTCTAGCAATTTGCATTGTCGGAAAATGAAAACTTAACACCAAGAAGACGTCAGTTTAGAGGAATGCAATTTAGGTAGGCTAAGCAATTGTTTACCTAGATTAAAGTTTACAGGTCACAGGTTCAAATATGCACGAGAAGACATGTGACATGATGGTACACTAATAACCGCTATACTCACCACAATTTTGAATGCAAGCATGCAAACGTACGTGCGTTGTGTTGTCATTTTGTGAGATGGTGTTCAATGCCTGTTACACTCGGTCAGTCAAATCAGCATCGGTTAATGCTGGTGTTGGATGGCACTGGATTTGTCGTGCCATACGTGCTCATTGCGCGAAATATCTGGTGATCTCATAGGCCAAGAAATCTGGTCGAGACTCTGTAGAGCACGTTGACTGACAGCAGGGGTATGGGGACGAGCGTTATCCAGTTGGAAAACGCCCCCTTGAATACTGCAAATGAATGACAGCACAAGCGGTTCAATCACCAATTTGGCGTACATATCCCATGCCAAAGTTATTGGAATAACGACGAGAGTGCTTCTGCTGCCAAGGAAAATCGCTACTAGTGTAGGTCCAGTACGTCAACGCCACATACAGCTTGGCTCCAAGCGCTCATCTGGCCTCCTTCTTACCAAAATACGGCCATCACTGGCGCCAAGACAAGAATGTCTCTCATCTGAGAATACAACAGATTTTCACTACGCTCTTCAATGAGCTCTAGCTTGACACCACTGAAATCTCAGATGGCAGTGATTCGGAGTTAGAGTCATGGAAGCTACGCGATGTCTGGCTCTGAGCTGTCCCTCAAGTAACTGATTTGTTACAGTTCGCTGTGTAACTATGGTGCCAGCATAAGCTGTAATCACTGCTGTAGATGCAGTAAGATCAACCACAACCATGCGACGAATATGGTGGTCTTCCCTGTCTAATCACCCACATGCGGCCGGAACCCGGTCTTCTTGAGACAGTGCCTTCCCGTGACCATTGTTGCCAACACCGATGCACTGTGGACGCATTCCTGCCAAGTCAAACAATCACTGATCTGCGTTTAGGACAGTCGCCCAGGCGGCAGATTCCCTATGTGTTGTTTTCCTAGCCTTTTCTTTCTGTAATATCGCAAAATGAACATCCATCTTCTCGTAGCCGTATTACACAGCCCCTTTCAAAGTCAGTAAGCTGCAGATACTGCCTCTTCGTCTCCTTAAGGCCATGTTTGACTCACACCTACCTCACAACGACAACACCAGACGATTACTGACGCTCAGGAAGTGTACAACGTGTATCTAAAACAAACTTGTTTTGCAAGGTCATAGTTCGCTCTTGGTATCACTCTTCGTCGACTAGTGCGCAGTTGTGAATAGGAATCACCTTTCAGATGTTCAAACACACCTCATGTTTTTCGTTTATCAAGTACAACTCCTTCTTGGTGTTCGGATTTTACTTCCCAAATACCCAATTTCTTTGTTCTTGTGTTTCTCATTTTGTTATTCACAGGCGACAGTTGAGAAAGGAGGTTAACGTACTAATCATTAAACTGGTACACATTTGTTACTTGTAAGGAATGTATTTATTTATTTATTTATTTATTTATTTATTTATTTATTTATTTATTTATTTATTTATTTATTTATTTATTTATTTATTTATTTATTTATTTTACAATCTGCTTTACGTCTTACCGACACAGATAGGTATTATGGCGACGATTGGCTAGGAGTGGGAAGGAAGCAACCTGACCTTAATTAAGGTACAGCCCCAGCATTAGCCTGGTGTGAAAATGGGGAAACCACGTAAAATCATCTTCATGGCAGCCCACTGTGGAATTCGAACCCACCACCGCCCGAATGCAAGGTCGCAGCTACGTGGCCCTCACTGCACAGCAACTTGCTCGGTGTATGTGATACATGCTTGCAGGAGTGCTGGGGACAGCACAGCCAGTTTAATACTGAAACCCCTGAAACTAGTTGGGAATACAGCCTGCAGCCCCGAGGACCGAAGATGAAGATGCAGACCATTCAACCATTGAATTTACAAATCAGATCATACTATTATTTATTTATTATTTATTTATTTATTTATTTATTTATTTATTTATTTATTTATTTATTTATTTATTTATTTATTTATTTATTTATCCTGACTGGATGCGCTGCTCATCTGTTTGAGTCGTTCTTCAGCTACCGGAAGGTAGTAGTACACGATCGTCCGTCTCGTATCCTACGTCCATGGCATCCCAATGTCTTTAAAGACTGGGTCTAAAATTCAATACATCTTTTCTATATACAATTTTCTCCTATGTCTTTAGTGTGTCTCCTGGAACGGTAGGTTAGAATTCAGTAATTAAATCTCCCGTCAACTTCTCAGAGCAGCTTTACTTAATTTTGACTGCGTTCATGTTTAGTGAGGTTGTATTTTAATCCCGCTGCAACACTTATTACGCATAGTTGAGTACACTGCTGTAGAGACGGAGTTATTACTTCGGGAGTATGAATGGCCTATCACGCTAAAGTTAAATTTCCTTAACTCGTGGCCGATTTTCTCAAGAAGTACTTAATGCAACTTAATGAAACATTTACAGGTTACTTACTCCTCTAGTTTGATTGAAGTATATATTTTAAGAGTTAGGATATAAATTTTTCTGTTTTTTAAATTTTTTCTTATATTTTACTTCAAATGTTCAAACTATCTCTACCTTCTGGACGTTTAGTATCAGAAGAGTATTATAAATAAACTGTAAACAAATCAAGAGTCTACTTTTATAATTCTTGAGAAAACAGGTTAAGTGAGTGAAAAAAGATAAGGTAAGACACAAGATCACTAGAACAACAGGACAAAGAATGAAAAAATTACACACGTCATATCAACAAAATCGTTAACAAATATCACAACTATTACGCCAGTTCTACCAACTTACGCAGTAAGGTTTTCACAAGATCTTATGGTTCTTGGGATATTAATTCTTAACTGACCAATGAGTCAGCCTCTATGTGTAGTGGTTAGTGTGACTAGCTGCCACCCCCGGAGACCCGGGTTCGATTCCCGGCTATGTCATGAGATTTGAAAAGTGGTACGAGGGCTGGAGCGGGGTCCATTCAGCCTCGAATGGTCAACTGAGAAGAGGTGGATTCGATTCCCACCTCAGCCATCCTGGAAGTGGTTTTCAGTGGTTTCCCACTTCTCCTCCAGGCAAATGCCGGGACGGCACCTAACCTAAGGCCTCGGCCGCTTCCTTCCCTCTTCCTTGCTTATCTCTTCCAATCTTTCCATCCCCCACCAAGCCCCCTGTTCAGCATAGCATGTGAAGCCGCCTGGGGGAGGTACTGGTCATTCTTCCCAGTTGAATCTTCCGCTCCAGGACACTGCCCTTGAGGCGGTAGAGGTGGGATCCCTCGCTGAGTCCGAGGGAAAGACCAACCCTGGAAGGTAAGAAAATTAAAAAAGAGAGAACTGACCAATAATTTATGTAATTCAAAAATTGCTCTTTGCTTCTAACGAACATTAAATTAAACTAAATATGCTTCCGCTCGACCAAATTGAATTAATTGTAAACCTAATTAATTCATCGTGTACCTAATTCCAAATAATTTACCTCCATAAAAACACAAAAATTAAACATTTTTCTAAAAATGGCCATTTATAGTCCCCTTAACTTCTCAGCAATATTGACGTGCCTGAGTGACGTTCTACTACACGATAGCACCAGGTGATCCAATAAAGCAGCTTGTACTGAAACATTTTCCGCAGTAGCTACGAGATATGGTTATCAGTAACAGCTGACACTTCGATAAACATCCTAATGTATCCACCTGACGACGGCTGATCACAGGGGTTGTCCTCCTACTGCGAATAATGATCGATCCCACCTGAGTCCCCTGCCACTTGCAGGTGTTTAACCTTTTGACTGTCAGCCAATCCCCCAGATTCCCTTGCTTCACATACTATCAGGCTATTTGACCTGAAAAATTCCAAATGTTTCTGAGAAATGTACGATGGGTGTACCTGTATTCTTTAAGTATATTTTGAAGCTGAATGTTACTATAGTGCCGGTTTTTCGGAACACATTCACGGTACCCCCTGATAATCATAAGAGACTAACAAGGAACTGCCAACCAGGGAACGTCGTTTGATGACCATGGATCCTCCAGATGAGTCTGGAATATCTTCCACTTACTTGTGCCAGTCTCCTCCCTTTATCAGACCTCTCTTGACCAAATCTTCTCTTCCGACTGTGACGGTATTATATTTTTGAGACTTGGACTTCTTTATATTATTTTCCAGATACCATCTCTTTTCGAAGGTTGGATCTCTTCAGTTAATATTTCCGGTTAGTGTTAAGAGACGATGCTCGCCCAGGTGCACGTCCTCCTAAAACATCAATTACCAGACGTGCGTAAGATAAAGTTGAATGGGTGAGTTTCAAAAGGAAAAAATTCCACTCGCATTAGTTTTCGGTAAAATAAAAAAGTTTTACTACAAAACAAATACTCATATTGAGAAACGTACAATTTCATCTTTGTTTGAATGTATATTAGTCACTATGCTGTAGTATACGGTATATTACCTGGCTCAATTTAAAGTCAATGGAATCTTTTTCCTCTTTCTCACTGCGTTTGGAAATACGAAGAGTCTAAAAAACGTAATCTAATTTAGAAATGTATTTTGTTAATCAATATTATCACTACTTTTTACACCCACCAACACCGTGTAAATTATTCATAACGTAAAATATTATTTACTAGGCTATACTGTTTATTTCATATAAAGAGTGCCTAGTATGTCTTTTGTAACACTATTCACTGTCATTTTCGTTCGGAGTACTTGTTGATGGACAAGTTAAAACGTTTTCATAAAATTGTTTGTGCTAATTAGGTATATAGTGCATAACTTCCGCGTCATCATCTGTTTTCTTTCCCTTAATGGGAACTTTTCCGCCATATGAATTTTAAGAAGAAAGTTTCAGATTTCCTCCTCTAAACAGGCTAAGCCTTTCAGTAAGCAGGCCATCAATAATTTCCATAGCTGCAACATACCCTGGTTCCACAATTTTGAAAGTCAGATGTTTCTACTAACTGTGAATGATTCCTTCCAGCCTTGAGTAAATACTTAGACGCCTTCTTAAAATGAGTAGGCCTCCTTTTTTGTGTTCCTTAATTCCTACATTTAGTACTATGTGAACACAAAATAAAGGGGCTATCTTTTTGTCTCTATGATAATATTACTATATTCTCGTAGCATTACAAAAGCAAATTGGTTACAATCTGAGTCCAGGAAGAAAAATATTCCTGGAATGTTTTCCTTTTAAAACTCACTCCGAACTTCAACCTCTAATAGCGCCGTAGACATTTATTCATTCTTTTCCGTCTTTTCACTTTTTTTTATGCGACTGCATATAAGATACATAATGGCTATATCAGATTAATTTGAACGAAAAGTGGAGTCCTCCTTTATTAATCTCCCTCATTGACTGTTAATTTATCAAAATTTATTTTGTGGTAATATTAAAAGGCTCAATAATGCACATTTACAAGCTCTTGGAGTTCAATATATATATATATAACTTTGTTATTTGCTTTAGCCTACATCACACCGACACAGATAGGTCGTATTGCGACGATGGGACAGGAGAGGCCTAGGAATGGGAAGGAAGCGGCCGTGGCCTTAATTAAGGTACAGCCCCTGCATTTGCGTGGTGTGAAAATGGGAAACCACGGAGAAACCATCTTCAGGGCTGCCGACAGTGGGATTCGAACCCACTATCTTCCGGATGCAAGCTCACAGCCGCGCGCCTCTAACCGCACGGCCAACTCGCCCGGTAATGAAAAGTCAACCGAGCAGCAATTAAGTCTACGGTTCTACTCAAACCGTCTGCATTACTTCATAGAATCCAAAAGATTCCTGCTAGTGCTGTACTGTCGAAGAAAAAATGAACAAAAGAGTAAACGTTTTGTCAAAATAATAGAGTAAGTCCTCCGTGATAGGTATTGTCGAAATAAAATATACTGTAGTCAGTTCGGTATTGAAATTTTATTGTTTATTTTTTAAATTCTGGACAAATGTGCACATCTTCAAAATGAAGTCGATGTATAATGGGCCCCTGGTATGAGAAGTGGTATGGATAGAAAAAGTCGTCCATCTTATCATTGTTGTTGTTATTATTATTATTATTATTATTATTATTATCATTATTATTATTATTATTATTATTATTATTATTATTATTATTATTATTATTATTATTATTATTACGAGGGTTGGTTTTCCCTCGGACTCAGCGAGGGGTCCCATCTTTACACCTCAAGTGCAGTGTCCTGGGGCGTGAGATATTTCGTCACGGATACAACTGGGACGGACGACCAGTACCTCGCCCAGGCGGGCCCATCAGCTATGCCGAACAGGGGCTAGCCACATTGCACTACAGCCCTGAAGGGCCTTGGCCTATCAGGCGACCACTGCTCAGCCCGAGGTGTCTTGTGGTCAGTACGACGAATCCTCTCGGTCGTTATTCTTGGCTTTCCAGACCGCCATCTCACCGTCAGATAGCTCCTCAATTCTAATCACGTTGGCTGAGTGGACCTCGAACCAGCCCTCAGATCCAGGTGAGAATTCCTGACCTGACCGGGAATCGATCCCGGGGCCTCTGAGTAACAGCCAGGCACGCTTCCCCCTACAACACGGGGCCGGCTCCCGTCACATAATATTTTATAAATTCAGACTGTACATTTAATGTGAATTGACTGTTTTTTGCAGAAGATTTTATGGAATAAATTCAAAGAGATTTTATCAACATATAAGGCAATTAATTAATACACTCAAAGTCTAGAAACGGTCATTTTTCTCCCTGAGATTAACATATCTTATTTTATTGCCACAAATTACATTAGTGGTTCATACAAAGTCTAAAAGAAAGCAATACGCTATTAAGAATGATTGAGAACCTCCACTTTCAATGAAGGTATTCTTTTTGCACGAAGAGCTTAATGATGCCGGTGGACTCTTTTAGCGTGGGCAGCTGTTCCCGCTCGCCAATTAGGGCAAATATTTATTACAAAATACAAGCAAGAGAATAAATTAACTTAGAACAATGACGTTCGGTTACATTCACAACATACAAAATTCATAAATATTGATATAAATCCATCTTTGTATTATACATAGTATCATAAATGAGGCTTGTTTAGAATTCATCTTGGCAGGGCCAATTTCTGTTTTAGAAATGTAATCTATCAAATTCAGCCATGGACTAGTGGTTGATTGTTGGCCTGCGAATTCCAAGATCATGGGTTCGATCGTGAGAGAGATAGTACGATTTTTTAAGAGTGAAAGATAATCCATGTATCACGCCTCGTCGTACGATGTCAACATTGTAAAGATGTCTGGTGACACGTTTGGTGTCTGCGCGAAAATAATCAATTGAACATCAGCCGTAGATCAATTAAAATCTTTCATTCCCAGCCCACAGAAGTGGAACGACCCACTCAGAGGGCACGGCCACTCTCCGTCCAGGAGATGTGCGGTATTAGATGTAGGAGCCCGTAGGTCATCATCATTATCGGAAGGTTATTTCAACTCCTGCCTCAAGGGGCGTAGCCGGCTGTCAGCTGAACGAACCGCTCTTGGGCCATAGGATAAGAAACTGATTCCTTTGAAGCCGATAAGTTGTGTTTCTTACATACGTAGAGCAGGCCAATTTTACGTGATGTGGTAGTGGTGATGATTATAGTTAAGAGGATGTACAATTCGACATGCATTCTTTCTTACAAAATCAAACCAAACCAAACCAAACCCCATGGCACTACAGCCCTTGAAGGACCTTGGCCTACCAAGCGACCGCTGCCTGCAGATTACGAGGTGTCGTGTGGTCAACACGACGAATCCTCTCGGCCGTTATTCTTGGCTTTCTAGACCGGGGCCGCCATCTCACCGTCAGATAGCTCCTCAATTCTAATCACGTAGGCTGAGTGGACCTCGAACCAGCCCTCAGGTCCAGGTAAAAATCCCTGACCTGGCCGGGAATCGAACCCGGGGCCTCCGGGTAAGAGGCAGGCACGCTACCCCTACACCACGGGGCCGACTCTTACAAAATCAACCAACATATATTACTATTCTATCATCACTATTATTATCATTTGTCATCACATTTGTTGATTTTGCTCTTTTACATACTAAGTGCCAATGAAGAGGCACTAACACTGTCAGCTTGCGTTCGAGAGATAGTGGGTTCGAACCCCAAAGTCGGCAGCCCTAAAAATGATTTCCCGTGGTTTCCTATTTTCACACTAGAAAAATGCTGAGGCTGTACCTTAATTAATCCCAGGGCCGATTCTTTCCCTCTCCTAACCCTTTCATATCCCATAGTCACCATAAGACCTATCCGTATCGGTGCGACAGAAAGCAACTCGTAAAGAAACAAAAAGAGAAGGGACAAGAGGATGTTGAGTTGTATGTTCACTCACAATCTGTGAAAAGGTATATTTACTGAAACATGTCTTTTCGGAAACGGGGAAGAGCAGAGGTTAAAGTTATTAATTTTATTATTATTCTTCTTTTCGTTATCCCCAATTTAAAGGTCGCATTTGAACTTGTTAACTTGGTCTAACGGCTTCTCTTCTTCTTCTTCTTCTTCTTCTTCTTCTTCTTCTTCTTCTTCTTCTTCTTCTTCTTCTTCTTCCAAAAACTCTTCGTGGATTCGGTATGGTGTTTTTCCGTTCTTCTGTCCACTATTTTCCAGTAGTCCTTTTATCTTTTTTTCCACGAATCTGCCATTTGCAGCCAGAATTCGAAAGAATTTACGATTTTTATGGTATCGTCTACAGCGTCTATTTCTTGTAAATCCTGCTTCTTCTTCTTCATCATCATCATCATATTATTATTATTATTATTATTATTATTATTATTATTACTATTATTATTATTATTACCGGGCGAGTTGGGCGTGCGCGTAGAGGCGCGCGGCTGTGAGGTTGCATCCGGGAGATAGTAGGTTCGAATCCCACTATCGGCAGCCCTGAAGATGGTTTTCCGTGGTTTCCCATTTTCACACCAGGCAAATGCTGGGGCTGTACCTTAATTAAGGCCACGGCCGCTTCCTTTCAACTCCTAGGCCTTTCCTATCCCATCGTCGCCATAAGACCTATCTGTGTCGGTGCGACGTAAAGCCCCTAGCAAAAAATATGATTATTATTATTATTATTATTATTATTATTATTATTATTACTATTATTATTATTATTATTATTATTATGTAAGTCCGCCTTAGACAGTCGAAATTACTACCTGCAAAGTAGTTGGAAATTCTAAATGGACTGTTTATATATCATACGAATAAAAGACGAACATTCAATGTTTAATGAGATTCGAATGGAATCAAAATAGGTATTGTAATCCCAACTAAAAATTTTATCCTAGTGTCTTATTCATTGTGACAGACAAGGGTAAATTTAGAGGAAATGTCCTCCATTTAAGAACAAATACACGTATTCGCAGGTGGTAAATCTATTCTTGAAATAAAACACTTTCCTCCTGAAGCTGAGTCCGTCTGAATTTCTGTATGAACTACATTTTCGTCTAGCTTCCGTAGATTCAATCTCGTTCCATTGCACAAAGCAGGTTTATTAAATTCATTAACATCATCTCGCACTATGGAAACAATACTAATGTATGTTCTTTCTTTCTTTCTTTCTTTATTTCTTTCTTCCTTCCTTCCTTCCTTTTCCGACCGCTTTTCCCACACCTGCAGGGTCGCGGGTGCGAGCTGCGGCGTACATGTATATTTGATCCTGTTATACGGCCAGATGCCCTTCCTGACGTCAATCCTGTATGGATGGATATAATCACTGTTACTGTGGTGGTTGGTAGAGTAGTGTGTTGTCTGAATATGATGAGGAGAGTGTTGAAACGGACACATACACCCAGTCCCCGAGCCAGAAGAATTAATCAGAAGCGATTAAAATCCCCGACCCGGCCGGAAATCGAACCCGGGACCCTCTGAATCGAAGGCCAATACATTGACCATTCAGCCAACGAGTCGGACAAATGCCAATGTAATGTGGACACATATCAAACTATTCAGAATCTATGTGTTGATGATGTTAATTTGTTCGTTTCTTGGACAAAAAAATTGCTAGTTTGGAAAACATCGTACTCTGACTTGGATGAAAAGAACCAAGTGAAACTCGTACAATATTCTTTTTTTTAAAATACCGTTTCTTTTTAATTTCAATAATGCCAATTGGCCTGGTTCTGCGTTTTCGTGTTTTAGAACTATTCTGTGAAGTTAATTCTAAATTTTTGGGCGATAAAATAGAATGTTTAAAAATTGAGTGGATAACACCTGTTCTGTTACAGTGAGGAATTACTGCCAGACTCTGTCTGAAGCCTGCAGCAAGCAAGATAACTTCACTAGCGAAAAGTGATTTATTGTTCCTCGTCAGTGGCGGCCTACTGGTGAAAGAGTGTAAAGGGGAGCCATGTTTGCCTCGTCCCATATAGTTAACTCAACGTTTCTCATTTACTCCGCGTCTTCTGACATTTTTATGTTAGACACAGAGGCCTGCGAATTTACAGTCATTTTTCTGCCATTCCTGTGTCTTCTTCTTCTTCTTCTTCTTCTTCTTCTTCTTCTTCATCTGTTTACCCTCAGGGTCGGCTTTTCCCTCGGACTCAGCGAGGGATCCCAACTCTACCGCCACAAGGGCAGTGTCCTGGAGCTTCAGACTCTGGGTCGGGGGATAAAACTGGAGAGGTTGACCAGTACCTCGCCAAGGCGGTCTTACCTGCTATGCTGAACAGGGGCCTTGCGGGGGGCGGGAAGAGTGGAAGGGATAGACAAGGAAGAGGGAAGGAAGCGGTCGTGGCCTTAAGTTAGGTACCATACCGGCATTTGCCTGGAGGAGAAGTGGGAAACCACGTAAAACCACTTCGAAGATGGCTGAGGAGGGAATCGAACACCCCTCTACTCCTTTGACCTCCCGAAGCTGAGTGGATCCCGTTCCAGCCCTCGTACAACTTTTCAAATTTCGCGGCAGAGCCGGTAATCGAACTCGGGCCTCCGTGGGTGGCAGCTAATAACACTAACCTCTACACCACAAAGGCGGACATTCCTGTGACTTAACCTTACTTAATACATCGTCCTCCAAAAGTATCATTTTAGCTTCTTTTTTTTTAGTATGTATAACTGCATATTTCATCTTTGCCACTTTTGCCTCTGTTTACCATTTTCGTCTTGCTCGTGGAGATCAGCGCGTTCGATGGTCGGGTCACTAAAAACCGTGATTTAACACACTAAATTCATACAACCCTTGACGATCAAAAATCGAAAAGAATGACGTGATATATGATAGTAGGAAGGGAAAGGGACCCGATGCCGGCACATGGCCTTCTCCCGTCGAATAGTAAAAAGGGGTCTGCTCAAGGTTTTATATCTCCTTTCGACGGATGAATCTCCATCAACAGCGTAATATGCCCTCACTCAATATGAGCGATGCGTAGAGGCTTGAAATTTAATCTAGAATTCTGGCACGCATTCTAATGATTAGACATTTTATATCACCACCTCCCCTACCCTACCGACAAACATTCCGATGGTAAAAACAGCTTCGACGAACGGGACTCGAACCTGCCAACCATGCTGTGAGACAATATAGATTTCAAGCTTTAACGACCACGGCCAAAATACACACCGTTCTGCGTGCTCCTCATAGATGCAGATAATGTGTTTTCATACTCCAGAATGGAAGACATTTATTCACTCATTTAACTGAAAGACAGAATTATTCACCAAATAGTTCAGGTATGATGGTCATCATGGCATTGATCGTGTAACCCACATTTGGTACCAGTTTTCTCTGAAACGTTCCCATTTTCTCAATATGCGCATATATGGACGGCAGCGTAAGTCAAGGTATACGTAGTTCGAACTCATGCCGATATATATAGCTGTGTATCTACGTTATCGTGGCGAATTTTTGACAATAACTTCGCTGATAGAAACGTATTTTGCTTTTTAAAAAGTACAAAATTCGTGCTCATGAGAGGTTCATTGTACTTTTTTTATTCCAGCTCTTGATACCTTTTAGTTTCCTCAATATCACTGTGAATGAAACATAGAATAGGCATTTTATAGATAGGTTATTATTAAGTGTAGATAAGATTCAATGCATGTTTAATAACTGAAAAGAAATTGATGAAGGTAATTATGGAAATACTTCAGTGAGCAAATTTAAATGTCCAGAAAGGGTGTATTCTGAATCAAAGGGAATTTAAAATCAACATTATCAGATCTCTCCCACGCGTTTCAAGGGTAGTATTTTGATTTCATTTGTTCCGAGACTAGTTTTCTCCTCAAAGAGTAGCTCTTGCGAAAATATACCGTTCCCTTAAGTAAACTGTCTGGGTAAGGATCCAATAGCGTGATACATACATACATACATACATACATACATACATACATACATACATACATACATTAATTATCACTATAGACTGTTATGCCTTTTAGCGTTCAGTCTGCAGGCCTCTGTGAATTTGCTAAACGTCGCCAAAATCCTCGATTAGCAACTAGTGTTGTGGCCTCATTTAGTTCTATACCTCTTATCTTAAAATCGTTAGAAACTGAGTCTAACCATCGTCGTCTTGGTCTGCCTCTACTTCTCTTACCCTCCATAGCAGAGTCCATTATTCTCCTAGGTAACCTATTATCCTCCATTCGCCTCACATGACCCCACCACCGAAGCCGGTTTATGCGTACAGCTTCATCCATCGAGTTCATTCCTAAATTAGCCTTTATCTCCTCATTCCGAATACCCTCCTGCAATTGTTCCCACCTGTTTGTACCAGCAATCATTCTTGCTACTTTCATGTCTGTTACTTTTAACTTATGAATAAGATATCATGAGTCCACCCAGCTTTCGCTCCCGTAAGGCAAAGTTGGTCTGAAAACAGACCGATGTAAAGATAGTTTCGTCTGGGAGCTAACTTCCTCCTTACAGAATACTGTTAATCACAACTGAGAGCTCACTGCATTAGCTGTACTACACCTTCATTCAATCTCACTTACTATATTACCATCCTGGGAAAACACACAACCTAAATACTTGAAATTATCGACCTGTTCTAGCTTTGTATCACCAATCTGACATTCAATTCTGTTGAATTTCTTATCTAGTGACAACAATTTAGTCTTCGAGAGGCTAATTTTCATACCATACTCATTGCACCTATTTTCAAGTTCCAAGATATTAGACTGCAGTCTTTCGGCACGGTCTGCCATTAAGAGCGTGTTACAATCAGGTTTGAAAAACGTTCGAATGGGGATGTGTCCGAGCCACGGCACATGCTTTGATGTATACGTACAGCGAGAGGAGTGTTTTCAAAATGATGTGTTCAGTCTATCTGCGAGATCATCAGCTCGAAGACTGCTTGGATATTCAGGTACTACCATCAAATGTTAAACTATTACAGAGGCTGTAGTGTCCGGCACCATGGCTAAGTTGTTAGCGTGCTGGCCTTTGGTCAGAGGGGCCCCGGTTTCGATTCCCGGCAGGGTCGGGAATTTTAACCATCATTGGTTAATTTCGCTGGCACGAGGGCTGGGTGTATGTGTCGTCTTCATCATCACTTCATCCTCATCACGACGCGCAGGTCGCCTACGGGTGTCAAATCAAAAGATCTGCACTGCGAGCCGTACTTGTCCTCGGACACTCCCGGCACTAAAAGCCATGCGCCATTTCATTTTTTTCAAAGAGACTGTGGTGACAAGGACCGAGGACTACCAAAAAGAACCACAATGCAGAAAAGAGTGAGGCAATAGTGCAGTTTGTCCCTTCTACTTTTCAATGATTTTGTAGAAATGGAGGTAAATGAAATCAAAGAGGAATTTGGAACTAGAAACACAATCCAAGGAAAGGAAATCAAAACTCTGAGATTTGCCGATAATATTGTTATTTTATCTGAGTACCCAGAAGATGTGGAGAAATTGCTGAATGGTATGAACAGGAAGGAGTACAAGATGAAAATAAACCAAAACAAAAGTAATCGAATGCAGTCCAACGGAGTCCGATGATGCAGTAAATATTCGATTAGTTCGATTAGAGAATGAAGTCTCAAAGTAAGTAGATGAATACTGTTTCTTGGAGAGTAAGGAGTTACTTGGCAGAAGTAAAGAGGACATAAAATGCAGACTAGGACAAGCAAGAAAGACGTAAATCTTTAAAAAAAGAATTTTCTCACTTTGAGCATTGATATAGGAATTGGAAAGATATTCTTGAAGACTTTCGTATGGAGCGTAGCATTCTACGGAAGAGAAACATGGACGATAACTAGCTCATAAAGAAAATACAAGTTTTTGAAATGCGGTGTTAAAGTGAGACTGGTGAAGAGATACTGAATGCTTTACGTGAGAGGAGAACAATTTGGCGTAATTTGATTATAAGAAGAGACAGAATGATAGGACATATCGTAAGATACCCAGAACTTGTTCAGTAATATTTTGAGGGAAGAGCAGGCAAGTTTATGCGGTGAGACCGGCAGGGGTAAATCAGGTATAAATGTGACAAACAGATTAAAGTAGATGTAGGGTTTTAGAGTTACGTACCCACTACAGACGAAAAGTACACCCACGGTAAACCCTGCCTGTCGTAAGAGGCGATTAAAAGAGGCGGCCAAGGAATGATTGACTTAGAACCATGAGACTACGGTACTTGTCACACCGAGCTCGATAGCTGCAGTCGCGTAAGTGCGGCCAGTATCCAGTATTCGGGAGATAGTAGGTTCGAACCCCACTGTCGGCAGCCCTGAAAATGGTTTTCCGTGTTTTCCCATTTTCACACCAGGCAAATGCTGGGCCTGTACATTAATGAAGGTCACGGCCGCTTCCTTCCCACTCCTAGCCCTTTCCTGTCCCATCGTCGCCATAAGACCTATCTGTGTCGGTGCGACGTAAAGCAACTAGCAAAAAAAAAAAGTACTTGTCATTTGTACCACTACGTAAGGAACACCATTGATCGACGTGACTTGCGATTAGTACCATCATGTGGGGAACACCATGGCTCTACGTTATATAGGAGCAAAACCATTATGTGAGGAAAACTACGGGTGTGGGCGTTGCCTATCGTGTGCATCACATCGTGGTGGGGGGTAGCGGGCGCTTGTCTGCATAGACTAGCTTCTAGCTGCGTTCGAATGTGTTGGTTCCACTGTGTTCAGAATAGGTCTGAGTTACCTATGAGTAGTACCCCCATATGAGGAACACCATGGGTCTACGTTGACTGTCATTAGTACCACTATAGGAGGAATACCCTGGTCCTGCTGTACCTGTGATTAGTACAGTTATGAGGGACCGGTGACCCAGATATTGAACCTCTGGACAACAAGCATCATCCGAGAAAATAAGGTATTGTGACTTGGATCCACTGATCGTTTTGAATTCTTGGTCATTTTTTTTATCATCATTCGTTTTTGATTCTAGTCACTGGATACATTTTGAAGTTTGTATTATCGTTTCATTTCTATGCTCCTCGTACAATTAGGGGCCGACAACTAGCTGTTAAGCCCCTTAAACAGCAAACATCATCATCAGCATCTTCATCATCATCATCATCGTCATGAGTTACCTAGACCAACATCATCCACAAGCTTGCTGGCTCCACATGGGGAGCTTCTGCATTTACTTTGCGTACTTCAGCTATGGCGTTGGTGCCTTCCACAGCTGAATACTGTTCGTCAGTTTGGATCAACAGCTCTCATACTAAAAAGGTGGACTCGGTCTTGAATGAAACAATGCGTGTCATAAGAGGCACAGTAAAATCTACTCCTCTTTTCTGGTTGCCAGTGCTCAGCCACATAGAATCTCCTAGAATTAGAAGGTTGAAAACTTGTATAGAGAATACAATAAGATATTAACCAATCCTGATCTCCCTATCCATAAAGATATTAACGTCAGATTCAGTCGCCTCAAATCAAGATCTCCTCCTATTCAAACAGCACAGGAACTTGTTACGAGGGATTTCAATCCAAAAACTGATTGGCAACAAGAATGGAACAGCGTATCTCCGATTCAATGGCAGACACTGTTCAATTATAAGAATCTTCCAGCTGGCTTTGATTTGCCCCGCAAGACATAGGTAGCCCTCAATAGAGTACGTACTAGCCACGGGAGATGTGGACCAATGTTGTTTAAATGGGGCATGAGATCATCTACAGCCTGTGACTGTGGTGCAGTTAGGCAGACCATCAACCATATTGTCACCGAATGCATTGGAAGGGCATTCGCTGGATCCAGCCAGGAATTTGTGGTGGCTTCTTCTGAGGCCATGCAATGGCTAGAGAACTTAGATCTAACTCTTTGAACCCTTTTGCTTGCACGATTGTTTTCGATGTTATGTGTTTATCTTGTAATTATGTATATAATATTTTGTGCTGTATATTTAATCTTTGTATTGTTTTGTGTACGTTACCATAACCTAATAATAATAATGACCTAGAAATGAAAACGTTTGGCCAGGATAAGTTGACATGGAAGGCTCATCTAAACCGTCTATTGACTGATGACCCAAGCAGTAGTAAGGAAACCGTAAAAGTGGATGACGGCAAATAATGGGGGCATGATGGAGGGTTTGCCATTGCTTTCCTCACTCGACAATAATGATTTACCGCAGTACGGCAAGCTCTACAAGCAGCACCTTTCATAACATGACACACTGGTCGTGCTCTGCATGTCATTGCTCGGCACCACCGACACCTCAGCAGTTTCCATATTGTCACAGCCATGGATTAGACTCAAACTTCCTTTTACTTCAGCTTGTGCCAAGAGACAGGTGCAAAAAATTAAGCATCTATCAACAAATTGCAACGGATGAATCTAGTCAATATCGGAGTGAAATATTATTGTTGAAATATATTTCTTCCTCTGACGTATCAAAAACAACCCTAAACAAGAAATTATGTACATAGAAAATTGTACGTAGACCAAAGAAATACAGAAATTTCGCTTCTATTTCTTCAAATACCAGAATATGTTTATGAAACTTGATGATGTTTTCCGAAAATTCTAAAGTGGCTCGTGTTTTTCTTCTTTCTTGCTTAATCTTTTGACACAGTAAATATAGACGTACTGGTTGCTAAATTGAAATCGCTTCACCTTGGACAGACAGCTCTAGAATTCTTTCTCTCATATCTTACGGAACGAAAACAACGCGTAATTATTCAGAATAGGTCATCCGACTGGGTAATGAAATTTTCAGGAGTACCACAAGGCTCTGTACTTGGACCACTTCTCTTTGTTATCTATATTAACGATATATCGACACGGCTAAGACACTGTAAATACCACTTGTATGCTGACGATCTGCAGATCTATTACCATTCCAAAATTTCAGACATCCATCAAGCAATAGGTTATATGAACTCTGACTTAAATAATATCTGTGCATACGCTCATGAAAACTGTATTTTAATTAATCCATCAAAATCTAAAGCTATTATTGTTGGGCAGACGAAACAAATCAGTGCGGCAAAAAACAAAAACATTCCTCCACTAACTTTATCTGGTAAAATTATTCCGTACGAAAACTCGGTAAGAAATCTTGGTGTAATTATAAACGAGAATCTTAACTGGGGAGAGCACATTACAAATATCTGTAGAAAAGTGTACGCGTCCCTTCACCCACTAAAATATCATCAAAATATGCTGCCACTAAACATGAGAATTAGGCTTATAAATACTCTTATCCTCCCTATATTTTCCTACTGTGACGTAGTACTAATTGATGCCACGAGAGAACAACTAAACCGATTACAACGTGCTATGAACTCGTGTATTAGATTTATCTTTTCCTTACGCTATGATGTTCGTGTTACTCCTTATTATCGACAACTTTCCCTTCTAAAATTTGAACAATATAGAAACCTCCACGTGGCAGTATTAATCTTTCGAGTATTAAAAGAGAATATCCCATACTACTTATCTTCACAAAATTTCCTATCCTCGTTCCACCAGCATAACACACGCTCTGGCAGTACACTTGCTATCCCTCTCAGCAGGTCAGCAGCATTCAGCCGTTCCTTTGTTGCAAATGGAGCTAGAATTTGGAATTCTCTCCCCCACAACATTAGAGCCATACAATCCTTAAATTCATTCAAGTTGTCTTGCCGTGAGCATCTCCTCGATGTGTGCCGCCAGGCTGAATGAATCTGGTAGAGTGAATGTGTGTATGAATGTACGTTTACTGTGCTTAGGGTATTTAGTGTCAATCAACTTTTAATTTGTAACGATAGTTTAAGACATGACTAAGAATATTTATAGAGTTTATGTTATTTTGTTTCTAGTTTCTAATGGTAGTTTTAAGATAATATTATGAATATTGCTCTCAGATGTACAATGTTAATGAAGTGTGGTTAAGTGTAAGAGAGGACCATGAGTCCTAACTTCGCCACTACAAATAAAGGCAAATATAATATAATATAATATATAATCTGTTTGCCCTCCACGGTTGGTTTTTCCCTCGGCCTTAGCTAAGGATCCTACCTCCACCACCTCAAGGGCAGTGTCCTGAAGAGTAAGATTTTGAGTCGGAGATGAAACTGGGTAAGAAGACCAGTACCTCGCCCAGGCATTTGCCAGGAGGCGAATAGAGAAACCACGGAAACCCACTTCGAGGATGGCTGAGGTAGTAATCGAATACCATCTACTCAGTTGACCTCCCCAGGCAGAGTGGACCAGGTTCCAGCCCTCGTACGACTTTCCAAATTTCGTGGCAGAACCGGGAAACGAATCTGGGCCTCCGGGGGTGACAACTAATCACAATAACCACTACATCACAGAAGCGGATACGTGCTTTTTAAATTGTTGAAATAGTTTAAGTAGTTTTGTCTAAAATTATAATAGTTACATACGTACCGTTTGGATCTTTATGAACTACGAGTAACACAAATACACTAGTGTCCAAAAGTTAAGCATAAGTTACGAGTAAGCTCTGTGTAGGAAAGGAGTGTTCCCTACGTTGACTAGAGGCGTAACCGCAAGGTAAACACAGCCAGTGCCAGCGGCCCATATTCCCTCAGTCGTGTTTTCCCTGTTATAGCGTGCGGAGTGTAGCCTCGTGGTGAACGTGACAACATAATGCCACAACGACACCATTTGGACCCCGTTTTGCAGGGTAGAATACTCGGCAGCCTGGAAGCAGGCCAGACACAGACCGAATTCGCCGTATCCTTGAATACAAAGTGTCATTTCCAGGCTTTGGAGATGATTTCGAGACACAGGAGATGTTAGTCGTAGACCAGTACCAGGTCGACCATGGGTAACTGCCCCAGAGTAGGACCGATATCTGGCCTTAACCGCCCGACGAAATCGGAGTGCACCTGCAAAACAATTGTCGGCGGAGCTTGCAGCCGTCTCAGGGGTTGCCATTTCCCGGCAAACTGTGTACCGGAGGCTCAGAACAGCAGGGCTGTTTCCCCGACGTCCAGCGGTGTGCGTTCCGCTCACTTCAGGACAGAGACGGGCCTCTTTACTGTGGAGCCGTCAACATCGAAACTGGACCATGAATTAATGGAGGCATGTGCTCTTCACATGTGAATCCCCCTTCAGTTTGCAGAACGATTCCCGCCGCACATTATTCTGGAGAGAACCGTGTAGCCGATACAACCACAGGAACATCGTGGAACGGGACCAGTATGGTGGTGGCGTCATGGTGTGGGGCGCCATCATGTTGAATGGCCGTATGGACCTGCACATCTTCATGGGTTGTCCGAGGAACACTGTTAACGCTAGGAGATACAGGAATGAGGTACTGAGATCACATGTTCGACTCTTCAGAGGTGCGGTTGGTCCAGACTTCCTCCTATTGGACGATAATGCCCGACCGCACCGCACTGCTCTGGTGGATGAATTTCTGGCTGGGGAAGACATTAATCACATGGACTGGCCAGCGAGGTCTACGGATCTGAATCGTATAGAACATACCTGGGATGCGTTCGGGAGGCGAATTGCAACCCGTCAGCCTCCACCAAGGATCCTCCATCACCTTCGCATTGTCCTTTCGGAGGAATGGGATCGACTGCCACAAGAGCTCTTGGACCATCTGATGCAGAGCATGCCACGTCGCTGCGAAGCATGGGTGGCCGTTGGGGGTAACCATACACTCTATTAGCAGCATATTTTGTTGTGGAACACAATGCCAAGTTTTGTTAGTTTTTTATTTTTCCTGCTTAGTGACTTTACGTCGCACCGACCCAGATAGGTCTTATGGCGACAATGGAATGGGAAAGGCCTAGGAGTTGGAAGGAAGCGGCCGTGCCTTAATTAAGGTACAGACCAAGTATTTGCCTGTTGTGAAAATGGGAAACCATGGAAAACCATCATCAGGGCTGCCGACAGTTGGATTCGAACCCACTATCTCAAGGATTTTGTAATGATAGATATTATGTACCGGTACCTCCCTGGAAAGCAGCGAAATTTGCACATCCTCGCGACTTTTATGCCTTCTGTCTTTTTTATCTATCTGGTATTTTCTCGATTGTAGAAAACTGGTTCGTACAGTGTGAGTCTTCTCTTTATCCTTCAGCTTTGCGCCGTAGGTGGCTGAAGAGGAGCTTGATATCATCGCTTATTAGGTTTCTCGGCAAGACATAATGCAAATGTATACTTGTGAGGTATTTTAATCAGGTCACAGTGAATTGGGTAGTCAAGACCAATGCCTGATATGTTTCCTACGTGAATCTTTTTGCTTTTTCTGGATGCATTTGAATTTTCTTAATATATGACAGCAAATCATTAATTAACTAACTAAGGCGTTCATCTTTAGTGCTGAAAAATGCTATTTTGTTCTCATTCTTGGAATATGTCTTACGTGAGGTGTTTCAGACGTCATGCGCATCGACCCATTTCATATGATGCTTTATGCTTTTAACTGTCTCTGTCTTTAATGCTCTCTGAAAAAAAACCCTATATACTTCCCGAACCAGCGATTGTTTCAGAGGAGAATACAATTTTAGCTCTTGCTGCGTTCGTTTTCTCCAAATTTGTCGGAAAAATTACGTTTCTGGTCAGTTTCCTTGCCGGCTTCATAACCGAATATTTCTGAAGTTTTAAAAATCCCGTCATGGTAGCATTGTTTACAAAAAAAGTCCCGTGACAAGTGTTGGGATCGCACGATTTGGATGACGTGACTGGGATCCGATGTAAGGAACAGGGGCCTAGTTTCATCAGCTGGATGTCGTATCTCATGAGTACGTAATGCTTCCTCCGCATAGTGTTTCGAACATCGACCATTCACTGGAAACTTGTGAAATGATATTCCACTACCTTTAAATTCTCGTGAACGACGATAAGGAGCACAGCAATAAGCCATGACTGGAACTGCAAGTACTTAACATCAGAAGAATACACACATTCACAAACCAACTCAAAGGCGCGAACCTGGTAGGCAGGGGGCAAGAAAGCGACGCTAGCGGCCCAGCTTTGAACTTCATCGTGACCACTTCGATAGCATGTTTCAGGTTCTGTTTCATCATCAACAGCGTCTCTTGATATGAGCACTGCGGAGAGGGTAGGCAATCTAGTGAATAGAAATTGTGTACCACCACCTCCCCTACCCTACCTGCCAACAATCTGATGGTGAAAATGTTTTCGACCAACGGGACTCGAACCGACTAACCTCGGTGTCAGACCATTTAGACTTCAGCGCCTTAACGATCATGGCCACCAGGCAAGCTCTACAGCAAAATTGAGTACCAGAGTAATTCCTGGGGGCAAAGGTGGCCGTGCGTGAAGCTAACCACTCCACCCCACCAAGAGATGAGGTTAGGGATAGTGGAAGCCTTTACCTTTTACCAGTCCAAGGGCCTTCATGGCCTGTAAGGAGATGACTTTGACTTTTTTTATTAACACCTAAGTGATCCCCATGAGGTAGTACCCCCTCAAGACAGCAATTATAATTGAGAGGAATTTTCTTCTCGGAGAAACTTATAACCTGAATTTTCATTCCATTTAGTATCATATAATTTCTGCTTTCCATCTCACAATATTGTGGAAGTCTGGAGACCTATGAAATCTCGCACATTCTGCGATTCGTCAACATTTCAAATGTCCGCCGTCGGATTATGACGAAGCATCCTTCGGACTCATAAAGCAGCACAGATAACACATAACAATTCACGACAAGCCAAGGAGTTTCGATTTTTTTTTACGTCGCACTGACACAGATAGGTCTTATGGCGACGATTGAAGAGGAAAGGCCCAGGAGTTGGAAGAGAGCGGCCGTGACTTAATTAAGGTACAGCCCAAGCATTTGCCTGGTTTGAAAATGGGAAACCACGGAAAACCTTGGAATAACTTACCAGGGAGATGTTCAATAAATTTCCAATTTCCTTGCAATCATTTTAGAAAAGGCTACGAAAACAACAGATAGGGAATCTGCCACCTGGGCGACTGCCCTAAATGCAGATCAGTAGTGATTGAGTGATTGATTGACCATTTCATGTAATTATGATGACGCCTGGGGATTTTGGTGACTTCGTCATGGAATTGTTGATAATCTTAACCATGATAGGTTAAAATGATTTATGATCCGTATTGACTAGTTTTAATGTAATATAGAAATATTTAAAATAGTTATATTTGAATCAGTCTTATCAATACACTTATTAATGGAAGAAAATTATTTATTCAACCAAACATGTTTCAGGAATCTTAAATTTATACAGTATTCTCATTCAGTTAAACAAAATGTTATGCATTGATCATTTTTATAATATTTCATAAGTTTTCTTTACTCATTGATATGGTGTATTAGGACACAATAATTCTTTGAATTGTAAAAACAAAAGATTGTGTTATGTTTTATTCTTTGATGTGACCACCGATGAAGGGAATGGTTGAATTCCTGAAACATGTTTGGCTGAATAAATAATTTTCTTCCATTAAAAAGTTTATTACCGAGCTCGATAGCTGCAGTCGCTTAAGTGTCGGCCAGTATCCAGTATTCGGGTGATAGTGTGTTCGAACCACACTATCGGCAGCCCTGAAGATAGTTTTCCGTGGTTTTCCATTTACACACCAGGCAAATGCTGGGGTTGTATCTTAATTAAGGCCACGGACGCTTCCTTCCCACTCCTAGTCCTTTCCTGTCCTATCGTCGCCATAAGACCTATCTGTGTCGGTGAGACGTAAAGCAACTTGTAAGAAAAACATAGCACTGTGAGTTGGATGAGGATTTGAAGATAATAATAATAATAATGTTATTTGTTTTACGTCCCACTAACTACTTTTTAACGTCTTCGGAGACGCCGAGGTGCCGGAATTTAGTCCCGCAGGAGTTCTTTAACGTGCCAGTAAATCTACCGACACGGGGCTGTCGTATTTGAGCACCTTCAAATACCACCGGACTGAGCCAGGATCGAACCTGCCAAGTTGGGGTTAGAAGGCCAGCGCCTTAACCGTCTGAGCCACTCAGCCCGGCAGGATTTGAAGAACCGAACTTCCCGCAGTCAAGACAAGGCAATCATTCAACGAGTTGGAACCGTGGAAGGAGCACAATATCCTCAAAAGAGGGCGGTCCTTCAACAACATACAGAGCTTACAACCACTTGGAACCGAAAAAAGGACTTTTGGTTACCGTATGCTGGATTTCTTGGATGAAAAATATAATTTGTTTTATCGTGAAATTTCCGCTTGAAACATACACGTCAGCTGACAAATTGATTACACAGTGATTTTTCACAACGTATTTTATCGCACAATTTGTGCCTGAATCATAATTAACATAAATTTGTGTGTTAAAGTGATGGATGGATTATTCCTTGATTTTACGTTTTACTTCGGGCAATAGAACTGAATAAATTTCATTCATCTAAGGATATTCCTGTTTTCACTTTATCTTCCTATCGTAGATCAGATGTACAAAGACCGTGCCTTGTTCGAAATTCTAGCAAAAAAGTTACTCTTCAATTGCTCCTTGGAATTATGTGCTTGGTTAAGTATATCCCATCTCAGTCGGCTTATATGCAAGAGACCCCTACCATCTAGAGCACGTTAAAGAACTCATTCTCAAGGTACCAGCATCGCACCCTAATTTCTCTTAAAACTGACAATAGTTGAAGGGAAGTTAAATGCATAATATTTTATTGATCTGCACCCATGTAAACATTTTCTTCCTAGTAGCTTGTGTCTATAAAGTGACGACAGAAGAAATTGGAACATTTACATCTAATTTCTTACTCTCGGTAATATATTGTACGTAAAAAAGAGAATAGAAGCTTTTGAAATGTGGTGTTACAGAACAATGCTCACGGTGAGATGAGTAGTTCAAATCACGAATGAAGAGATGCCGAATCGAATTCGTGAGAGGAGAACGATTTGACGAAATTTGGTAAGAGAGAGAATGGCAGTTGGTTAGTGTGGGAAGTGTAGGTGGTAAGAATGTGAGGGGTAGACCAAGAGATTGAAGTAGATGTAGGATGCAGTAGTTACGGAGAAATGAAAATGTTAGCACAGGATAGGGTGGCGTGGAGAACTGGAACAATCCAGTCTATGGATTGACGACCCAAAGAACATCATGTTAAATTCGGAAGATCTTCCAAAATTTCGGAGTATCTGGCAACAGTGTACAGGATAGTTCAATTTCACAAATACACATCTTAAAGTGCCGATTCCTGTTTGGGTTTCTGGATCCCATTGTTAGCCCGAATCCCAGATACTCTTTGAATAGTGTTTCCGACCTGGCTGCTATCAGCGATAGTGATTTTCTGCTTGCTGATTACTATGAATTTTCATGAATTTATATTAAGACTAAGCTTCTCGCTTACTTCTTTGATATTCTTAAAAAGAATTTGAAGGTATCTTAAACTGCCAGTAAGTAAGTACACTAGGTGTTAAAAAAATCCACAGTTCTGGTCCTTCAGGCAAGCAACTCAATGTTGAAAACATCCTAAGGATATGAATTACGAATTTTAGGTGAATAAAATGTTGGTACACTTGTAATTAATTTTCGTTGTTTTCAGCACTTTTGCAAACGCAAAGGACACTAAACATTTCTTACGATGTGGCGGTTGATTAGATTAGCAGTTTGCCTTTCTCTACCACTACGAGCGCTAATGTGAGTCAATGCGTTGTTTCTCTTCAGCACCACTACGAGCGCTAATGTGAGTCAATGCATTGTTTCTCTTAAGCACCACTACGAGCGCTAATGTGAGTCAATGCATTGTTTCTCTTAAGCACCACTACGAGCGCTAATGTGAGTCAATGCATTGTTTCTCTTAAGCACCACTACGAACGCTAATGTGAGTCAATGCATTGTTTCTCTTAAGCACCATTATGAGAGCTAATGTGAGTCAATGCATTGTTTCTCTTAAGCACCACTACGAGCGCTAATGTGAGTCAATGCATTGTTTCTCTTAGGCACCACTATGAGCGCTAATGTTAGTCATTCAGAGTTTCACTTAAGCCCTTATAAGGACACCCGGTGTTGAAGTTTTATAAAATATCAAAAAAACAACTGCGGGTATTGAACCGAGGAACACATTACAGAAAGAATTACGTAAATAAGTTAATTTGGCTAGGATTTGAATTTTAAAAACGAGAAAAGAAACAAGCGATTTTAGGGTGTTTTTTCGGAACTGCATTCAGGCCGCAAGTGATTTTCGATTGTTCTTTTTAGTTTGATAGAGCTATCCATGACTTGCTATTTGAATCCTCTCCGGGCTCTCTAGCTCTTCAACATTCGGCACAATTTAGGAATCTGCTTAATTTTAATGTTTTCGTAGTATGGGGACCCGTACTTTGCTGAGAAATGATCTCAACATTAAAACAATGAACTGGATGATATTTCGAGTGGTGCACAAGATACGCCCTGATTTTCTCCTACGTATCGGGCTCCTAAACGCTCGCATGAGCTTCATCTGTCCGGTCCCTGTTATGGATTATCGCAAGCGCTCTACAGCTCCGCGAGTACTTGATAAAAGAAACTATTTCCAGCACACTCGCTCTGCTCCTGCATTTAAATGGCTCTTCCAGCTCTCTCAACATCACCATATGCTGCAGACTTTTTTTAAGGACACATAGTGCAGGCAGACGTTCGGAAGACTTTCAATAGTTGCGATATTCTTCGAAGTCTGCCACTATGTCCCAGAGCGTTACGTGGCACAGTGTGATTGCAAAGCTTCCCGAGAACCAATATTTCAGCCGGCATACATATGTATACATACATGCAGAGTGACCCAAAAGTTCGTTAACATTTGACGAGGAAATATATCGCGGAATATTGGGGGTAGAGAGGTAATAATTGACATACATGATTGGCATGACATGGGGCTTTATTAGGTAAGGTAATGGTGTATTCTGCCCGAAGGCAGGTCCGAACCTCCGCAGAGGTGTTCCTGAGCCGGAGTTTACGTACGGTAGGGTGGCCAGTTCCTTTCCGCTCCTCCATTTCCTTACCCCCAACCAACAGTGCGTGGCAACCCATCCGAATCTTGACCACGCCCAATGTTGCTTAACCTCGGAGATGACACGGGGTCCGGTGTATCAGCATGGCTACGGCCGTTGGCTTGGGGCTTTATTGGCACCGAAATAAAGTAAACAAAATGACCAATAGATGACGCTGGACAGCAACAGGTTAGGTACAAATGGCCACACCACGGGGGCCACACATGCTTGACATGACATGGGGTTTTATTCACGCCAACGATGAGTTCACAAACAGGCCAACAGATGGCATAGGACAGAAACACGTCAGTGATGAGACCCGTGTACGGTATAAAAGGAGCTGTCGTTAGAGAGGGCGTCAAATACGCTTACAATCGTGGCATGCCCTGCTTGGAATCCTCAGTCCCCCGAACTGAATCCGTGTGATTATTGGTTTTGGAGTTGCCTGAACTCGCAAGTCTGTTGCGATCATCCGACATACATACATACATACTATACTGTCTTATATTTTGGCCTGGGCTGAGCTCCACCGACAGAAATGCGACACTCACATCGGGTCGCCTGGGTGGTCGAATGAATGAGCGGATATATCTCTTCTCGTCGTTGGAACAAAGGGTAAGGAACAAATTCAAACTACGTAGGAAATATAACATCGGACAAATTTGCTTAGACATGTGTCATATACATTCTAGATTGTCCGGCTCGCTGGTTGAATGCTCTCAGCGTAGGCGCCTTCTGTTCAGAGGGTCCCAGGTTCGATTCCCGGTCGGGTCGGAGATTTTTCGCGTAAAATGGTTAATTTTCGACTGAATACAAAAACCGAGGTAAGTGCCAAAACAATTGAATTCCACTGTATTGCTAAAACGTGGTTTATGTGTCTATGCCTGTGCAATAAAAACCGGGTTATAAGATATTCAGTCTGCAAGTAGTTCAAACTATAGCCACAAGAATTCCCATGGGTCTATGTGCCACCTGTTGTACATTAAACTCCGGGCTATGTGCCAACCGCCATGCGACTGGTTTTGTAGTTACTTGGACGTCTTGGAGGCTACTGTGCGCTGATTTTTGGCGTGAGTACAGTGTTTTAAGCGTATTGTGGTGTTTTAATAATGTATATACCCAAAAAAAGAAACGCCGCAAAAAGGGAGAAGGAAGTTGTTCCCAATTTAAGAAGAAGCGGAGGTCGGAGGGGAATAACAAACAAACCGTTCCTCCAAAAGAAGCCCCGTCTAATGAGGTAGACCTACAACGCTAATGTTAATAATAATAATGTTATTTGCTTTACGTCCCACTAACTACTTTTTAAGGTCTTCGGAGACGCCGAGGTGCCGGAATTTAGTCCCTCAGGGGTTCTTTTTACGTGCCAGTAAATCTACCGACACGGGGCTGTCGTATTTGAGCACCTTCAAATACCACCGGACTGAGCCAGGATCGAACCTGCCAAGTTGGGCTTAGAAGGCCAGCACCTTAACCGTCTGAGCCACTCAGCCCGGCAGAACGCTAATGTTAACCTTATAGGCTGTCCTTATTCCAAGATTGTGTGAGTAGGCCTAAGATTGTTCTAAGGCTTTAGATTTTTAGTTTTACGGTGCAGAGTAGCAATCAGGTTATTATTGGCAATAATAGTAATGCCTCTAATGACATATTGGTTTACTTTTACTTTTAGGTTCTATGTCGATACCGTTATGAATGCAAGAACATTGGTTATGAAAAAAAAAAATCAATATATTTAACCAGTTTTACAGTCTGGCAGACCACGTGAAGCAAAATTCATATTTAATGGGACTCTTAGGTGTTAGTGACGTTAAACGTAGGCGACAGGGTTCGTACACTGCTCCAAGGAAAGTCGCCGGCTATTGTTTCTTTGGACATATTTTGTTTCTAACATCTATGTTGACGAAGTCCAACATAAGCATGTTCCTCTAGGTCACTCCTACTTAAGCTGCGACCACGTCTTTGGTCGGGTAGAAAGAAAGAAAGGTAGAAAGAAAAGAGTTGAGAAATGTGAGGTTCCCTTGGATCTTGTCAGACTTCTCCGTACTGCTTGCACAAAAGAAAAATTTATAACAACTTCGATGTATGAAGAAGATTTTTATGAATTCAGCGCAAGTTGCCTTAATACAACTATAGAAATTTCTAAGGTTGTTTGGGTCAAAGTCACCAAAACAAATCCAGAAACCGTATACACAAAAAATTCTTCCAGTGATTTTGAACTTTGGGCAAAAACAAGTGTTTAAAAAAGGGGTGAGGAATGAAACTATAAAATAATTTGAACTGCCACGGTTGGGAATGGCATCAAGAAGGAAGATCTGTAAAAGATGATTCCATACCTAAAGGGAGAAAACAAACTTTTTTACACTGAACTAACTCAGTGGCCATTGTTTGAAGAACACTGTTTACTTATTAACACTTTTAATATTTGTATAATAATTATCATAGCCTAAAGGAAAGTACTGTACGCTACATTATTTTCAAGTTAATTATTATTTTCAACAACAGTTTTCAAGAAAACTACTTTTCACTTAGGGTCTACTATTATTATTACCGAAATGTTATTCATAACCTGTTGTTTCCTAACTCTGCTCTTGTAAATTATTTTATTTCATTATTGTGATACTTTAGGGCACATAGCCCAGTTTTAACGGAACAGGAGTTGGCACATACCTCATTTCATAAAATATTCAAACAAAAGAGCTAATTACAAGAATAATATTCATTAGGTAACATTAAGCTTTAATGAATGTTTATAATCTAAGTGCTTCTGATATTTTAATTTTCTTGGAAGAAAAATAAAACTGTGAAAATGACAATCTTTTCTCAGAACTTATATTTTGGCACTTAGTTCGGTTTCCGTATTCGGTCGACATTTCTCCTGGCTCGGGATTTGGGTTTTTGTAATGTCCCCAACATCTCTGCAACTCACACATCACACCTAAGACTATCACTGTGACTGCATGTAGCATCAGTTCAACTACCGTATTCGCTTAATTGACATAACTCAAAATTTCCTATCATCTATAGGCCCTGACATTAATGCTAGTTAAAGTTCGGCAATTATAATAAATCATGCCAAACCGTGGCAATCCGCTTTACACCAAGGATCAGGAGAAATATCTCACAAATATCGAGGAGCAAAACTATTAAATATCTTGGCTACACATTAATTATGAACTTCTCTTCAGTAAAGACACTCTGGTACAAATCTATATAAATCAGCTGATTCACCTCTGATAAAGCCAAATCATAAATTCAGTATAATAATCAATCAGCATTATTTAACCTTGACGGTCTAGATATTATAATTCGATGAATGGTAAAAGAAAATTATTTGATTGTCCGACAAAGCTGCTAGGAAAATGTTGTACGTACCTGGATAATTTCGTAGTCTGGGGTTGATCAATTGTAAAGTGGGAAACTTCATTACAGCATTTCTCTATTATACACTGACTGACAGAGCAAATGCAACACCAAGAAGGAGTAGTCAGAACTTTATGCCAATTGCAGGGTAGACTGACGTCACTGAGGTATGCTCATGAAGTGAAATGCGCCGCTGTGCTGCGCACGTAGCGGACGATAAATGGGACACGGCGTTGGCGAATGGCCCACTTCGTACCGTGATTTCTCAGCCGACAGTCATTGTAGAACGTGTTGTCGTGTGCTATAGGACACGTGTATAGCTAAGAATGCCAGGCCGCCGTCAACGGAGGCATTTCCAGCAGACAGACGACTTTACGAGGGGTATGGTGATCGGGCTGAGAGGGGCAGGTTGGTCGCTTCGTCAAATCGCAGCCGATACCCATAGGGATGTGTCCACGGTGCAGCGCCTGTGGCGAAGATGGTTGGCGCAGGGACATGTGGCACGTGTGAGGGGTCCAGGCGCAGCCCGAGTGACGTCAGCACGCGAGGATCGGCGCATCCGCCGCCAAGCGGTGGCAGCCCCGCACGCCACGTCAACCGCGATTCGTCAGCATGTGTAAGACACCCTGGCTGTTCCAATATCGACCAGAACAATTTCCCGTCGATTGGTTGAAGGAGGCCTGCACTCCCGGCGTCCGCTCAGAAGACTACCATTGACTCCACAGCATAGACGTGCACGCCTGGCATGGTGCCGGGCTAGAGCGACTTGAATGAGGGAATGGCGGAACGTCGTGTTCTCCGATGAGTCACGCTTCTGTTCTGTCAGTGATAGTCACCGCAGACGAGTGTGGCGTCGGCGTGGAGAAAGGTCAAATCCGGCAGTAACTGTGGAGCGCCCTACCGCTAGACAACGCGGCATCATGGTTTGGGGCGCTATTGCGTATGATTCCACGTCACCTCTAGTGCGTATTCAAGGCACGTTAAATGCCCACCGCTACGTGCAGCATGTGCTGCGGCCGGTGGCACTCCCGTACCTTCAGGGGCTGCCCAATGCTCTGTTTCAGCAGGATAATGCCCGCCCACACACTGCTCGCATCTCCCAACAGGCTCTACGAGGTGTACAGATGCTTCCGTGGCCAGCGTACTCTCCGGATCTCTCACCAATCGAACACGTGTGGGATCTCATTGGACGCCGTTTGCAAACTCTGCCCCAGCCTCGTACGGACGACCAACTGTGGCAAATGGTTGACAGAGAATGGAGAACCATCCCTCAGGACACCATCCGCACTCTTATTGACTCTGTACCTCGACGTGTTTCTGCGTGCATCGCCGCTCGCGGTGGTCCTACATCCTACTGAGTCGATGCCGTGCGCATTGTGTAACCTGCATATCGGTTTGAAATAAACATCAATTATTCGTCCGTGCCGTCTCTGTTTTTCCTCCAACTTTCATCCCTTTCGAACCACTCCTTCTTGGTGTTGCATTTGCTCTGTCAGTCAGTGTACATAAACTAGCCTAATTTAAAGATCCTCGTTTTATGAATATTTAAAATCATTTTGAAATGGAGGAATACCTGGCCAGAATTAAATCATTAGGCTGTAGCTTCCCAGACCCCCAAACAGATACGCAAAGTATTATGTCTAATTTCATATGAAAGATGGTCGTTAATGCTATGGCAAGGAATAGGGGTTTCTTATTTCAAGGAAATTGCAACAACTAATATCTTCACAACTGAGAAGTTTATCTAGACTTCATCAGAACTAATAACTCCCTGTCATACTGTACCAGTAAAAGAGCCCGACTCTCAGATTAAATTTGATAGGGGCATGAAATAGAGTTCTCAGGGTGAAAAACTGGGTTAATTGTAGCTAGGGCTCGGTACAGGAGGTAGGGTCCTATCTACAGAAAACTTTGACTCTGATTGTATAAGAGTTTATTCAAATAAGTCATGAGTTTGCACATCACCTCTAAGTAGAAATGGACTGTCTTCCTCGTATTCCAATAGTATGGCTTGGGTTCTCCAGCTCACCAAGCCAAGCTGGTTGAAGCACGTTCCAGAAGACTCCAGGGATTCCAGGGACTCCAGATATTCCAGACAGAGGCAGCTGGACTGTCTGGATTGACGGCAAGTAGAGATGTCTCGAACTCTGAGGCCCGGGTTGAACCCCGATGATCCAGGCGATGTTGTAGATAGTCACGTACTACCTCAGCCCAATGAGACTGAGAGGATTGATGTTCCCAAGGTCAATAGTAGCACTGAGTCCATGAACACCTTGGATGATCAACTTATAAGCAGAGATCTTGATAATTGTACATCAAGACTTCCAACACTCCTAAAATGATATGAGTGGTATTAATAATTTTAGAGTTCATCGCTAGGAAAATCTTCGTCTCTAAATAACGTTTGTCAACGAAAAATACAAGTCCTTTCTTGTGAAATGATAGTTAAACTCAAAGTTCATTACTGGCGAAGGTGCAAGTCTTTGCCTAAACTCGAACGAAAAAACACAAGTCCATTCACTTGGAAGTCTGAATATATTTGAAGTTAATCACTGGTGAAATTCATAAAGTCTTTGAGTGACCACTGACGAAAACACAAGTCCATTCACATAAATAAATTCACTGACGAAATTTATAAGTCCTTTAAACCAACACTGGCAAATGTACAAGTCTTTGAGTAAATGCAAGTGAAATCCTGACTCTGTTCAAAGCCGTTGGAAAGTTAAAGTTCATCACTAGCAATGTTAATCAATCACTGTCTATTAGAAGAATGAGTTCCTCAACAGTTGCAAATATTCCACGTAAAAAACACAAGTCCATTTTACGAACACTTAGAAAAGTTCCAATCTCGTTTACGTGTAAATAATACAAGTCTGTTCAGTGAACACTTAGAAAAATTCCAACTTGAAGACGCGTAAATAAGACAAGTCCATTTAGTTAACACTTAGAAAAATTCCAACTTCGAAGACACGTAAATAATGTTCAGTGAACACTTAGAAGAATTCGGGTCTCGAACCCATGGAAATAACACAAGTCCACTCAATTAACACTTAGAAAAATTCCAACTTCGATGGCATGTAAATAATACAAGTCCATTCAATGAACACTTATAAATATTCTGAGTTAATTACGAAGACTTAGAAAAATTTCCACAACACTCGAAGTCTTATGAGTCCACTTAATAAAACTTGGAAGAATCGTCTTCCCACACTGGCATAATGACGGAGTTCCACGATGATAGTAGCAGCAAGAGTGTCCTCGCTGACTACTCAGCTGAGACTGTGTGAATAGGCTACAGTAGGTCCCCTTTTTATTCAATCCGGGATGTCTACGTCATAATACGGTTTGATTGAATATCTCCCGAATCCCTCGATGGATTTGCTTGAAACTCGAGCATTGGGACGTTTAGGTGATCCCAAACAAGATGACATATCGCTCGACTCGCTAGCACAATTATTATAGAAATTTCCAAATTTTCTCCATCGAACTCACTAGAACAAGTGACGTGGAATCCAGAAAATACCAGTCAAGGCTGGCAACACGTGTTGAGACGAGCGGGCGGCCTAGCTAGCCCCTGTGGCTACGTCACAGCTCACAGTCGTCATACACTTCGCTAGCTGGTCCTCGCTGCTGGGAAACAAACCAGATGCGCTCGAAACATTACGCGTGGTAAATAAACGTAACTTATGCTCAAAAAATACTTATGTACAGGTCGTAACCGGTACAACACTGAACGTGAACCAAGCCAATCTAAGAGGAGTTCCTGGAGAAGATGGTGAAATGAATGGAACATTCTTTTGTCTTATTTGTGTAAATGAGATGGAAACTCCGAGCCATGTACTCGAGAACTGCCCCTTTAATTCCCTGCTCATTAATCGGAGGACCCAAAATTATTATTATTATTATTATTATTATTATTATTATTATTATCATTATTATTATTATTATTATTATTATTATTATTATTGTTACGGAGTCATCCGTGGTAGTTAGAGGTGAAAGAAGGTGCGGGCGGGAATAGGTCTCAACTTACAAAATTAAAGTTAATTTAAAACTTTAACAAAGGTTATATTTTCTTTTCAAAATCAACAGATAACAACAGAGTAACAGGTACCAAGTAGCAGGAAAACAAGTTAAGAAATTACAATTGTTACAAGATTTGGGCTTCGAGCCCCAAGATTAATTTCTGAGCTCTCAGCTCACCACCACAAGAGCTAAAGGGCAGAAAACCCCTAAGTACGAGGAGCACTTGCTCCTAATTACAATGTTAAGAGGAAAAGAGCAGACCAGCTCTCAATTTTACAAGCCTATCAAAGGCTACAACAAACTTCATTCCTAACTGCCCTTAAGGCACACATACAGTGAAACAGGGGTATCTTGTATCCAACCTACAGGGCCTTCACATGAAGAAAACAAACTCTGGGTTAATTAAATGGCCCAAAAAACCAAATTGACTGGAGGCGTAGCTTGCACTCCTACATGAAATTTCTTAAAACCTAGGTGGCACTCGACCAGTTATACAGGGGCTAATCCCATACTAGGTAGGTGACTCGTAGAAGAATAATTTATTACACTAAGAAGAGAAGGAAATAGGGTATGAAAACGTAGTCACCTCAAAACAACATGAGTGGAAGCTCGAGAGGGTTAAGCACTCTCTATCCCAAATTGCGGTTAATTTACATGAATATAGTAAGGTTTACATTAAAAAAGGATTCGAACCTTCCCCCGCGGGTTAAAACTGCTGAGCTAGCAAGAAATGAAGATCTTAACAGGCCATTACCTTGTTGATGAACTGCTGCCCGAAGAAAGAGGCGCTTCCCGCCCCCTGCTACATAATCACACACGAAGAGAGATGTTACTGAAGTGGCCCGGAGACAAGAAAATCAGCAGTTTTTATACCCTCGTGGAAAATTCGAGACCTTTCATGAATGTTAACAACCCGCCCACAAACTTTTATTGGTCGGCTAAAGATTACAAGTCAAAACTGAAGAAGAAATCTAGGATTGGTGGAAAATTATTTTAGAAAATTTAGGATTGGCTAAATTTTAAACTGGTGGAAAGAGAAGGGTTATACTGCCAACCCAAAAAATGAATGAAATAAATTTATCAAAGAACAAACTTATGAATACCAAATTTCTTCAAAAAAAACAGTTCCTTCACTTCGCACTAGGGTGCATAATTATAGTTCTTAAGTAGTGCCATCTAGAAGAGAATGTCCTAACTTCTTGCTACAGAGCAAACAAATACAAATTGAAATAGACATAGTTCAGAACACTTCAAAATTTACAGTAGAGACATCTTCCGAGAAACCATTGAGTTAATACAGTTTGTTAAAGTTCAGGCTTCCTCCTGTAGAGGGATTTCAACTGGCGCAATATTTGTATTCGCGGCGTGGAGGTGTACCGCCCGGTACAATTATTATTATTATTATTATTATTATTATTATTATTATTATTATTATTATTATTATTATTATTATTATTATTATTATTATTATTATTATTATTATTACTGTTATTTGTTTTACGTCCCACTAATTACTCTTTTACGGTTTTCGGAGACGCCGAGGTGCCGGAATTTAGTCCCGCAGGAGTTCTTTTACGTGCCAGTAAATCTACCGACACGAGGCTGACGTATTTGAGCACCTTCAAATACCACCGGACTGAGCCAGGATCGAGCCTGCCAAGTTGGAGTCAGAAGGCCAGCGCTTTAACCGTCTGAGCCACTCAGCCCGGGTTTATTATTATTATTATTATTATTATTATTATTATTATTATTAGACCCTATTTTACTGTCGGATGCCCTTCATGACGCCAACCCTATGTGGAGGGATATAATCAATATCGTGTGTTTTTCTAATGGTTGGTAGCGTGGGGTTTCGTCTGAATATTGTTGGAACAAACACAGACACTCAGTTCCCTAGCCTGAGCTTCTCAGCCCAGCAGCAGAAGCTAGTAAGTTTGAACAACGGACCTAGTCTCTGAGTCAGAGTAGTTCAAATCTGCAATCCAGACGAACCTCCGTTTGCCTATAAGCTCGAGAGATAGAGGAGTAGGCGGAAGAGTATGGGAGGAGGAGGAGGTCATACGCTACTAAGTCTATGAGGAGGAGAAGGAGGAGGTAAATGAAATATAATAATAATAATAATAATAATAATAATAATAATAATAATAATAATAATAATAATAATAATAATAATAATAATAATAATAATAATAATAATAATTTTATTTGCTTTACGTCCCACTAACTATTCTTTTACGGTTTTCGGAGACGCCGAGGTGCCGGAATTTAGTCTCGAAGGAGTTCTTTTGCGTGCCAGTAAATCTACCGACACGAGGGTGACGTATTTTGAGCACCTTCAAATACCACCGGACTCAGCCAGGATCGAAACTGCCAAGTTGGGGTCAGAAGGCCAGTGCCTCAACCGTCTGAGCCACTCAGCCCGGACGTATGGCTCTTAGTGGCAGGAGTGTCCGAGGACATGTTCGGCTCGCCAGGTGCAGGTCTTTTGATTTGATGCCCGTAGTCGACCTGCGTGTCGTGATGAGGAAGAAATGATGATGAAGACGACATACACCCAGCCCCCGTGCCAAGGAAATTAACCAATGATAGTCAAAATCCCCAACCCTGCCGGGAATCGAACCCGGGACCCTGTGACCAAAGGCCAGCACGCTAACCATTTAGCCATGGAGCCGGATAAGGAAGAGGTGAAACGCTACTAAGTCTATTAGGAGGAGGAGGGGGAGGATGTCATACGTTTCTAAGTTTATTAGAAGAAGGAGGATAGAGCCTTTTGTGAGGAAGAGAGGATAGAGCCTCTTGTGAGGAGGAAGAAGATGAAACCCCTTCCAGAATTAGCCGTAGCCTACAAGAATCAAAACCATAAACTCAACCACAGAAAGCGCACACTCCTTCAGCCCCTGTCGAACTCGAGCATGTTAGGTTAAGGTTAAGCATGAAGTCGAACTATAGTCTGCAAGGTTAGCTGAGGTGCAGATCTCGAAGTTGCACTTTGTGAGCCCCTAAGGTAACTCTCTACAGTCAGGTCCATAAGAACAGTGTATAGTAGGCATCTTGCCTAGTAGACCTTGCCTCAGTTTCCGACAGTTAGGCCGATAAAAATAATAGGTCATACGGTACAACTTATGAGCTCCAGAGGTATCTTTGAAGAGTTAGGCCCATAAGAATGCAGTATAGCAGCCATCTTTCCCAGTAGACCTGGCCTCAATTCCCTGAAGTTAGGCTGATAAGACTAATAGTTCATTATACGTTGTGAGCCCCTCAGGTAGTTCTCCGAATTTAGGCCTATAAGAACAATGTATCACAATTAGCCCCTGCCCTAACTCCTTAAAGTTAGTCTCATAATCCCAATGTATAGCGGCTATCTTGCCTCAGTAGCCCTAGCGCAGCTCTGTCGAGTTAGTCCCATAAAAGGCAACGCATGCGTATTAACCTCTGCGCCTGTTTGCCTATCTTATAACTATTGTCGCGGCCACGAAATTAGGCGGGTCAGAGAAATTACGCTGTTGCCAAGGCTGTGTAGCAACTGGCGAAGAAATGTCTAACTGAACACCACATTTCGGAGCGCGAGGCAAGTTGTTCTCTCTCAAGCTCCTGATGTTACTTCATACAATGTTTCGAAACAAATTATACTACAAGCTTCAGAAAAGAGTGCTGATTCCAGTGGTATAACTATTTTCCATATAAACCACTTTAAATAATTATAAAAAATAAAATCTTGAACGAGTAAGTTTAAATTCGTAGAATCATGTATTGAAAATTTCAGTAAGCGGCCACGTTTTTATTTCTTCAGCCAATAAAATTTTGTCTGCGGGAAAAATGTAAAAAATCGCCTGGCTTATATTTTTTATCTGAAACATATTTCCGTGAGTCTTGTAATTTTCCTGGAAAATCGCCCGGAAAGCGATCATGTAAATATCGCAAAGTGAGGCAGTTCGGGGCGCGCGCGCCAGTACAGGCTGCAGGACCCCGTAAATACTTTCGGATTACATATTAATCCGTATCAGTTTGATTACATTATAACTTTAAATATTTTAATACTGTATATTGTACTGAGTAATATAGAAAAAGAACTACTTTAAAGAATAGGTTTACATTAATTTATAATTAAGTAAGAATCGGTTTCTGGCTTCAAGGCAGCCTTAGTCACTGTCATCACTCATCTCACTATCTGTCGATTCGTCCTTTATACTGACGATGAATGGCTCCATTCTTTCGTCCCTTACTATTTCCTTGGCCCAATCGTCTGTTTGAACATTTTACGCGCGATTGAAGCACTTTTCCCAATCTACAGCAGTCACACGGTCAATGGCTTCTGACTTATTTTGAATGTCTTGTTCCTCTCTGCCACTTCTCTCTTGACTTGAGCCCAAATCAATTCACATACACTATCAATCTTTAACTGCACTTACGATGCGAGCTCAACGGCTGTTTGACAGAGAATGACTCGGGTAAGGTGGCCTGGAGCGGATGGGCTTCAGTTTGACAGCACTGCACGATCAGCGTTGCCAATCCGTGCTCAGAGGTAAGCGACTTTCGACCATCTGTCGCTTCGCCGTTCCCATATCTGACGACAGCGCAGTTTTCCTCATCCGCCTAACTTCGTGGCCGCGACAATAGTAGTATTTTACATGCCTATATGCAGTACAAAAAGAGAGTAAATTACGTCAAATTCAAAGGTATGAACTGTTTTAAGAAACGCGTTTTTTCTTAACCATTCTCAGTTCCTTTATTCCTCACTTTTATTATATAAAAGTGATAGAAATAGAATTGACTTTAGGTGATTTGGAGGTGGAAATTTTCAGTTTATTTGAAGAAAATCGTAACGTTGAACACTGTCTTTACTTTCACTATGAGACTATTCAAAATTCAGCTCAAGACCCTATCTTTCGTGCACTGTAATTTGAGAGCTACAACTATGCAGAGTCCCACTGAAAGCCATTACGATATCCGGAACGTCTGTTTCAAGTGATGATATACGAACCTAAATAGAAGTTGTGACGTCAGTACTCCCTGTATTGGAGGTATTAGTGCCAGCGGAAACTCATGGCATGGTGGTATTGACGTATTGGTCACTAGACTGGGTGTCACGCAGAAATAAACCTCATTGAAGTGGTAGTACTCACCCTGCGATATGGTGCACAATTATGGATTGTGAGCAGAGACGGCAGGACTGAAGGCGCTCTGTATTTAGCTCATCAGCTAATTTGCTTACCAGTAACAAGCTGGTGGTTGGTAACTGTGATTTATGGAGCCATAATGTGAGCAGTGATATGGAATGGCTCCTGTTATAGAGCACACAGTGCTTTTCGATTGCCACTTTGCGGGTCCGTGCCGGGCTGTGACATGATTTTGCAATTAGTGTTGCTAATGTGGTGCTTTTGTCAGCAGATATTTATTTATTTATTTATTTATTTATTTATTTATTTATTTATTTATTTATTTATTTATTTATTTATTTATTTATTTATTTATTTTGAGCCAGTCTGTTCCCGGCAGATCGCCAAGATGGACGCGTTTGGAGAAGTTGTGTACAAAATGCGATTGAAAGTTGTTGGAGTGGAGTTTGATAAACCAGGCTAATAGCCTCGTTAATTAAGGCATTGCCTTAATTGTAGCGCAATAATGTTGTGTGTTTCATATTTACAGTTTTTTTAATATTAGTGTGACCGAACTATCTGAAGGAGGGTTCTTCATTACAAAATGGGCTAGAACGTAAGCTATTGGATTACAGTATATTAAATTGGACACCCAAAAATGTAAGTACAAGTATCTACTTAATTGTTTCGAAACTGTTCTGCTGCCGGATTATTTGGAGAAGAACGTGTGTATCAAGCTATCTGCGACAACTATTATATTAGAAGAAATGTTTTGGCAACGCTGTTAATATTACTTCGTCTCTACTCCGCTACTGTAATTGAAATTAGGCCTATAGTTTATGGACCTGGCGACCACCGTTTATTCATTAAATTAAGCTGGACTTTCTTCTTCATCGGACATTTTAATGATATAAATTGTATCTGCTAAATATTAAAATGTAACTTAACGTGATTTTGGTAATGTTCTATATCCAAATTATTATTATGGAGTAATTCTGGAACATGGTATATGCGCGGGTGAGAGACCTATTATTCCATTACTTTAATTTAACTGAGATTATCGTTGTGCTGCCTTTTCCTGTTTCTTAAAGTTATTATTATTATTAATTTTGTTGGTGGATTACTTTTTACATTTCTTGGTTCATATTTGTGGCATCCGATGGACTGTTGACAACGTTTTGAAAGACGTTATGTACTAGTATTGTTTTCGTAATGGCTCATTGTTTAATTACTTAATGGGATGGTTTATTTCCGGTCTTATTCGGCCATTACCGTTTTCCAAGGCCTCCTAAAATTAAAATTGTGTAACCGGCATTTAAATCCTTTATTAATATTTTGGTTGGAAGAAATGTTAAATTTAAAAGACTATACATAATTATTGTAATATTCTGGTTATAATAAACTGGAATTTGTTCCCTATTTCTTGATGATACTTTTGCCCTCCTCAGATTATTCGCGTCCGTTTTTCTTTCCTTCTTCTTTCATTATTGCGTGCCATGTTTTTATCTTATCTCCGGTACGCTAATTTTGTGTGGGCTTTGCCTATTGTCTCTTTAAGTCGGATGTTGGCTTCTGTTTTGGGAAGCTGTATGCTTCGTGTGTACCATTGTTTTGTTGTCTGTGAAATTTTAAGTGTTTCCCTTCGTAATTTGTAGTTTATTTGAGACATGTTTTTATTCGGGTTCGTGCGATTTTCTCTTGTGTCCTTTCAATTATTTACGTGTGGAACTTTTTTTTTTGGGTCTGCTATCGTTGCCTTAAATATTGAGTGTGTTTCCGTGTTTCGGGGTGATTGAAATCCTTGTGTATTGGTTCCGGAAGCAAATTCCAGTTTATTGTGATTAATTGTAGTATACTTACTCACAAAGAAAAGCTGGCCAGTTATGTAATTAATATTTAATGCACGGATCCGTTTTAACATTTGTCATTCATTGATTCTAAGGCAAACTGTAGCTTGTAATCTGAGTGTGTTTTCACGATTTTATTTATCCTAAAAATAGACATTTGTCTCCTAATTTAATGAGTTGAATTATTACAATTTTTATCTTTCTTCTATTTACTTATTTATTACTACAAAAAAATTATTTTACGTTGTTATCCGAGTGCGCACTCATAGTATATTTTGCTTTAAAAATTGATTTTTATCTATAATTTAAAGACATTATTTACAGATTTATTTTTTGCTCTGCAGTTTTCATTCCTAAATTCTGTTTAAATTTTTCCTAATTTTAAGTAAAGTTCAAGTTATTTAAACATTAATCTTGCTTTCATTTAGCAATCTTGACCTGGCAACCCCTCAAGTAGTTAGCTCGATCCAGTCCTTTCCCTTATGTTCTGTGCCCTCCACGCTGGTTTTGTTAATACTGCTCCTGCTCGATGGTAAGTATTTTGCTTCTTGTGCACATTTGGTTATATTTATGGGGTTTTATTATCATTCCTGTTTTTATCTTTGTCGGGTTGCATATTTATTTATTTATTTATTTATTTATTTATTTAAACATATGCCACCAACAGAGACATTCATACGTGGATTATATAAAACATTATAAAGAACAGAATTTGTAAAAATAAAAAAATAGTACTCAAAATATGAAAAATTAGAGAAATAAAAAAGAAACATGAGAATACAATAAATTCAGTAAATTTATCATAAATATTATTATACAGAAATACAATTTGTCTAATATAATATTTTAACAAAAAACCTGTTATTGGCCTACCAAATGTTTATTTACACGAGTACTAGATGATACAATATTAGAGTTTTTATCACAAGATGTTATCCACGGGCGCCCGCAGGATCTTTCCCATCGGGGTGGGGGGACATTAACAATTTTCTAGATCAGCTTTCCTGCTATAAATAAGATACATTATTTCATTTCATTACCTACCTAGATAATGATGATGACGCCCTACCCATTTTCGTTGAATTTCTTTCTTGTTTCGTTCCGCTACTCTAAAGCCGTTCGCTACTTTATGGCCGGAATGGATGGATATTTAGCCTTTAGTTCAGAGATTTTGACCATAAAATTTTGTTTTTCCTCTTTTGTGATTCATTATCAAAAGGTTCATTTCTTAAAATGATTACAAATAATATAATGATTTTGTCGCCATAAGACCTATCTGTGTCGGTGCGACGTAAAGCGAATAAAAAATATATATAATGATCATGTCGTATTTCCAAAAATTAGAAATGAAGCAGTTCTTAAAATGTTAATGTTAACCAAGTTGGCGGATTTTCTAAACAAATGGATATATTTTGAGATAACTCGAAGTCATTATGTTAAATTAAACTGTAGAAATATCTCTAAAACTCAACCTGCTAAATTAATAATGGAATTAATAATTAACAATGGAATAATTTGTCACTTACTTAAAAATTATGTCCCTAAATGTTTTGAAAAATCTAGTTTTGTACTCACCGTTACAGTGGATCATCATGTTTTTCCTCTTCTTCACAGCCAATCATGAATATCTCGCAGTACTCTTGTTAAAATAATTAAACACGTGTACGGAATGACAAAACTTTGTAATGTTCACTTTATTTCCTCACACACTTAGTTTCACAGCAGTGATAAAACCACTGGCTACGCAAATTTTCTGTCTACTTTAAATGAGAAGAAAAAGTACGAACCAAAAAATATGTACTGATTTAGCAGCGTTACGAATATGAAAGCTTAGTTTTGTAATACGATTTCCAGCATACACATTCATTCAATCAAAACATTGCATCTGATCGTTGCCTTCTAAAAAGGTCCAGTATCAACAAGATATGTTCTCTAACTTTGAAGTGCTCCAGTCCTTCCTCTTGAAGGGAGTTTGTTATAAGTTTAAAAATGCCGTTGTATTTTACCATTACGTGCATTGCAACAATAAAGGCCGAGCTCGATGCTGGACAGTGCACGTTGTCGTGGCTTGACATTGAAACTTCGGCAGTTAGAAATATTTTCGAGAGCCTTCATTATACTTGAAATGTTTTCTTAAAAGACCCTAATGCTTTTGTACTTCGAGGACC